>NC_133420.1:21358421-21672500 GCF_049350105.2 Macaca mulatta | reverse complement strand
ATAGGGATAATAAGGCCGGTATTACAGAATTTGCTGGGCACAATTAGGTTGGATAATCTGTGCGGAGGGCCAGGCATGTAGCAAGGATGGAGTAACAATGGATCGTGTTCTTTCTTGCTTCTTCCGTCTGTATCCACTGATTCTCCTCCCAGCCCTTTTCTTGGCTTTGAAGTGTCCCCTCATCTGGCTGCTTGAGGGTCTGTGGAGGCCAGTGCTTGGAGCTGGTAGGGGTGAGGTCAGGAGAGGACAGGATCCTGAAGGCGAAGTCCTGGTCTGCTCCGCTCCACTCTCCCTTTTATCCGGACCCCCATTCTGCTCCTGCTGCAGGTCTGCTCAGGGTTGGGGGGTGGGTCTAGGATGAAGCGTGCATGGGGAGCAGCCACCGCCTGCCCAGCAGAAGGAGTGACCTCACCTGCCTGGCTGGGGAATTACATCACAATGTGCCCAAACACAGGATTCAGCAGAGCCAAGAGGGCTTGCTTTCAAAACAATTAGCGCCAACATCTGCCCAAGCACCCATGCTGTTTTTGTATAATTAAAACAAGCCTCCACAATCCCACTGGACACTCTTTAAAAACGGCTCATTTTTGGCATTATTTACAATGCGGGGGAGATGGCAGGTGGGAGGTGCCTGACACCCCTACTGCTGCCCCCAAGGAGAAGCCTGGAGTCTCCCCATTCTCTGCTGGGCCACTCCGGCAGTTACTATCTTCCTGATGGGTGAGTGAGCTCCAGTTCCCAGGGCCCCAGGGAGAGGCTGCAGGGTTAGGGGAACCTACTTGGGACCACAGACACATCACCACCTTTCTTTCTTTTATTTGCTTATTTTGTTGTTGTTGTTGTTGAGATAGAGTCTCACTCTGTCGCCCGGGGTTGGAATGCAGTGGTGTGATCTCAGCTCACTGCAACCTCCACCTCCCGGGTTCAATCAGTTATCCTGCCTCAGCCTCCCGAGTAGTTGGGATTACAGGCACCCATCACCACACCTGGCTAATTTTTTGTATTTTTTAATAGAGACGAGGTTTCACTATGTTGGCCAGGTTGGTCTCGAACTCCTGATCTCGTGATTCACCCGCTTTGGCCTCCCAAAGTGCTGGGATTACAGGCATGAGCCAACACACCCGGCCACATCATCACCTTCCTTGATCTTCCGTGGGTCCTGCTGGCTATAGGGTACTGGGGCTGAGCCGGGGAGGTGGGAGGGTGGTGGAAGGGAGTGGGGAGTCCCACGTGCCTCTTTTCTGGGGAGTACTTGAATCCCAGTGGCTGGAATTATTTATCAAAGCTCAGCCAGTCACTGCTACAGAGGTGGTGGCAATTCTCAAAACAAACAAAACAAACAAAAACCTAAAACCAATAATTAATAGCAAATCACTGCATTCAATTCAACCTTTTCAACTTAGAGAAAGCTTGGGATTGGGCAAAGGGAGCATTAGCTGGAGAAAGGCAAGGAGGTATCAAATTCCAGCCTCCCTCCCAGATGCACGCATAGGTACCCACATCCATGCATATCCCAAGGCAGACGACCGTGTTCTTTGTAGATGCACGTACCCAAAGCGCATGAGAAGGTAAACACATGAAGGCCATCCTGTGTGACACCACGCATGTATGTGTACCACGCTTGTGTACATGCATGCACACACAAGCATATCTGTGCGTATGCTTAAACATGTAACCAAGCATGGTGCAAGCACATTGGAGGCACACATATGCACATATGTTAACGCATGCACACACAGGCAGACACAGGTGGAATTGTGGGCACATTGGCTGGGAATGCATTTTGCCCATCCTCCCACTGCTCACTTTCTTTTCTAGACAATCTCAGCTCTGTGGCTAAGGTCTCCTTTGGGCCTTTCATATCAGTGGGAGTAGGGGAAGGCGGCTGCTTGGTGACCCCTGATCCTTGGCTGGGTTGGGCTGTTCTCCAGCCAGGAGGGTCAGTGGAGGGTCCTGAGGCTGGTCCAAGGGTGGGACCAGAGGGCCCTCTGAGCAACATGGTTTGATGACTCCCTGGGAAGGCAGCCACCAGAGGGGGATGGAAAGGACCCTAAAAAGCCAGGAAAGAGCCAGGGTATAATCTCCATATCCCCGGGGAGGCCCCAGGGGTTATTTCATGTCTGTCCATAATGAGGGTCTTCAGCAAGATTCGGTGCACGTAGCCCTGTGTTCTTGGGGTTTGTGGGGTGCTTTTTCATCTACCGTCTTCCAGGGGCAGCTCCGACCTCAAGGATGTTCCTGGCAAAAGAGGGAGCAGAGCAGGGTGTGCCTAGGCAGCCCGGGGGACGGGGCGACCTGCTGTGGACTCCCAGCCCTGTGTGGCCTTGGACTGTTGCTAACCCTCTGTTCCCAGCTTCCACCTCTGAGAGTGGCAACCACTGGGGCATCATCCCCCAAGGACTTATTCTGAGGACTCCATCAGATCACACAGGAAAAGGGCCTGGCACGGTCCCTGGCACAGAGGGAGCTCAGTGCATGGTGGCTTCTGCGACAATAATAAAAATGATGATCCACTAGAGCTTTTGACATTCACAACAACCACAGGGGGTGCTATTGTTAGTTCCTCTTCATGAAGTGGGGGACAGAAGCTGAGGGAGGGAGTGCAGCCCTTTGGGTATCTGTCAAGCTCACCCTCTCTTTGAAATTTGTCTCCTTGACCCCAAGGGAAGCCCCTGCGACGATGGTGTTACAGGGCACCTGATCATCGGCAACTGGAGCCTGCTGGAATTGTGAACAACTGGATGAATGAATGAGTTGGAAAATATAAGAACAAATGATTGGATAAAGAAGTAAATGAAGGAATGAATTTGAGCCACAGGGTCTCATGCAGGTTCAGGCTCTGCTGTGTGCCAGGCACTGGCGCTAGGCAGCGAACAATGGACCCAGTTCCTGCCCTCGGGGCTCTTGCCTGCAGACCTGGGAGGCAGAATTCATGCAGCTGTTCAATAGCTAGTGAGTCATTGTTGTGCTAAGAGCGCACAACAGGAGAAGCTGTGTGCTGTAGGAGGCTGAACAGGCCTCACCTGGCCCATGGATGCTGGTCAGGGAAGGGGGTCTCAAAAGTTTTCTGGGGTAAACTCTGGATATGAGAGAGAGTTAGTGGCATGACCAGTCATTGAGTAAATGACCCAGATGACATGGGGGCCCAGGACATCAGCTTCTTCCACCCCGGGAGATCGCCGACATGCCAAAGCCACAGAATAAAGCAAGGTAAAATCAGGAAGCCTTGGGGAGGCAAAGGCATGGGCCCTGGAAGGTCCTGCAGTCAGACCGAAGCCTCTACTGCTGACTTAGCAGTTGGTTCCCATTACAGATGAGAAAACAGAGGCCCAGGGGTACTGCAGTAGTCTGAATAATTGTTCAGCAAATCTTTCTTCCCACTCCCACTCTAGGCGAAGTGTGTTTCCCTGTCCCACTGATACTGAGCTTGGCTGTGGAACTTGTTTTGGCTGGCGGAATGCTAGTGACATGGGTAGTGGCCGTTGATGTGCCCGTGTGGTTTCTCTTGGCTCTTGATCTTCTGCCATTTCTGTGGGCACCTGCTCTGGGTAGACATCGTCCTGGTGTGAGAAGAGACCTGTGAAGCAACCCTGACCCTGACCCTCGGCCTGAAGCAGAGCCCCTTAGCCCTGCCCTGCCTAGAGCAGCCAAACCACAGCCAACCTGCAGACCCACGGGTGGGACGATAAATGTTTATCGCTGTAAGTTGCTGAGTTTCAAAGTGTTGTTACGCAGCATTACTGTGGCTGTAGCTGACGGATACAGCTGCACAACCAGGCGTGCTATTAATCCCAGGACAGCTGGGATTTAAAGTGAGGTGATTCTGACCAAAGCCTGCAAATTTAATCCTTATGCTCTGTTGTCTGTCAAATAAGAAAATGTGGGTGGAGTTTTGGGCATGGTGAAAGGCCCTTTATCAACATGTGATATGTACTATTATTCGTACTCATCTTGTCATTATAGTCATCTCTAAGAGCAAAGGAAAACCAGAACGTCCATGGGGTGCTGGAAGTGCAGTGGTCAGCACTGGAAAGAGGTGTTCTTGGCGTGGGGGGGATTTCTGTCTGGAGTCTGCAGCTGGAACACACCAGGTGCAACAGCAGAGCCAGAGTGATCTGTGTGTGACTGAGCTGCTGTAAACTGGTGCCACCCCCTTCAGCATCCCTGCTGGGCCTGGAAGCAACAGAAAAGCATGAGTTCTGGAGTCAGACAGATTTTGGTTCAAGTCCCAGCCCTCTACCTGCTGGTTGGTTGTCTCGACTGGTGCCTTCGCTCTGAGCCTCAGTCTTCTCCTCTGTAAAATGGGGGTGACAGTCAAAGCTGCCTTATAAGGCTATTTGTTGTAGGATCAGATGTGATTGTTGGCCAGGTGTGGTGGCTTATGCCTGTAATCCCAGCACTTTGGGAGGCCGAGGTAGGTGGATCACTTGAGGGCAGGAGTTCAAGACCAGCCTGGCCAACAGGGTGAAACTCCGTCTCTACTAAAAATACAAAAATTAGCCAGGCGTGCTGCTGTGCACCTGTAATCCCAGCTATTTGGGAGCCTGAGGCATGGGAATGGCTTGAACCTGGGAGGCGGAGGTTGCATTGAGCTGAGATCGAGTTTCTGCTCTCCAGCCTGGGTGACAGAGCAAGACTCTTTCTCAAAAAAAAAAAAAAAAAAAAAAAGTGAGTGTTACTGGGGAGTGTTAGTGACCAATGAACCACATACACATGCATCCATGAACACAGGCTCCAGGGCCAGGGCCTGTGTGAAATGCCTCCAGAGCGCTCTGGGAGAGCTGGGAGGGGGAGGGCCGGGGACTGTGAGTGGTGCAGGGTGGAGCTGGGGAGACTGGCTCTTCTGTGGCGGTAGTGACCACCATGGTGGTCCTTGGGATGATGGTCTGCTCCAGGTCCCGGGGAGTTGGCCCACGCTGCTGGATTTGGCAGACAGACTGAGCGGTCCTCACAGGCACCCCGGTCACTCTGCTCCCGAAGCAGCCCATATGGCCCAGGCTGGCTGGCCAGACAGGGTTACTTGAAGCTCCTGGTCTGCCTAATGCCAGGGGCCCCTGCTTACCCAGGACTCTCATGCCTGCACACCAGCCCAGCCCTTGCAGGCACCCCTCAAGTTTCCTGATGGATTTGTTTTTTCTTATTTGAGAAACCAAAAGGGCGCTGTGGCCCCTGGCCTTCTTTCAGCACACCAAATCCCCTTCTTGGGCTCTTTCTTCAGCTTTCAGGTCTTAGCTTTGAGTCATTTCCCTTGGAAGTCCTCCCAGATCCCCCAGCCTATTACACCCCCCTTAGCTCCCTGTATTTCCTGCTGTTCTCTCCCGCACCCCGCTCATGCCTCTTTGCCTCATTGCCAATAGCCACTTTTCTTGCTATAGTGGGAATGACTTACACTCGGCCGACAGCTGGGACTAAAACCAAGGGAGGAAGAGAACACTTCTCGGGGACGTGCTACTGCCAGCCACTACACATCCATACCTCGTGAATCCTCATCAAATGTTGCCTGTTAGCATGACTACTCCCATTTAGCAGATGAGGAAACTGAGGCTCAGAGAGGGGAACCCAGGTCTGTCTGACCCTGAAATCTGGTCCCCAACCCCTCTGCTTCTGGGACCTTGGCACACTGTGCCCTGAGGCAGGACTCACCCCTCCCTTAATTGTAATTCAACTACTTGTGATATTTTGGTACCAATTAATATTGATTTTACAATTGGTTTACGGAGATGTTGTTTTATTACTAATATATTTAATGTGCAAATCAATAAGAACACTTGCTTGGCCCTCTCCCTGGAAGGTAATAAAATCAAATATCTCAGGGGGTAAAATGCTATCCAATCCGTGAATGGCAAAGCAGATGCTTAATGTAATAGTTAAAGACTCGGTCGGGTGCTTGGCAAAGCCAACCGGCTTCCCCCAGCCTTGCTTTCAAGGCTGCCAGTGAGGAGGCTCCCTGAGCTCCCGCTCTGCAGGGGATGTGCACGGAGGCTCCCACCCGCCTTTGATGGAGGGGCTGGGGCTGGGGGACCAGACAGTCTCACTTGAGGGGCCACATTGCCTTTTGGGAGAAGCCCATCCTCTTCCCTGCTTCTTTCTCCTCCCTCCTTCCTCTCCCTCCCCCTCCCTCCCTCCTTCCTTCCCTCCCTCCCTCCTTTCCTTCCCCCTCCCTCCCTTCCTCCTTTCCCTCCCCCTCCCTCCCTCCTTTCCCTCTCCCTCCCTCCCTCCTTTCCCTCCCCCCTCCCTCCTTCCTTCCCTCCCTCCCTCCTTTCCTTCCCCCTCCCTCCCTCCCTCCTTTCCCTCCCCCTCCTCCCTCCTTTCCCTCCCCCCCTTTCCTTCCCCTCCTTTCCCTCCCCCTCCCTCCCTCCTTTCCCTCCCCCTCCCTCTGCCTCCCTCTCCCTCCCTCCCTCCTTTCCTTCCTCTTCCATTCTATCATCCCTCTTTGTGTATTCATTCCTTCATTTACTTCTTTATCCAGTCATCCATTCTTATATTTTCCCTTCATTCGTTCATCCAGTTGTTTGTTCATTAGTTCATTCATTCAATAGTTTGTTATTTTGCTCATTCATTCACTCAGTCATGCAATTGCTCATCCATCCAATCGTCTGCTGAATCACTTGGCCATTGTTTGTTCATTTATTATCCATTCATTCATTTCCTTAGTCTTTGGTTTGTTGATTTGTTCATTCGTCGTTTTTTTTACTCATTCAATCATCCAGCGGATTTGAACTAAGCACTCACTCTGTGTCAGGTTGGGTACTGGGGACCAGGTGCATGGTCCCTGCCTGCCTCCTAGAGTCCTGGTCAGATGGGGGAGCTGCTTCTCTTTGCTCCCTTGAGTGGCTTGTCCCACCCTCCTTCTGTCTGTCCTCTGTTCAATGGCAAAGACTCAAGCCGAGGATGTACTGTTGTACTCTTGTCCCTTGGGGTTTCCCTGTACTGGGCACCTCTGGAGTTCCCCTCTTCCCCGTGGTGTGTACCTAGGGCTAAGGCATCCAGGTGTCAGCTTGGGGCTGGGGGTAGCTCTGCAGGGGTCACTGCCAGCCAGGGCACCACCTGGGTCCAACTAGTGGCTTTCCAGGCACAGCCAGAGGGGGGCCCCCTGAGACCTCCCAGCCTCCACATGCTGCTGCCTCTGTTTGTGCCCCACACCCAGGTGACTTCCACGCCTCCGACTCTGGGATCCACCCCACCCCAGTGCTGCAACAGGAGCATGGCAAGCCCTCAGTGTGAAGCAAAGTCTGAGTCTGGTGTTGGTCCAGGCAGGTCACTTGTAATGCCCACAGCACTTCTTGAGGGAGGGAGGCATTCCTGTCCCCACCTGACAGCTGAGGAAATGGAGGCGCAGAAGAGTGAAGCTACTTGCTCAAGGTCTTGCAGCTTGTGGACATCATAAGTGGGACTTGAATCTGGCTCTGTCTGACCCCGAAGACTGCACTTTCCCCATCATTGAGGCAGGCGGTAGTTGGGAGCATGGACGCTGGAGCCAGATGGCTTGGATTCTAATCCTCACTCCCCGCTGACCAGCTGTGGGACCTCGGGCCAGTTACCTGGCCACCCTGAGCCATGGTATCCTTGCTGCAGCTTGGGCCGGGAAAGAGCCGGGCATGCAGTGGGTGATCCTGAGGACCTGGGGAGGCTGGGGAGGACCTGGACCAGCTGCTTGCAAGGAACGAGTTCCTTTCTGAGACTCCAGTGGATAGGAGGCTACCACAGGTCTAGACGGCAAAGGGTTTGGGGGTGGGGGTGGGAGTCCAGAGAAGCCTGTGTGCAACACTCCAGGACAGGAAGGGTCACAACTCCCATCTCTCTTGGGATCCCTCAAAGACTGAGCTCTGCTGGGGACCAGGGATTCAGCCTGGGAGTGGGCATGGAGGAGGGGGAGCTGGATCCAGGCTCCCCGCTGTGATTTATGGGGGAGCTGGTAATGAAGCTGGCTGGCAGTAAATAATCAGACATGAAAATCTTACCATTTAATTAACCAAAAATAAATGACCAAGGGCCCTGGGAAAAGGGGAGTCCTGGCCACCCTGGAGTCAGCTGCAGCTGTGGGCTCGGACTGGAACCACTCACTTGTACATCACCCGTTCATTCCCATTGGCACAAGCCTTGTAGTTCCAATGGGGTGTTGTCATCCCCATTCCACAGAGGGGGAAGCTGAGGCCCAGAGAGGGCAAAGAACAAGCCCAGAGTCTTACAGGGATCAGTCGGTGACCTGGGACCCAGTCCTGTGGCCCCTGAATCCAGGGCTGCAGCCCACAATCCTCCTTCCCACCCAGACTCAGACCTTCTTTCTGTCCATCCCCCCTGTCCTCCTATTGCCCTCTTCCTCCAGGAAGGCCTCCTGGGATGCTGCAGCCCCAGAAGCCCCTCTGAGTGAGCCCGGTCTTGGGCAGTCAGTGCAGAACTGAGTCCCAAGCACAGTTCCATCTCCTGTGCCTCTCCTCACTATGCTTCGTGGTGGTGGGAGGGGGGTGAATATTTTCATTTTTAAAGAAGGTATCGACCAGTATATGCTGAACTAATGTTCCCATCTCCACTGACTCCTCCAGTGGGAATGATAGATTCACAGGTCAAAGAGCCGATGGACCCCAGGGACAAACAGGACAGTGTCACTCCTGTTGGCTCAGGAGCTCTACGAAGGGGCCAGCTTCTCCCTTTCTTTTCCTTGTTTTTCAGGAGTCAATCACTGACTTTGAATCACTGCTAATTGGCATTCTGTAAAATGGGTACATGCCAGCCAATTAAATAGAGCAAGGAGAGGGGAGCAGGGACGGAGGGGAGGGAGAGCCAGGGTATGTGGCCAGTGGTGTGTTTTGTCATTGTGGCCCCTCCCCTCCCTCCCTTCCTCTCTCTCTCTCTCTCTTTCCTTCCTTCTTTTCTTTTTCTTTCTTCTTTCTTTCCCTTCCTTCCTTCCTTCCTTCCTTCCTTCCTTCCTTCCTTCCTTCCTTCCTTCCTCTCTCTCTCTTTCTTTCTTTCTTTCTTTCTTTCTTTCTTTCTTTCTTTCTTTCTTTCTTTCTTTCTTTCTTTCTTTCTTTCTCTCTCTTTTCTTTCTTTCTCTCTTTCCTTTTTTCTTTTCTTTTTGAGATGGAATCTCCCTCTGTTGCCCAGGCTAGGGTGCAGTGGTGCGGTCTTGGCTCACTGCAACCTCCACCTCCCAGGTTCAAGCAATTCTCCTGCCCCAGCCTCCCGAGTAGCTGGGATTCCAGGTGCCCGCCACCATGCCCAGCTAATTTTTGTATTTTTAGTAGAGACGAGGTTTCACCATGTTGGCTAGGCTGGTCACAAACTCCTTACCTCAAGTGATCTGCCCACCTTGGCCTCCCAAAGTGCTGGGATTACAGTGGGAGCCACCATGCCTGGCCTCTTTTTCTGTTTTTCTTTAAAACTTTTTCTGATGTCTCATTTTGTATTTAAAAGAGTCAACGTTATGGAGCCCTTGGCATGTGCCAGAGGCTGTGCTAAGCGCTGCAGTGATGATCTCATTTGGTTTACACGATAGCTCTGTGGAGTGAGTGTACTTATTCTCTTCATTTTCAAGCTAAGGCCCAGAGAGGGTCAGCGACTGCCCCAAGGACACACAGCTAGTGAGAGGCCACGCTGAAGCTGAAGCCATGTCTGTCTGAATCCAACTCCCTCACTGTTTGCCCGTTCTCTTTGCTGCCTCCCTGTTCATGAGACAGCAGGGCAGGATCAGGGCAGCCGTGGAAACCTCAGTCTTAGGCCGCAGGAAGCGGACAGTGCCTACAGGTCCAAGGAGAATGGCTGGGGCCAGTGGGAGAGACGTGGACTGTGTGGGGGAGTGGGTGTGGACCCACTGCTGGAGCTGGGGCAGGGCCCGGTGGGGGTTATCCACTGTGTTCCAGCTTTGGGGGCAATGGTGGGGTAGCTGGGCACACATACTGGGAGGCAAACGGACCTGGGTTTGCACCGTGGCTCTGCCACTTGCGATCTTTGTGGCCTTGGACAAGTCACCTCCCACCCTGAAGGACAACAGTGGGCCCTGCCTCTCAGGTGTGGAGGGGACTGTATCATGCAGGTTCGTGCTTACAGATGTGCCAGTGCGTGCTAAGAGCCCCCAAAATGTGAGCTGAGGTTCACATATAATATATTCAAAATGCCTAGAACAGAACCCGGTATATATTGGGTACTTAGTAAATGTAGGGATTATTTCTGTTTTGTAAAACACATATTTATTGGTGTGCATATATTATACATACTGAAGAAAATCTGGAAGAGAAAATGTGAAAATAGCCACAGTGATTTTTTTCAAGGCTCCAGGGTTGTTGGTGATGCTTTCCTTCTTTGTGATTTCCTGCATTTTCCACCTCTTTAGTGGTGAGAAGGTACCGTTTTTTGCAACTGGAAGGCAAACGCTTTAAAAAGAAAACCGGAAACAACAGAAGCTGCTGTGGCCAGGCCTGCAGGGCTCTCCTCTGCCCCCAGCTGTCAGCGCCCATGCAATGCTTCATTTCCTGGGGTCCCTAGAGAGGTGGAGCTGCCCGGGACCCCTGGGTCTCAAACCTTGGGGGGTTGGGAGTTCCATCTGAAGTGTTTTATCCCTGGGATCCCTGAGGGATGTCCAGGGCTGGGCTATGACCCTGGGATCCACCCAATGCCTCCTTAGAGCCGGGCACCTCTAGGGGAGCCAGGGCTCCAGTCCCCCCAAACCTCAAAGACGCCCCATGTTTTTCCTTCCCAGTCCAGCACGGCCCTGCTACTCCCTGCCAATTGGCATATGGGATGTGGAGACAATGGAAGCTGAGTGTAACCACTGTTTACAGAAAAAAATGGTACAAGATTTATTTATTGGAAGGTGACTGAGGAATATGAATTCTACACTCCATTTAAAATGCTTTTTATTTCTCTCAGCCTTGGGGCTCAGAGTACATCTAATTTCACCCACAGCTATAATTCTCTACCAAACAGTTCCTGCTGCTCCTCTGGGTCCCCAGGAACCGAGTTAGTTTATGTCTGCCACTGATGAGGCTCAGGCAGGGGCAGTGAGGACCGCTCCGTGCCAGCACACTCTGGAAGCCCTCCCGCCCACTCCACCCCCTGCGTGGACATTCAGGCTGGGGACTGGTGGGGTGCCCATGGCACCAGGCCTGGGGGCCTTGAGACAGCCTAGACTTGGGTCGGCGAATGGCCCATATCTCATGCTGGACGTGTTGATTGTTCCAACCTCAGAGCTAACAAACAATTAGTTTGTTAGTATATTTATCCCGTGAACACTGGAGCCTGTGATTACAAATCCAATATCTGGATTGTGGCAGCATTTGGAGATAAATCTGTGCTCCAGGCCTGGTAGTGTCAGCGGTGGGGGTGGGGGCACCCTGAAGGGGAGGGGTAGTCATCTCAGTGGCCTTGCCTCCCTGTCCCTTTCTCTGGCCTGTCTGCTGGCCTGCTTGTCTGTCTAAATGCATCCATCTGCCTGTCTGACTTCTTGCTAGTCTGCCCACCTGGTACCTGTTCTTCCTCCATAGCAGGCTTTGGAGCTGCAGAAATTAGATGACCCTGAATCCTCAAGTTGCCCATGGTCTACTTGGAGAGACAGATGACTCTAATTCTAGGGGGTCAGCGCTGCAACAGAGGGATGGATGGAGAGAACACCATGGGATCTCCCAGGAGGGCAGGGCCCACCCTGCCCAAAAGGTTAAGCAAGGAGGTTCCAGGGGTCCTGACCAATAGCCACCTGCTCTTTTTTCTTTGGCCTTTAAGCAAAAAAAGGGCCCTTCCACAGGGCCCTCTCTTGGCACCCACCCTGTCTCCCCACCATTTAGGTCTTGACCGACCTACATGGGCCCTGGACACCCCTCCTGACACCCAGCACGACCAGTTGCCCCTTGAGGCAAAATGTAATGCTTTTATGGGCACACATCCTCCCCATCCCTCAGCCCCAGCAGGCATGGTCAGACTCCCTTCTCCTGCTGATTCTCTCTTCTTGCACCTTCCCTAATGCTGTGGTCTCTGGATTGTGTCTTCCCAGCTCCCTGATTGTGGGAGGGTTCCATCCTCCCTGATTGTGTCTTCCCAGCTCCTTCGAGCTACCTCTTCCTCTGCTGGCTTCTCACCTGCGGCTGTTCCCCGGGCCCAATTCTGCAACACCCCCCTCCTCCCTCCTCCCTCCTCCTCCATTCTCCATCCTAGCAAGTCATACTTCCCATGCCTCTTCTGTCATCCTAGCGATTCCTACATCCCACGTCTCTGCTTCCAGCCCAGAGCTCTCCAGGATCCTGGGTTTTTGGGGCTCTTCTCCCCCTGTGCCCCTGAACTTAGGGTCCAGCCAGCCCTCCGCAACACTGGCTTAACAAGCTGGAACCTGGGAGGGGTCAGTCCTCATTGACGAGTCCTCCTTCACCCCCAGCCAGGACGTCACTGGGCCTGTGCAGCTCTCCTCTCAGAGACACTTGGCACGTCGGCTTTCTCCACTCCTTGGGTCACTGCCTGGGCCAGGCCACCAGCTTCTCTCATGGCTTGTCTGTGCCACCTCCCAGCTGGCCCCTCAGCTTCAAGTGCATCCCCTATAACTCTCCTGCTGCATCTCAGCGTTCCTGAACCTTGGAGTGGGGCAGAGGTTGGTGCAGGCAAAACCTGTGAAATGGGAATGGTAATTCTTGCCCATTAGGGAGGGATGTTGGCAGGGCTTAGTGCGAGCTCAATGCTGTTAGGACTGACCTATATTTAGCACTTGCTCCGGGTCTAGCCCTGTGCCAGGCAACTTACCTGATGGACTTGCTTGATTTTCACCACAGCTTGGTGGAGAAGGTAATGTCACTATCTCCAATTTCACACGTGTGGGAACTGAGACTCAGAGTCAAATGACATGCCCAAGGTCACAGGACTGGAAGGGGTTGAGCTAGGATAGAAATGTAGGTCTGTTTGGCTCCAGGGCGCCGCCCTTAACTACTGTCTGTGCTGCCCCAGGAGATGCCCCTTCCAGGGCTGGCCCAGAACCTGGCCCTTAGCAGTGGCTCAGGGCCTGTGACCACTTTTCCTCTGAGGTCCAAGGCCATCTGCGGGCTTGGCAGAGTTCCCTGGGTTTGTGAGAAAGAACTTCAGGGCCTGGACCAGTGCTCAAACTCTCACCCACCAAACTCTTTATATATATAAAATGCACATGCTGTAAAATTCATCCCTTTGGCTGGGCCCGGTGGCTCACACCTATAATCCCAGCACTTTGGGAGGCCCAGGCGGGTAGATCACCTGAGGTCAGGAGTTTGAGACCAGCCTGGCCAACATGGCGAAACCCCATCTCTACTAAAAATACAAAAAATTAGCTGGTTATGGTGGCGGGCGCCTGTAATCCCAGCTACTGGGGAAGCTGAGGCAGGAAAATTGCTTGAACCTGGGAGGCAGAGGTTGCAGGGAGCCAAGATCGTGCCATTGGACTCCAGCCTGGGCGACAGAGCAAGACTTTGTCTCAAAACAAACAAACAAACAAACAAAAAACAAAAAAAACCCATCTCTACCAAAAATACAAAAAATTAGCTGGGCATAGTGGCGGGTGCCTATAGTCCCAGCTACTCGGAAGGCTGAGGCAGCAGAATGACGTCAACCCGGGAGGCGGAGCTTGCAGTGAGCCGAGATCTTGCCACGGCACTCCGCCTGGGGCGACAGAGCGAGACTCTGTCTCAAAAAAAAAAAAAAGTCATTCTTTTAAAGTGTGCAATTCGTTGGTATCTTCTCAATTCTTAGTATCATCACACTATCTAATTCTAGACATTTCCATTACCCTAAAAGGAACCTCCCACATCCGTGAAGCAGTTTCTCTCCATTTCCCCACCTTCAGCCTCTGGTCACCACTGGTAGCCCCTGGTAATCTCCTTTCTGTTTCTGTGGATTCGTCTTTTCTGGACATTTCATGTCCATGGAATCCTCCAACTAGGATTCGAATCCAGCTCCATTTGCATCCAAATCATTCCAGGTGTGTGTGTGTGTGTGTGTGTGTGTTGGCAGCAGTTGGCATGGCAAAGGGCCATGCTGTGTGCCCAGTTGCTGAAGGTGGATTTAAGCCAAGCTCAGCAAAGGGGGTGCAGGGCAGCAAGGTGAATCCACTGATATCTGAGTGATATTGTGCCCATCCAGAGAATGAGGAGTAGCTATGGACAAACGGACAACAAGAGTAGCTATGGACAAAACTAGGACATGCCCACTTTAGAGGTTGCATGAAGCAGTGTCCCTGGGGAATGGCTCTGTGGGGCCACCCAGGACAGGCACCCATGGGAGATAAGGGGGTAGTTACATCCTAATGACCCCTCCCTGGAGGAAGAAGTCATTCTGACAGGGCAGCGTGTAAGAGGACACTTAGGGTTTGTCCCTCAGTGACACCAGACAAAACGAGGAGTCTAGGCCCTTTAAGAGGGATCCAAAAGCTGTGGTCCAAGAAACCCAAACTTGTTCCTTTGTAACTTCCACTGGGGACTGCAGAAGGGTCAGCAGCAAAATCTGAAAGCGAGCAGAGCCATGGGGTCAGTGGGAATCGGAGACTTGGGGCTACCATGTTCCCCTTTGCAGCCAGGCTGTCGTGGATGTCACTCTGAGGGAGAGCGGGCCTGCAGGAAGATTCCATGGGAAGAGCTGCCTCACATCCTTTGTGGATGAAGGCCATGTAGCCGATGGTTCAGAGCTGGCGCACTGGACTCACCCTGCCTGGGTCTAAGCCACTCTGAACCTCTGGATCCTCTTCTGGAAAATGGAGATCATGATAGTCCCTACCTCAAAGGGTTATTGTGAGGACTTGGAGAGGCATCTTGTATGCTAAGGACCCCACAAAGTAAGTGCCTGATTCCTGGGAGTTAAAATAGTGAATATATAGGAATCAGAGGAAAGGGAATGGCTGTGGGGGAGCTGGAGCTGCCTGCATGTCTGAGAAGAGCAGAGGACTCTGGGTTGGCTCTGGCCACGGCTGGTTTTGAGCTCAGGCAGGGAATGAGTAACTCAAAAGCAGGAGTGAAGCAATGCTAGGTCTTCGGTGCTGCCTCCCCAACTTGGTGCCAGCCTCTGATGGGTTTGCATGCTGGGACAATGACACCGCCGCCACCACCACCGCATGCTTCTATAGCCTTTGCTACGTGCCAAGCCCTGTTCTAAGCTCTTTATAATCATCCACTCATTTAATCCTTACAACACCCCCTGAGATAGGTTAGGTTTTATTCCATTTTACAACTGAGAATATTGGGGCCATGAGTGAGAGATTAATAACTTGTACAAAGGCACATAGCTAGGAAGCAGAAGAACTGGGATATGAATAAGAGCTCTTTGTCTCCTGAATCTGTGCCATTAATGATCACTAGATTTCACTGCTTCTACCTGGCTGTGCTGTCTGGAACTGGGACAATGGGTGGCTAGATCCACTGTGGATTCTGGGTAAGGCTGTCGGGGGTGCAGGGGCTCTCAGCTAACTTGGCCCAGAAAGAACCCCCATCTTTTTCCTCTTCAGTCATCTTTGACAAAGAACTGACTGGCATAAACTATCCTTTTACTTAAAGTTCTTTTCTGTTGATCTTTGGGATTCTTGGAGGCAAGACCCCTGTTTGGTTCTTTCTATGCCCTTTTCCTAGCATAGTCTTGGGCTTACAGCAGGTGCTAAATCAAGAGTAATTTGTTGCTATTGTTTTGTTATTGGCACAAATTTGGACTCTTAAGGTTAGAATTTGACCTGCCTCCATGAAGTCTTAAAAACACGGCTCTGGAAAATCTCAACCTATATTGAAATGCGTTATAACCCACAAATGAATCATCGGGCCCCAAGGTTTTGGGAGGATGTCTGAGCTCAGGCACTGCAAGCTGGAGATTCCTGCAGAATCTTTCTCACTCTGAGTTAAAAGTACTATTACTGGGTAGAGATCTTGGAAATGAGCCTAAATTTGTCCCTTGCAGATGCCAAGGTGGGGAAAACCCTAATGTTTCACAGGAACGATAATGATAATGATCACTGCCATTTATGGGCACTGACCACTTTCCACAGCAGCTCCAGCTGAAGAGGCAGAGTTGGCAAGGCTTCTCCTGGCAGCCTGACCAGCATGAGCCCGTTCCAGGCTGTGGGGAGCCAGATCTCAAGACCTTCAGACTCAGATCCAAGGAGGTTTGAGTTGGCCAAGCCCTGCTGAGGGGCAAAGGAGGTTTATGTTGGGCTCCACAGGGGCTGTGGGGAGGAGAGCTCCTGCCAAAAGAGACGGGTGGGAGAATCTCAGTGGCTGAAGAAACAACTTTGAAGGTGAACCTTCTCCCAGTTAGGAGGCAGAGCAATGAAGAGGCTAGGACAAGAGCTTTGGGATTATTAAAACGTACATTCACTCATTCAATAGATATTCATTAAGAGTTCCTTTATTGCTGGCTATAGGTGACTGGGGTGATGACCACAGAAGTTACCAAGACATAATCACTGGCGCTTAGTCTTGACATGTGTGCAAACCCTGCGCCTCCACCTCGAGCTCTGTGAACCTGGGCAGATAAATAACCTCTCTAATATCAGGATTTTCATCTTCAGAATGGAGACAGCAACAGCACCTACTTCACTGGGTTGTTGGAGAATTAACTGGGATAATGCATGTAAAGGGCTTAGCACAGACTCTGGCCCACAGCCTGTGCCTAGTAAATGTAGGCCAAAGACTTCCTCTTTGAACCATTTCCCAGTCTACTGGGGATGCCAGCCTCGGAGTAGAGTTCTGGGGATGGCCAACCCCAAAGAAATGGAGTTTGAAGATGTCCCTGGGCAAATGAGGATTGGGACTGCCTCAGGACTCCCAACTATATTTCTTTACAAAAGGATTTCTTCAGATGCAGAATTTCCCACTCAACCAATAACTCTGAGCCTCCTGGGGTTGCAGTCTCTAGATAAGTGTCCCGCTGGACGTCCTGGTTAGAATGTGGAAGGGGCGAGTGTGCAGTGTGGAAACCGCAGTGAAGGGAAGGAGGAAAGTCCTAGGCAGCACCATGGACAGAAGCATGTTGCTGTCCATTGTCCTGATCACCTTCGGAGCAGCCTCTCAGCTTGGAGGAGGTCAGAGGGGTGTGGGTTCTCAGGGACTAGAGGGAATGTTTGCGCTCTCTCTCTCTCTCTCTCTCTCTCTCTCTCTCTCTCTCTCTCTCTCTCTCTCTCTCTCTCTCTCTCTCTCTCTCTCTCTCTCTCTCTCTCTCTCTCTCTCTCTCTCTTTCGTCTGGGTGTGTCTGTGTTAGTGGACTCACATCAGACAGTGATTGACCACA
Organism: Macaca mulatta; assembly: GCF_049350105.2. Classification (NCBI taxonomy): domain Eukaryota; kingdom Metazoa; phylum Chordata; class Mammalia; order Primates; family Cercopithecidae; genus Macaca; species Macaca mulatta. The sequence goes on along the minus strand of NC_133420.1, from coordinate 21,655,298 downwards.
ATACTGTGATCTACTCTGGCTCCTCCCTCACTCCTGCAGGTGCCAGGGATCACAAACCAGGCAGGGTTAGTGAATGATTTGGGGAAAAGTGGCATGGTGGGATGACTGCCCCAGCCTTCCCCCTCTCCATGTTAACAGAACCTGGGAACAGCGATTTCCCACCCTTATAAGAAATGGGGAGAAAAGAATCACAGTAGATGACCTTTTCCAAGATCCAGATTCCTTCACCTGATCCTTACAATGACCTGCGAGGTAGAGACTTGCTTTTCCAATTCTGTGCATAAGGAAACAGGCACAGAGAGGTTAAGTAGCTTACCCAGCTAGTGAGTGGCAGAACTGGGGTTGAAACTCAGCAGTATGACTCCTCTCTTAGCCTCACAGGGCAGCCCCTCTCAGAGCCAGACTGAAAGAACAGCATGCTGAGGGTTCATCAGCAAGAAGTCCCTGGGTAGGCTTGTGGCCAGGAGTGTACAACACCTTGCAGGCTGTGATGGACACCACTCTACTCTTCCCCTAGAGGGGGAGCCAAAGAGATATGGGGTTCTGTCTGTTCCTCCTCCTCCTCCTCCTCCTCCTCCTCCTCCTTCCCTCCTCCTCCTTCCCTTCTCCTCCTCCTCCTCCTCCTCCTCCTCCTCCTCCTCCTCCTTCTTCTTCTTCTTCTTCTTCTTCTTCTTCTTCTTCTTCTTCTTCTTCTTCTTCTTCTTCTTCTTCTTCTTCTTCTTCTTCTTCTCCTTCTTCTTCTTCTTCCTCTTCTTCTTCTTCTTCCTCTTCTTTGCCTTGCCTTGGAGCAAATGAGAATTGGCCTGGTGGGGGCTTTCCTCATCTGCCTGGGGGAATGATGATCTGTCTGCTGCTTCTGTGTCTGGGGTGTCATGGATAGGCAACATGAATGTTTTAAGCAACAGACTGTAGCTTCTTTATTTCCTGCCTTCTTCTCTCCCCCTAGCCACTTGGGTCCTGGGCTGGGCTCCCTGTTTTGGCTCAAGTTCCTGCTGATGTGTTAGCAGGTGCCCAGGCCAGCCTGGCCTCCTGTGGCTGAGACTCCTTCACTGGGGCTGACAAGTTCCCCGCAGGGCCTGGGGTTTTGGATTGTGTCTTTCCGGTCTGTTGCATGTCTGGAGGACACTGGATGCTCCAGCTAGAAAATCCTCAAGATTATCCCCAGGAGAAACTGGGACCTACCCTGGATCACTTCACACATGGGCTCTGGTCTGATCTGGTTTCATCTTAGCCACTCCTGTGCCAGGCCTCCACCCTCGGCTTCCTGTCAGGAGATCCTGTAATCCAGGAAGCTGGGGCCACACAAACAGGATGCCCTCCCTCCCCTTTCCCATGGCCGCCTCTTGCAATGGGGCACAAGGGTTGGTCTTTCCACCTCTTCCTCTAGTGGCTAAACTCAATTTTCAGAAAACCCAAAGGGCTTCATTATCCATTAAGGGGCTGTAGGATGGACCTGGTAGGATGTGTATGTCTGGCTTGATGACTGTGAGAAACATTTTATATGTGATTATTCTTACATGTGTGAGATGTGTCTCTGTACAGGGCTAAATCTATATGTTCTCTGTATGTGATCGTCTCTCTCTCTGTCTGTATGTGTGTGTGTGTGTGTGTGTGTGTGTGAGAGAGAGAGAGAGAGAGAGAATGAGAGTGAGAGAGCTGAATTCTAGGGTGAGACTGTGTGTCATGTCAAGGAATGAGTCTTGCTCTCCCTCCCTCCCCATCTCTCTCCCTTGCAATTTGCATCTTTATGTGCACAATCCTATACCTACTATGCATTTCTCTGAAAACTTGGAGTGTGATGCATTGGGTGTGATTGTGTGTCCTCTGACAAGGTAAGATACATCTATGTCCATGAGTCTTGGCAAGTTTGCATGCATGCCTGTGGGCATACCTGTCATTTCGGTGCCTGTCTGTTTGACTCATGGTATCACGAGGTGCGGATATGCCAGTGTCTATGGGGTCACGATACAGACATCGTAAACCAGCCCCTTTCACCCAACCAAGTTCCCGACTTTCCCCCGAATGGCAAAGTTGTTTCTTTGAAATGCTTCCAGCACCTGGCTTAATAGACCTTCCTGTGAGCATATTCCCAGTTCTGCACTGCTCCCCAGTGACTGGGGACCTTTTGTCAAGCACATATGAAATTAAGTGAAATAAAAATCATATTAAAAATTATTACCATCTAACAGCCATTAGTCTGCACACTGCTGTCAGCCTGTGATGGATTCCTCACTTACTTCAATGAATGTTCTAACGACAGTGATAAAATCACTCAGAAAAAATAGAATAAACTGTTAACCCTCTCCCCATCGACACTTGTTTTTCTTTAAGAAAAACACAATAAGGGACCTGGGTGGAGGGGGTTGAGACACATTAGACTGAGAGATGGGCTGAGTACAGAGGCCTGGGTTTCATCCTCTCAGTCTTGGGAGGGGATTTTGCTCCAGACTAGACATGAGCTCCAGTTTCTGACCTCTGGGCTGAGATTTGGATTTTTGAGTTAGACGCTGAACTGTTCCCTAGTCTGGTCAAGTAGGGACTAGTTCTTGTATTTTAGACTTGCAGATGTATTAAGCATCAACATCTGATAGAAAACCCCAGGGGAACAATAATGTATGTCTGAGCTTCGGCAGTGACCAAGGGCTGGGGAAAGTGGTCAGATTAGAAAGATACTTAAAAGATGGACTTGACAGGACTAGTCAATGGGCTTTATTTGCAGTAGAGAGTGAGGTAGCCCAGACGTTTATTGCTGAAGCTACTAGAAGTTGGAGGACATTATTCACTGAGATAGGGTGAGATGGTCCTTCTTCAGGGAGAAGGAGGAGCCCAGTTTTGAGCTCTTTGAGTTTGGAGAGACGTGGACATCCAGGAGGCTGTGAAGAAGGCTGTTGGGCTCTTGAGCTGAAGCCCCAGAGATGGTTTGGGCTGGGGAGAGATTTGGGCATCCTTGGCACCCAGACAGGGGGAAAGGCCACGGAGTGGATGAGACTATCCAGGGAGGGTGTGGAGAGAGAAGAGTTGCAAAGACAGCACCTGGAGGACAACCAATCATTGTGAAAATCCCAGAAGGAGGCAGAGAAGGGGCAGCTGGGGAGGAGGAAGGAGGACAGGGAGGTGTGATGCCATGGGAGTCAGGGAGGGAGGGTGTTTCAAGAAGTGGAGAGTGATCAGCAAAGTGAAATGCTGGAAAAAAATCGGATAGAGCTGAAAAGAATTAGTGGTCACGTGGATGTCCTTGGTGTCTAGATTTAGAGGCATGAGAGAAGGGAGAGGGAAGGCAGATGCAGGTATGCACTCACCTGCAGACCCTCTTCACCAAGACAGGGTCCCTGACACAGCATTTGCTCTGGGTAGGATAGCTGAGACTCAGTTTATCCAAACACAAGGGGCTGGGCCTATGGACCTTGCAGCGCCTTATCACTGTGATCTAGGACCCAGGCTAATTTTGTTCCTCTCTGCTGGGCCCTACTTTGGCATAGAAGGACAGGATGTGGAGGCTTCCTGAGATCACTTGGTGACCCTCAGAAGTGAAAGGAGTGAGGGAGGGGCTCCTACCCCAGTCCTCAGGACCTCAAAGTTTCAGAGGTTCTGCTGGTTCCTCTAGAGAGTGAGCTCCGTGTCCCTTGGGTATGGGACAGGGGGCTTTGAGGAAGCTAGCAGTGCATGAGAGATGATGCTGTGAGGTAAGGGGAGGAATCTCTCTCCTCCTGGATGAACTGTGGCCTTTCCTCTCAGCCACGAGGCATAGTCCTCAAGCACAGCAGGCTGAGAGGATGGAGTCAGAGAGCCACTGGAAAGCCTCCCCCTCCATCTGTCTTTGTATCTAGAGCTAAATGGCCTTTCAGTTGAGTATCTGTGCACTTCGATTTCATTCTCCTGTCTGCACTTGGGTTCTCCCTGCTCCCCCATGCCTGCGGACACACAGGGTCACCTTATGGACTCTGTTTTCCTGTCATTAGGACAAGCCTAGACTGATTTGTGCCCTTTGGGCCTGGACACAAATTCCACATTCTTGAGCCTGAGAACGTAAGTGGCCTAGGCTGAGTCAGGTGTTCATTTTTGGTCCAATCAGCTACGGATGGAGTCACATTGGAATAAAAACATTGATGACAAGAACATCATGTGAAAATTATGATGATGGTAATGATAAGATCTAGCATTTATTAAGCTCTTAGAATGCACTGTTTTAAGCACTTTGCATGTTTAATTCCTCATCTTCACACAACGCTTATATGAGATAGGCACTACACTTAACAGCCTCACTCTATAGATGAGGCACAGAGAATTGAAGTAACATGCCCATGGTCACACAGCCAGTGTGTGACTGAGCTGACTTTAAACCCAGTAGTTTGGTCTTAACATGCCTGTGCCTGACCACTGCACAACGGCATCTCTTGAATGTGGCTATCACGCCCATTGTCTTAGTTTGTTTTCTGCTGCTATAACAGAATACAACAGACTGGGTAATTTATAAAGAAAAGAGATTTATTTGGCTCATGGTTCTAGAGGCTGGGAAGTCCAAGTTCAAGAGGCTCCCTCTGGTGAGGCCTTCTTGCTTCATCATAACATGGCAGGAGCATCACATAGTGAGAAAACACTTATGTGAGAGACAGAGAGAGATAAAGTGGGCTGAACTCCCATCATAACTATCCCACTCCCACAATAATGGCGTTAATCCATTCATGACGGCAGAGCCCCTATGGCCTAATCACCTCTTTTTTTTTTTTTTTTTTTTTGAGACAGAGTCTCACTCTGTTGCCCAGGCTGGAGTGCAGTGGCGCAATCTCGGCTCACTGCAAGCTCCGCCTCCTGGGTTCACACCATTCTCCTGCCTCAGCCTCCCAAGTAGCTGGGACTACAGGCGCCCACCACCATGCCTGGCTAATTTTTTGTATTTTTAGTAGAGACAGAGTTTCACCGTGTTAGCCAGGATGGTCTCAATCTCCTGACCTCATGATCTGCCCACCTTGGCCTCCCAAAGTGCTGGGATTACAGACGTGAGCCACCGTGCCCGGCCCTAATCACCTCTTAAAGGCCCCACTTCTAATACTGTTACAATGGCAATTGAATTTCAACTTGAGTTTTGGAGGGGGCATTCAAAGCATAGCACCATCCCTAGAAGGAAAACTCTTAGAATATGAGCTGGACAGACACTTCTAGAGTTGTCTGCTATGTTCAAGGTCATACAGAGTCTGATGTAAAGACCAAAGAGGCCTGGGTGGATGGCAGAAGCAGTCAGCCTCAGGCATTGACCAGGGGATATGGCAAGCTGGGCAGGTGCCAGCCTAAGATCCCAGGAGGAGAGCAGCATGGCCAACTGGGGTGTCAATGAGGGTCAAGCCTGGAGGCTTCAAGTTGAAGCTTATGGTACACCCAGGAATGAGGCATGAGTTTCATGGAGCAGCCATGGCTTCTCAACATTACTCCAGGCATGAAGGACTCTGGATCTGCCACTGGCCTGGGCTCTCACTGGCTTAGGCCTGTGTAGGGTGGAGCCCCAGGGGCAGCTGTGAGAGGCTGGAACCAGCCAGAACTGAGATGAATAGGCAGCCCTGCTCCTGATCCATGTCAAACCCTCCTGGGCATAACTCCATTGTCCATATCTCATCTCAAGTTACTGACATATCCCAGTTTGTGTGTCTTCACAAGTGTCTCCTCCGTTCTTTGTGTCCAAGACCAAAGTGTCTCTCTTGGCATATCCTGCTCATCCCCGGGGAGGCTGGACACTCATGATGGGCTATGGAGTCAGAAAGGCCTAGACTCAAATTCTGATTCTATAAAAATGAGCTGGGGAAACTTGGGCAAATGTCTTCTGAGCTCCTGCTTGCTCACGTATAAAGGAGGGGGGTTGTTGATACCCACTCTTCCACAAGAACACGAGCTCAGATAATGCCTGCCAAGTGCCTGCCACAGGGTAGATGCTCGGTAGGCATAGTTGGTATTATTGAAATTAATCCTTTTGTCTAAAGCTTGAGTCATGCCCTCCCGTTTCCAGAAACACACCTCTTGGAGATTTCTCTGCTCTGTTTGGCTGGTAACTTGTCCAAGGACTGAAGTCTTCTGTGAGATGATGAGCACGAGGCTATGGGAGAAGAAACTGGGGTCCCTTCTAGATGGGGCGGTCACTGCAGAAACAGGCCTGGTGGTCCACAGATGTGCGGCATCAGCCTGTCCCTCCCTGCTCTGTGAGGACCTGCTTCCCCAGCAGCCCTGCACCCAGACAGCCTCCTGGCCTGTGTGCTGCTGCGCCACCCCTCCAATACATATGTGACAGCACCCTGTGCCATCCCCTAGTGAAGAGTGGCTTGCAAGCCCGGGTCCCAGCAAAGGCCGGGACCTTTCTCCATGTTAGGTATCTGATCATGACCCACAGAGCCAGGAAGCCCTCAGCATTCATTGCCTAGGGCTGCCATGACAACTTACTACAAAGTTGGTGGCTTCAGACAGCAGAGAGTTGTCCTCTCACAGTTTTGGGGTCTACATGTCTGAAATCAAGGTGTCAATGGGGCCACCCACCCTCAGAGACTGTGGATACACCTTCTTGGCCTCTTAGCTTCTGGGGCTGGCTGTCAACCCTTGGAGTTCCTTGGCCTGCACTCTGCCTCTGTCATCACCTGGCCTTCTCCCTGTTTGTTTCTCTTTCTTTTGTTTATGGTGACATAAGCAAATTGGATGAAGGGCCCACCCTATTTCAGTGTGGCCTCATCTTAACTTGATTACCTCTGCAAAGACCCTATTTCCAAATAAGGTCACATTCACAAGTACTGGATTTTAACACTTCAACAGGTGTTTTTGTTTTGTTTTGAGACAGTCTCACTCTGTCGCCCAGGCTGGTCTACAGTGTAATGGCATGATCTCGGCTCACTGCAACCTCTGCCTCCTGGGATCAAGCAATTATTGTGCCTCAGCCTTCCAAGTAGCTGGTGTTACAAGCGTGCACCACTATGCTTGGCTTATTTTTTCTATTTTTCAGTAGAGACGGGGTTCCACTGTGTTGGCCAGGCTGATCTCAAATTCCTGGCCCCAAGTGATCTGCCCACCTCGGCCTCCCAAAGTGCTGGGATTACAGGTGTGAGCCACCACACCTAGCCCAACATGTCTTTTTGGGATACCCAATTCAACACACAGCACCTTCTAAGAGGGTCCCTGAGGCCCTGAGCATGCCCTGCTGGAGAGGGAGGGAGGGGACTTGGGAGGCACAGTATAAATGAGCAACCTTGGTACCTTGGGAAGCAGGGGCTGGGTCCACATAGAGCCTGGGTTAGCAATGCCAGGGAGGGACCACCACCCCAAGAACTATCTCAGCACCGGGACCTGCATCCCATCTCAGGAGTGCTGGTCAGAACCATCAGCCGCAGGGTTGGGATGAAGCTGCCCCTGCTGGCTCAGGAAAGTCACCACACAGGTGTGATGGCCTCACCAAAGACCTTGGCCCAAGTATTTCTGGTGTGTCTCTTGGGATGATTTTGGGGTACAGTCACTCAAAGGTTGTTCCTAGGACTGGGGCCTCTTGTGTGGTAACTGACTCATTCATTCCTCAGATATTTACTAGATATCCACCATGTGCCAGGAATTGCAACGGGCATAGAGGATGGCCTCATGGAGTAAGTTGTTAATTAAACAATCAGTCCAGGTAAATTGCCATAACCACTATTTTAAAAAAAAAATGCCCAGGCAAGGTGCGGTGGTGCAAGTCTGTAATCCCAGCATTTTGGGAGGCCAAGGTGAGAGGATTGCTTGAGCCCAGGAGTGTGAGACCAACCTGGCCAGCAGAGAGAGAGCTTGTCTCTACAAATAATAAGAAAATTAGCCAGGCATAGAGGTGTGCACCTGGGGTCCCAGCTACTCAGGAGGCTGAGGTGGGAGGATTGCTTGAGCCTGGGAGGTGGAGGATGCAGTGAGCCATGATTGTGCCACTGCATTCCAGCCTGGGTGACAGAGTAAGACCCCGTTTCAAACAAAACAAAACAAGGAGCTTAACTGTATGTAATATCATAGGGAGGCTGGATGCTGACTGCGGGATCAGGGAATTTAGCAGGGATCTGAGAGATTAAGAGGGAACCAGGCTAATGGGCAAGGGAGGATTGGGCCGAGTATTCTGGGTTGGGGGAACCACGTGTGCTGAAGCTGGGAGGCGGGAGGGATCAGAGTTCATTTGAGGAGGAGGGGCTGTGTCCATTAATGGGGATCATCAGGCATCAGGCTGGCTGAGATGGGTCTGAGGGAGCCCTGAGGGTGTGGCCAGGGACCAGTCAGCAGGTCCCCCAGGTGATGGGGAGTCTGGCTAGCTTTGGGCCAGTACCACTATCCAAGAAGGGAGGAAGCGCCGAGGCAGGGACTCAGCCTAATTCCCTTCCTTTCCCTTCAGCAATGCCCACTGAGTCCCTCCTGGGGATCTGAGCTTCTGGCCTTACCAGGGAAGGAAAGGGCACCATTCCCAGTAGGAGGCTTCAGGGCTGGGCAGGGAAACTGAGGCAGAGACCTGGGATGTCAATGGGGCAGACACAGCAGGGAAGGGAAGGGTTCAGGTCATCCCCTTCCATCCCCTTCCACCGATCAAAGTACCTCTGACTCTCAGGGTCCCCAGATCCACCTTCTACCCTATGCAGGGTTGGCTCAGAGCCTTGTGGGGGCTGAACTTGTAAAGTCCCTGAAGCTGACAGGGACCCTGGATCAGGGATGCACCGTGAGATTGAGAGGTGGGACTGGTGACCTGGGAATCTGAGCCATCATCAGGTCCCACAGGGGCTGGTGATCTCAGTGCAGTAAAGGTGCTGAGGACTTGGGCCAGAGACCCAGAGACCAGAATTAAGCTGGTGGGAAAATGCAGGATGAAGGAGCCTGCAGGAGTGGGCAGAAGAATTGGAGGGATGTGTGTGTGTGTGTGTTCCAGTGTCTGTGTGTCTGTGTAGCAAGAAGATTCAAGGCAGGGGTTTAACGATCGATCGCCTGAGCTCTGGGAGGCCCTGAACTCTGCTGGCTCTCAGGGCTGGGGGGACGCCCCCACTCCCTGGGGAGAAGAGCATGGCTTTTCACCGCCAGTCCTGGAGCTGAGAAGGTGATGACGAAGGGAACCATGGAGTCAGATTGTCTTCATTCTCCCTGACAGTGGAGTGTAGTAGCGTCACATCTGGATTCCACCTGGGTTCCTTCGCTTAGCAGCTGCGTGACCCGGGGCAAGTTCTCGGCCCTTTCTGACAGGTTTTCTCCTCTAGAACGTGGGAAGAGTGCCATTTTGTTCCCAGGAGTTGCCATGCCTGGAACAGAGCCTGGAGCCTTCAGTAAATGGTGGGTGAGTGTGCAGGGCGTTTGGGCACTCGCGGGCGTGTCTGAAGCACCAGGGTCTGTGTCAGTAGCCTCGAGGGCAAGGGGGACATTATGAAGGGTGGAGGGTGAAGGGCAAGAATATGTCCATCACCTCCTGGACCTATGGACTCACATCTGAGCCGTGGAGAGGTAGTGTCTGGGCAGGAACTGAGGACCACTTTCGTGGGGACGCTGGTGACTTGGGGCAGTGGCGGAGCTGCTGGGGGCCTAGAGAGAGGTGCTTTCTCCCTGGGCTGCACCCACCCAGGAGCTTCAGCTAATTGAGGGCTGCAGACAACTCAGGAGTCTTTGGTGCCAGGACGGTTGGCAGCCTTGTTGGTATCAGAGGCAAGGGACACAGACTTCAAAAGGGGAGAACAGGAGAACGCTGTGGGTGGTCTCCATCCTGGCGGAATCCCGGAGCTACCAGGAGGAGGTCCTGTGCTGGTGTGCTTCTGTGGGGGTGGAGGGAGCAAGCCAGGAAAATGTGGGTCACGGCCGTGGAAATGACCCACTGGTGGCCACCACTGTGGAGGTCTGGGGGTCACAGGGTACAGGTATGCATGTTAGGTGGAACCATGCCCTCCTGGTCACCGGTGCCTGAAGAAAAGATGCCAAGATGATGCCTGTGGCACATGTCCACATAGCAGGGCTGGGGCTGGGTGAGGGGAGCGTGGCTCCTTGGACACAAAACATAAAGAGTTTGTTCCTGTCAGGGTGGTGTGAGTACATGGTCAGCACCTGAGGGTGCCTCACGCCCCTCACTTAGTCCCAACACTGACACATTTGCCTTGCCTGTCACTGGGGGACACTGAGTCTCGGACTGAACCCTGTGCAGAATCCGCTGAGCTGATGTTTCCCAGCCAAGGGAGGAAGAGGCACCATCGTCCTTTCCTTTGTAGGTAAAAATGCCCTTCGTCCATTTCTCCACGATTAAGCAAAAATGGGAAATGTATCAGCTGGGTTTCAGGAAAAGTCCAGGGGTAGATTTAGCTATAGGCACAGGTGTATCTAGGGGACTCAGATGATGTTATTTTTTTTAAAATTCACTTTATTTTTATTTAAAAAATGTTTTTTAGAGACAAGGTCTTGTTCTGTCACCAGGCTGGAGTGCAGTGGTGTCATCATGGTTCACTGAAACCTCGAATTCTTAGGTTCAAGCCATCCTCCTGCCTTAGCCTCCGAATAGCTGGTGCCCACCACTGTGTGGACCACAGGTGTGCACCACCACTCCTGGCTCATTTTATTTTTTATAGAGATGGGGTCTTGCTATGTTGTGGAAGCTAGTCTCAAACTCCCAGCCTCAAGCGATTCTTCTGCCTCGGCCTCCCAAAGTGCCAGTATTATAGGTGTGAGCCCCTGCACCCTGCCAGATGATACTATGTCTTTTGGACTGGAATTAGAGAACAGTAGTTAAGCGCTATGGGCTCTGAAGTCAGACTGCCAGGTTTCAAATCCTGGCTCTGGGTCCCACAGGCTGCAGAGGGAGAGTGAGGCTTTTTTTGTTTTGTTCTGTTTTTGTTTTGTTTTGTTTTGTTTTTAAGATGGAGTCTTACTCTGTCACCCAAGCTGGAGTGCAGTGGCGCAATCTTGGCTCACTGCAGCCTCCGTCTCCTGGGCTCAAGCAAGTCTCGTGCCTCAGCCTCCAGAGTAGCTGGGACTACAGGCACGTGCCACCACTCCCAGCTACTTTTTTTGTATTTTAGCAGAGATGGGGTTTCTCCATGTTGCCCAGGGTGGTCTTGAACTCCTGAGCTCAGGCTATCTGCCTGCCTCGGCCTCCCAAAGTGCTGTAATTACAGGTGTGAGTCACTGCGCCCAGCCAGGAGTGTGAAGTTCTTGACCTGCAGATGTTTTAATTCATTCCTGTGTAAAATGGGGACAATGATACTACACAGCTGTGGGGAGCTGTGAGGAGTCCATGTGACGACGCCCGCCAGGCACGGCTCCCCTTGGCCCTCTGCAGATCCACTGAGTATAGGTGACCACTCCCTGGCCCCATCCTTGTGAGAACAGAAGCTTCTTTCTCATTGGCTCCAGGCCTAGGGGTGGGGCCTATGCTGTACGTCCAACTCGGACTTTGTTCTCATTGGCTCCAAGCATAAGGGGTGGGGCCTATGGGTAGATAATGTCGCACGTACCTCCAGGCAGATCTGAGAGCACCCCAGCTTAGCAGTGACAAACTCGGCAGTCAGGCGTCGCCTTCAGGATTTTTGATCATCCATGTACTCCTCACATGATTATTAGCACACATGACAAATGAACCTTTTTTTTTTTTTTTACAAACATTTATTTTAAAAGGAAAATTTACCTCCCATGGGAGACACTATGGTTGTGACAGATTCCAACTGTGGCCTCCGCACCCGCTATGTGACTTTGGGGTCAGTACCAACCACTCTGAGCCTCAGTTTCCTTCTTTTTTCAGCAAGAATAATAATGATCTGACCCCATACGATTTCCAAAGATTAGGTGAAATTAAAATACATGAAGCTCAGAACAACACCACGCCTGTTGTAGGTGCTGTGTATGTCTTAGCTATGTTGTCATCATTATTGTTAGTAAGGGAGACACCAGTCTTATTCTATAGGCGGAGGTAACTATAAAAATAAGTAGAGTGAAAATGCAGCGAGGTTAATAAATTCCATGTCTGCATCCTGCAGAGGGCTCCAAGCCCAGTACCTGCAATCTTTGTTAACAAGGGTGATTGGGGAGGCCAAGGCAGGAGGATCACTTTAGGCCAGGAGTTCAAGACCAGCCCTTACAACACAGTGAAACTCCGTCTCCACCAAAAAATTAAAAAAAAAAAAATTAGCTGGGCATGGTGGCGTGCACCTGTATTCCCAGCTACCTGGGAGGCTGAGGTGGGAGGATCACTTGAGCCTGGGAGTTCAAGGCTGCAATGAGCTATGATTGTGCCACTGTACTCCTGCCAAGATGACAGAGCGAGGCCCTGTCTCAAAAAAAAAAAAAAAAAAAAGGGTGATTTGGGATGTTGATGAGAGGTTGGACAAGCCAGCACCAGAGACTGTCTTCTTTCTTCTTCATTTTCTTCTTCACTTGAGCAGGTCTGCAGACAGTTAAGAGGAACGCAACTTCCCCAATAGTAACGCAATGGCATGTAGGCACCAGCAGCAGCCTGTGGCCTGCCCTCTGGGAGCAGCGTCAAGGCCTGCAAGGAGGGCAGAAAGGCACTCTGACCTGCGTTAAGAGCCATTTGCCAGCTATGTGGCCCCAACAGGTTTCTCCACCTCTCTGAGACACAAGTTCCTCCTCTGAAAATGATGTCAACCAGGTGGCCCTGCTAAGGCTTCTGTGAGATGACAGCAGGGAGTCAAGGGCTTAACACAGTCCTGGGCATGCTCCAGGCTCTTGTAGTGAGTCAGGGAGGTTTTTAGGCTACATCTGGGGACAGGACTGCTGGAAAGCCGGGAGAGCTGGGAGGCAGTGGCTGAAGGTGATGTTTAAGGTGTGCTTTGCAGACACCAGTGTGGTTGGGCTTTTCTCCACGAGCAGCTCTGGGTTCGCACATGATTTTTCTGTTTTCAAAGACTGAGAAAGCCGGTGGAGGGGGTCAGGATGCCCCTGACCCTGGTCATGGGAGCCGTGGTGGCCTCTGCACACTGCTGTCATCCAGGGGCCAAGCGGGATCCGGAGGAAGCTGCCTAACGAGCAGCCGCAGTGGCAGAGGTGGCCTGCACGCCACCACGCTCACTGAGCAGAGCAGTGAGATGTGACCGGGAGGAATGGGGGCCTGCCCGGGCCTCCCCACACGTGCCTATTGCCAATTTGCTGATGACCCCGTGCCAGGCTCTTCACCTCAATGCTCCAGAGTCTGTAAAGTGGGGTGAGGGGTGGGGCCAGCACTATTACCTATGGACCTCAGAAGGTCTAGAAGAGGCAGCTCAGGGCATGAGGGGGACCTGAGGTTCCAGCGTTGGTCTGCTGGGATTCACGGTGTGACTTCGGGCAAGTCTCTCTGTGCCACTCTGGGTATCAGTTCACACCTCGCTTCGGGGGGCTTGGTCTGGGTGATCCCTGCAACCTCAGTCTCTCACGGCTGGGATTCTGCAGGCTGCAGAGAGAGACCAGCTAATGTGGCAGAGGAAGACTGGGTTGGGGAGAATTCCTGCCTGTGAGGCGCCCCTAAGAAACTTCCTGCCATTTCAAGAGGGCAGAGGGGTGGGTAGGGAAGTGGGGACACAGAGCCTAAACAATGGGGCTTTGGTGTCATTTGCACCCGGTGTGACTCCTGGCTCCATGTGTGCCCCTGTGTGACCCTGGACAAGTGCCTCCTCCTCCCAGAGCTCCAGTCTTCTCATCTGTAAAATGAGGGTGATGGTGGCGTGTAGGTCAGTGACATCTGACAGCGTTGGGGATAAATTGCTGAGCACAGCATCAGGCTCGCAGAGGGCTTGGTAAATGACAGGCAATACAAAGACTACTGCTGTGGATTCTTACTGTGTTTTGTGGTTGGTCTTATTGCTTTGTGCAGATTCAGAACCAGGGGTGTGACAACATCCTACAAGGGTGGGAGGCCAGGGCAGGCCAGGGCTCTGGGAGCGGAAGGGTTAAGTCTCCATGGAAACAGGCATGCATTATTTACGTGGCCTAATGAATAAAACATTTATGTGGTAGGCTAATAAATTCCCTCACACAAAGCAAAGTAAGCTATGATTTAAATATTGGCCTCCGCTGGCTGGCTGAGTTATGGAGCCTGCTCAGGGGGACCCTCTTGGCTTTACACCACCATCGGCTGGATGGAGTGGGAGGGGGAGAGAGGAGAGGGGGGAAGAAAGCCGGGGGGGTGGTGGTGGTGGAGACCTTTCCTAGTAAGCGGCTTTCTGGACCCTCCTGACCTGAGGCCTGAGTCCCCTGCCGCCCCTGCTGTGGCTCTGTCCGTCCCAGCCCAAAGCTGCTGCACGCCCGGGGGCCTTTTCCCAGAGCTGGAGCTGCAGAGGGAGGATTGGGTGACTGGTGGGACTGGCCCTTGGAAAGCAGAGATGGCCCAAGGTGGGGCATAGCCTTCTAGGATCTCCTGGGGATGGCAACTTCTCTTGGGGAAACAGGCCACACCTCTGGGACTTAAGGGGCTTGGAGATGAGCACTGGGCAGTGGGAACATCTGTCAGGTTTGGGAGCTTATCTGGTCCACCTTGGGGTAGTCTGGGATCAAACAGAGGGACCGCTGGGACTAGCCATGGGCAGCTGAGATGGGGCGTCAGAGGAGGACGTGGTTGCAGAGCCTGGGAGAAGATAAATCGGGTGTTTGGTGAAAATGGAGCAGCCCCCACCTTGGCCCCACCTGCCTTTGTCATTGTCATCTCCCTGGCTTTATCTCACCACTTCTTCCTTTTTGTTTCTGCCTGTCTGTCTCGCTGTCTTTCGTCTCTCCCTCGTTTGCTCTGTTTCCCCACTTCTTTCTCTGTATCTCTGTCTCCTCTGCTTCCGTCTCTCTCTGACTTTCTTGTTTTCTCTCCCTCTGTTTCTCTTTCTGTGTATCTCTTTTTCTCTGTCTCTTTGTGTCTTTGTGTTTTTTTTATTTTTTAATTTTTTTTGTCTCTGTCTCTCTCTCTCTGTCTCTACAACCTCTTCTTGGTCAGGGTCTCTCTGTCTGCCTCTCTCTCTCTCGGAGGATTCTGACATGGCAGGAGGAGGGGCCCACACTCCTGGACTGGGGTGTGAGGCCTCCACAGGGCCCTGGAAAAAGGGTGGTTGTGGAGGAGGAGGGGCTGCCTCGGCACCTAAAGGGTTCGAGCATTTGTCCGAGAGGCATTGAATGTGGCAATGGTGCTGGGGAAGTGGTTCGGGCATCACCCATACCAACACCAGGTGGATAGCACTGGGTCCCCTTAGCCAGAGCCTTCACTATTCTGGTCCCTGGGAAAGCCTGAAAAGGGAGACGTAAATTTTGAACACGTTCCTCACGCTGGGTGCTGGGTTACGTCCTCCTGGCAACCACCCCAGGAAACCGTCCAAGGCAGCTATCCTGCCCCAGAGGCCATTAAATCACACGCTGGGCATAGTTCCTCCCTCAGCAGCCACTGGGGCTTCAGCTTCCTGCTGTCACAAGGGCCTGGGGCTACAGCCCTTTGGGGACTGCCTCCCAGGGCAGCCGGCACCCAGCTGCATGACTGGTGATGCGGCTGCCGCACTGTTCGGGTTATCTATGGCTATGCAACCAATTACCCTAAATCAAAATGGCACAAAACAACACTCTTGTATTATGTTCATGATTCTGTGAGTCAGGAGCTCAGGCAGGGCCCTGTGGACGTAGCTCCTCTCTGGTCCATTGTATCTGGGACCTCAGCTGGAGATGGCTGGAATGGCCTGACTAGGACCACCTGTCTGGGGTTGTGGGTCTTCTCTGTGTGGCATCTACAAGGGCTGGAGTGTCCGAGGTAGTTGCTTCACTCACATGTCTGGTGCCTAAATAGGCTGGGCAGACATCTGTGTCTCTGTTTGCAGCCTCTCCAGGGGGCTAGCTCGGGCTTCCTCAGAACATGGCGGATTCAGTGTATAGAGTTAGATTCCCTGCATGACTCTGACTCCCCTGGAGCAAGGATTTCATTAGGAACTGCTGGTCCTCTTAAATCCTAGGTCTGGGATTGGCCAGGCATCACATCTGACGTATTCTATTGGCCAAAGCTGTTTCACACCAACCGAGATTCCAAGGGGGTGGAAGAACCGACCCCCAACTCTTGATGGGAGAATGACGTACATACATGTTCAGTGAGGGAGGACTCAGTGACAGCGTTGGAGGCAAGGAACCACATCCAGCCAATGGTGTGGTACAAGGGAAAGCCTCTCCCCTTCTCCCAGGCAGGAGTAAGGCATAAACTTGCAGGCCAGACACTTTAGGGCTCATGTTCCAGTCTGACCCTCACTAGCTGCGTGGCCTCAGCAAATGATTCCACTACCTGTGCTCTGTTCTAACCTCCATGAAATGGGGATCACAAGACTGTCTGCCCAAGAGTATGTGGAGGGCTATGTGAGCTGGTGAGTATAATACCCCCAGCTGTCTCCAGTGTTAGCTATTCTTCTCTGGCCTTTCCCCGCCTCTAGAGGCCAACCAAGTCCTGTAATGACTCACATGGTCTCTCCTGGGTCCTCTTACCCTTCCAAGTCCTAGTGTGTTGCATTCTCCTGCCTCTCTCAACTCCCAGGACTGTGCAATAGCATCACCCGTGAAGCTTTCGAAGCATGAGGAATGTGGTTGCCACCATGTGGGAGGGGGTAGGCCATCCTTTCTGTCCTCATTGTAGACCCCAGGGCAGTGCCACCTTCTGGAACCTGCCATAGCAGATGATGCTGTGCCCTGGAGCAGTGACCTCATCCTGGAGGCAGTGGCCGGGCGGGCAATGGAGGAGGCGTGATACAGACTCCTCCTGTGCACAGGGAGGTGAGGAGGCTGAAATTCCAAGAGAACTGCCTCGCACACAGTGGGGGCACCCCTGCAGGCTCACATTTGAGGCAGGCAAGCCTAGTGGTCAGGCCTGTGGATGTTGGAACCAGCCTGCCCAGGTTCTGCTCCGGCTCTGCCACTTCCTGGCTTTGCAGCCTTAGACAAGTTTTTTCACCATTCTGCACCTCTCTTCCTCTTCTGCAAGATGAGATGTTAAGGTTGTCTACCTCTGGGGGCTACTGTGAGAATTAAATTAGTTAATGTTTGTAAAATGCTAATAGAGTGCCTAATGCACATCACACATGTGTTCTTTGTTAGCACTCTGGTGTGCACTTATTGTGTTGTCTGGGATCCTACAATGACAGGTGGGTGCTCAGTGACATTCTAACTAGGAATTTGTGTTAACAGGGCCACATCTGTCCTTAGAGTGATGGCACCTGAGATGTTTGGGCCTCTTTTTTCTTTTGTGAGATAGAGTCTTGCTCTGTTGCCCAGGCTGGAGTGCAGTGGTGTGATCATGGCTTACTACAACCTCCACCTCCCAGGCTCAACCTAAATGTGTGACCATTGGTGGCATAATCACAAAAAGAGCAACTATCCCAAGTGACTTTAAAATATAGGAATCTGGCTTTACATTACTAGTGGGGTATACACTAAGGATAAAAAAACCCCTAAGCTAATTTCCATAATCACATTGTTGATGAAGTGTTGGTCCTGTCATTCTAAGACTGTGGTGTACACAGAGTGAAATTAAATAAATTAGTAATTGTGTTAGTGTCATTGAGGACTAGGATTTTTTTGCATGGAAAAAGGATATACAGATATAAGTTCTATAAAGTTAAATAAAAACTCTGAATTTGAGTTGGAAATAGTATCAATTCATAATGTATTTTACCTAAACATTTTTAAAGAGAAGACACATTGCCTGTCTCTGCCTACTGAAAAGCAGTAAAAACAGTGAACAATCCAGTAGCAGTGAGCACTCCCAGTACTCGGATTATGGTTTCTAAATACAATTTTTCCCCTAGAAGCCAGGATTCCTTGGAGAAATGACTGATTTGAGATCTAAGGTAGGAAATGTACAAGGTAAGCCTGGAATGTCTTGTCTTTCTAGAAAGCAAAGGTATATCAAAGACTTCCAAGATTGTAGATACAAAGACTTGGAAGCAAACCTGAAAAAGGGTCCATGGCTAATGATGGGGCAATTGGAACACAAGGATAACAGCTGCAATGGATTAAAGCACATCAAATATGTTTAAATCCGTGAGTTCACAATGATACTAAACCAAACCAAACCAAACCAATCCTCATAGGTCATCTTTGGAGGACGTTCAAGAGCCATTGGATTATTTTGAAAACAGGTAAATACAGAGAAAAATAAAGTGCTCATGCTGCTATTAACATGAACTTTACTTCAGGTTACCAATTAATTGACGATGGGAAAATTCTCTTTATAGATGTTATCCAGCCAATAAATGAGGAGGGAGTTACAAATTAGAATATAACTGTTTTGCAATCTCTAATGAAATAAACAATCTAGGCAATGAACTTCAAACATCCCTAAAAGAAAATAAAGGCAACTGGGCATGGTGGTTCATGGCTGTAATCCTAGCACTTTGAGAGGCCAAGACAGGAGGATTGCTTGATCCCAGGAGTTTGAGACCAGCCTGGGCACATAGTGAGATCCTGTCTCTACAAAAAATACAAAAATTAGCTGGGCTTGGTGGTGTGTGCCTATAGCCCCACCTACTCAGGAGGCTGAGATGGGAGGATCACCTGAGCCTGGGAGGTCAAGGCTGTGGTGAGCCATGATCATGCCACCACACTCCATCCTGGGTGACAAGAGATCCTGTCTCAAAAAAAGACAAGACAAGAAAAGATAACCAGACATTATCTCTTGATGAAAGTGTACAACAGCACTTACAGAGTAGTGCTGAAAAAATAATAACATAAAATCTGACCAAGACCCTAGATCAACTACCAACTTATAGGAAATATAGTGGATGGAGGAACATCCTGAAAAATACCATGGGGATGCAATTGGCAAAATCCAGACTAGTAGATATTCTACAGGACAAATGATCTGGTTTCTTCAATAAAACATTCAAAGAAAACAGAAGAGTGGAGCAGAATATATAAATTAAAAGAGATCATACCTATTAATTACAATTTTGCAAATGGACTTTATTTAGATTTTACTTTTTTTTGTTTTTGTTTTTGAAACAGGGTCTGGCTTTGTTATCCAGGATGGAGTGCAGTGGCACAATCACAACTCACTGGAGCCTCAACCTCCTAGATTCAAGCAATCCTCCCATTTCAACCTCCCAAGTAGCTGGGACTATAGGTGCACACCACCACACTAAAATAATTTTTGTACAAATTATACAAAATAATACAAAATTATACAAAATACAAATAAATATTGTCTTTTTCACAGAGATGGGGTTTCACCATGTTACCTAGGCTAGTCTTGAATTTCTGAGCTCAAACAATCCATCCGCCTTGGCCTCCCAAAGTGTTGGGATTACAGGCATGAGCCACTGTGGCTGGACTATTTGGATTTTCATTTAAAAAACAACTGTAAGAAACAATTACAGGACAATTTGGTGAATATAAACTTTAACTGGATTTTATGACAAGAAAGAATTATTATTAATTTTTTTGGTATGATAATGGCATTTTGAGATTTTTAAAGAATTTTGTAGAGATACACCTGAAATAACAAATGAATTGATGGAAGTCTGATATTTGATTCAAAATTATCTAGGAACCAGGAGCGGAAGTTGTAGTTAGAAATGAGATTGCTTGTGAATTGAGGATTGTTGAGGCTGGGTGATGGGTAGATGGGGCTGATTAAATTGCCTTCTCTATTTTTGTATAATTTCGAACAGTAAAATTTTCTCTGATAAAAATAGAAGTTTTAAGTTTTAAATAATGAACTTGAGTTAAAGTATAAAAAAAAAATTAAAAAACAGAACAAGTCAGTAACTCCTGCTCCCTGATATCGCAACTTGACAGGGAATATTTGGGATACCTAGGCTGCCCCCTCTGCCTTCCAATTTTCTAATGAAAAGACTTTATACATTTCCAAGGATCTTGATATTTATTTATTTATTTATAGACAGAGTCTTGCTCTGTCGCCCAGGCTGGAGTGCAGTGGCATGATCTTGGCTCACTGCAATCTCTGCCTCCCAGATTCAAGTGATTCTCCTGCCTCACCCTCCCGAATAGCTGGGATTACAGGCGCATTCCACCACACCTGGCTAATTTGTGTATTTTTAGTAGAGATGGGGTTTTGCCATGTTGGCCAGGCTGGTCTCGAACTCCTGACCTCAGATGATCCACCTGCCTCAGCCTCCCTAAGTGCTGGCATTACGGGTGTGAGCCACCCGCCTGGCCATTCATTGTTTTCTTTACTGACCACCCACCTGTTCCAGGTAGACACTACCCTGCTGAGATACTTTCTAGTAACTTTTCTAAGCTTCCAAGAAGCTCCTATTGAACCAAGTATGAGGAGTTCTATGGAAATGACCAGCATTTGCTGAGACTTACTCTACACCAGGCACTTTTCTGAACACCGGCTCTGCCTTTGTCCTCGCTACCTCCCAGGGAACAGATTGGGAAGCAGAGCCTTTAGGAGGGTCAGCAGTCGGCATAGGTACCACAGGAAAGTAAAAAGATGAGCTGGGATTTGAACTGAGGTCTAGTTACACCAATAGCCATCCTCATAACCACAATCCTGCCCCAGGCATGGAGCAGAAAGTTTGGGTTCCCATTGCAGGGTGTGTGTGCACGTGTACGTGTGTGGTGTATGAACGGGGTGGGGACTTTTAAGTTAAAGGCACTGGGTGGTGAGTGTGGCCAACTCTGGAAACCATAGGGCCATAGTCAAGGCCCTGGGAGAGAAGGGGAGACCAGGAGCCAGGCAAAGAAGCTGGCTTGAAGTCCAGATGGGGTACCCCATAAGAACCAGGAGCCTCCCGGGAGTCTGTGGACTTAGAAACCCGAAGTCAAGAAGGCTGTGGTCAAGAGTGGATGGATCTGGCTATCAGGTGACTCTAAGAGTAGGGATCAGGCTGCTCAGTGAGAGGGGCAGCTCAGGGCATGTGTGGAGCGAGACGCGGGAAAGAGGCTCTGCGTTGAGGTCCCAAACTCTATGCACTGGCTGGGCACTGCTTGTTAGGGCTGAGTTGCCCACTCAAGCCCCCAGGTCTTTTTTTTTTTTTTTTTTTTTTAAGACAAATTCGTACTCTGTCACCCAGGCTGGAGTGCAGAGGCATGATCTCAGCTCATTGCAACCTCTGCCTCCTGGGTTCAAGCTATTCTCATGCTTCAGCCTCCCGGATAGCTGGGATTACAGGTGTGCACCACCGTGCCTAGCTAATTTTTTCTATTTTATTAGAGACAGAGTTTCACTATATTGACCAGGCTAGTCTTGAACTCCTGGCCTCAAGTGATCTGCCCATCTTGGCTTCCCAGAGTGTTAAGATTACAGGCATGAGCCACTGTGCCTGGCCTCAAGCCCCCAGGTTCAAAAAGTGGTTTGGACACAGAGGTTGCTTCTGGTTTCAGAGGGTCCTGCCCTGCATCTCTGTGTCCTCAAATCTCAGGCTCATCTTGCTAGAAGTGGGCAATGCTGGGCTCAGAAGGCACCATATTGAGGGATGGAATGAGTTGAAATGGAAATGATTACATTCAACTGCATTTTTGACAAAAGACAACAAACAAGAAAGTTTTAGATATTCATTGAGAATATCTCTCTCTTGAGGCCAAGGATCACGGTGGACCTTCCAATGGCTGTGTCCTGGGGTTCACTTCTCCGTCCGATGCCTCGTTTTTAGGAATCCTTGACTTTCTTCTCCTGGACCCTAGTACTCTCTTCAAAGTGGGTTTCCACTTTGAAACCCCTTCCACCTGCTCTATCCTGTGAGGTCTCTCTCCCAGGATGGGCCATCTTGCCTCCAGCTGTCTCTTTCTTAGTTGCTCTAGCTGCTGGACTGTTTTGACCTTGAAGGGTTTATTTGTTGATCTTTGTGGAGTCCTGAAGGTTCCAGAATGCTCCGCATTCCTGTCACTGTCTGAGGTGGCCCTCAGACTCATGCCCTGTCTGTACTTCCTGACGGAGGAGCCTAGCAAACCACCTCCCTCCCGTGTCCCTGCCCTTTCTCAGCCTGCTCTGACACTTCATCCAGGAAAGCTTCTCTGCCCGTGTCAGCAAATTGTTTGACACAGGGCACGGCGCTCTGAGGATCAGCAAGAGTGAGGCTGGGCCAAGAAGCCGCCTGACTCCAGCCCCTGTCTCCATGGTCCAGAGACCCATTCTGTGAGAGTTTCTCTGCAAAGATGGCCGCCAACAACATCTCCTATCCCTGCATGCACACGCCTTCCGCCCTTCAACAGGTGGGGTCTTTTTCCCCCGTATCCTTGAATCTGGGCTGCCTGACTTGATTTGACCAATGGAATGTGGCAGGAGGGATGTTTTGAGATTACTGAGCTCAGACCTGAAGGGGCCTTGTAGCTTCCGCATCAGCTCAGAGGAAAACAAATTGCCGTGTAAATCAGTCCAGTCACCTTGTGGGAGGAGCGGCCACGTGGAGAGAGAGGCCAGGAGAGTGAAAACTGAGGCTCCAGCCAACATCATAGGCAAAGGGACCCAGTTGTCTCGGGCAGCACACAGACATTCGAACCATGCCAGCTGCATCTGTGTGAGAGAGGCCAGCCTGGACCCTTGAGCCCCTGTCAAGCCACCTGAGTGAATACCACATGGAACAGGGATGACCCATCCCCGTGGCCTGCAGAATCATAACAAATAGGATTGTTTGTTTTAAGCTACTAAGTTTTGGGGTGCTTTGTGATGCAGCAATAGATTGTTGAGCGACATAGACTTTCTGCCATGTCTCTAGACTTCTCAGGGGTTAGGTTGTCCTAATGAGTTGAGGTCAGAGGTCATTTGGCCAGCCCCCGGGACCTGGGGGAGGCAGAGAGAAACCAGGGTTTTCAGGAGACTGTGTAGCTAAGAAGGACATGAGCTGTGGTGACAAGTCACACCCAGCTTCCTGGATCTGCCACTTACCAGCTGCGTGACCTAGGGCCTCACCGAGTTTCTCTCCACATCGGAAAGTGGAGATCATAATTCTATCTTCTAGAGCTTCATTCTCCCCCAGTACTTTTTACAGTGATGGAACTGTTCTATATCTGTGCTGTCAAATGCAGCAGACACTGGCCACACAAGGCTATTGAGCGCTTGAAACGTGATGGGTGGGAACTGAGAGTCTCTGTATGTGTAAAGGGAACACGTGTATGAAAAAAAAAATGTTAAATAGCTGGTCAATACTTTTAATATTGAGTCCATATTGAAATGATATTTTTGTGTTGTTGGGCTACATACAATATATTATTAAAAGTAATTTTACCTATTTTTACATTTTTAAAGCTATATATGTGGCCCACATTATATTTCTATTGGACAACGTTGCTACAGTCTTGAAAAGATGAAATAATGCGTGTAAAGTGCCTCACACAGAGCCTGGCACACGAAAAGCCCTTGGTGAACAGTGGCTGTTACTTTCATATATATTGTCTTGGCATAGGTGGTGGCCAGAGCTCAGATTTAGCAGGCTGGTGTCTGAGTTCCTGCTATAAGGGACAGAGGAAAGGAAATAACATTCCCTGAAGCCCTAACTATGTGTGGGTGACCATGAAGGGCTTTACTCAGGCTGGGCCACCAAATCTTCGCAATGGCCCATGGAGGAGCTATTTCTCTCCTCATTGGACAGATGGGGGAAACTGAGGCTCAGAAAAGGGACATGACTTGCCCAAGTGCATATAGCTGGTTTCGTAATAGATCAAGAGTTCTTGACTCTGGGGAAAGCAGTTCTGGCACAGTACCTCAGTTTCCCCTGGAGGTCACATCCAGGCCCAGGACACCTCTCCACCTCCTCCTCTTCCTCTTCCTCTGACCCTCCCCCTACCCATCTGCTCCATCTCCTCTCTGAAATCCGTGGCCTCAGCCTGTCTCCTGTCTCCTTCCCTCCCTTCCAGCCCAGACTTCCAAAGGAACAAATGTGTTTCTTTAAGTGTGAATGGACTCTTTCCTACAAAGACGCCGCTATGTTGTTTCATACATTCTTTTTAACTTCATCAAATAAACTACAGCTCTCTGGCGCTAATGTCAATCTCCACAGCTCATTGGGTTTTTAAAAATAGTGGAGACGCAGCTCTCATCTCCCAGCCTCAGTGAGGAAGGCAATACCCTAGCCAGCGAGAGGAACCCTTCGCTTCTCACCCCAGAAAGAGCCATAAAACACGCTCAGTGCTGGAGCACGCGCCCATTTGACAAAGACAATTTGATTTGTCCGCGGCTTCTAAAATATTCATCCCGCTTTGATGGACTATCGTTTTATAAATATAGATTATCATTAACCGACACCGGCGGTGCGCTGCTGGTCGACCCAGCGCCACGCCACTGGTTCGGGATGAAGACGTCTAATAAAAAAAATCATTATCTCTGTCTGCAAACCTTGATCTGTATCGTCTGCCTCATTTGCAGTGCAAGGGTCAGTAACTCACGCTAACTGCATCTGTTTGTGCATTTCACGGCCTGGCCACCCCTGCTGGGGAGATTGACAGAATACTTCTCGAGTTCGGACCTGGGGTAAGAAATGGGGTAATTGGGGGAGGGGGAGAAAAGAAGGCTCAAGGGCTCTGCTGGGAACCCGTTGAGAGGACTGGAAGAATGTATTTCCAGAAAGGCAATGGAGTGCAGTGGGCATGGATGTGCGTTTTGGAATGTGTCAGACCCCGCCCCACTACTCACTGGCTATGAGACCTTAGGTAGCTAAACTCTCTGTGCCTCAGTTTTCTCATCTGTTATATGGGAATCATAATCACACCTATCTCATGGGCACAAGACCGTGCCCATGAAGTATTTAGCACATGACCTGACACTTAAGCACCCAGTAAACGTTAGTTGCAATGATGATGAGGATGATGATGGTGGTGGTGGTGGTGATTGTTGTTTGCTTTAACCTTGAGCCATTTAACAAATTGCTTCACTTCCGTGAGCCTCCAGTTCTTCATGGGTAGAACATTCTCAATACTATCTACCTCCAATGGCTTTAAAGATCCAATGAGCCAATGCATTCGAAGAGTTTAGCACAATGAATGGTACACTCTAAGTGTCTACGAGAGCCATTTTGTTTCATCTCGATGGAAGCCAGAAAGAGAAAGCAGTGAAGGAACTATCCTGGAGAGCCATGGCCTCACGTCCTTACTCCTTGAGGACTCAGAATGCAGAGCCAGTGACCCTGGAGACAAGGTGGCTCGGGGTGTCATGTTGAGATGAACTCAGCTCTGTTCTATAAGGGTCTGTTATTCCTCCATGTCACCCCCTCCTCCCAGCATCCTGGGTCTTAGTGGGACCTGAAAAAGACGTGGAGGTGGGGCAGGTGGGTTTATTAGACACAGCCCCACATTCCCCAATGTGCTGTGCTGCCAGGTAGTGAAACCCAACGTAGAATAAAAGACTTGCCTCACGTTGGAGACAAAACCTTGTCTGCAGCATTTCCTCTACTGTTTGAAAGAAATGCACAACCAGATATTGGGGGAAAGGCAATTGCAGAGAAATCTACAATAGAAGGTGGCCTGAGGGAGAAGGAATATAACAGGGCAAGTGTGGAGTTGAGGGCAGAGAGCAAACCTTTCTTCATCCTGAACAGGAGTGGAATGAGACAGGGTGAAATAAACTCTTGGACTCAAGCTCCAGCCATGGCCCTAGGTGAAGCGGGTGGCCTAGAACCTCCCAGGGGAGCATGGCATCAAGTCCTTTGCTGCTCCTGGAAGCAGGCAGGCATGCCATGTGTCGAGGCTTCATCCTGCTGGGGAGACAGCCTGGGGGCACTCAGCCCCAAAGTTTATTTAAGTGAAAAAAACCCATCCGGGAGACAAGAAGGAGTGTTACACTACTGTCAAGTTTTAGACGTCGCCATCAAGCAAAAAAAATTACATCCCGTCCTGACGAGCGACTAATCAAGGCATGGCAAACGGTCCTGCAATAAATTACTCCGGCGCGAAATAAACCACACAAACAGACCGATGATAATAAATGTAAATTATTTCTCTGAAGAAATTTTCTTGGTATATGAGTAATACGAACCATCAGGAAGGCGTCTTCCTTAACATTAATTACAGAAAATGACAAGTGAGCTGATGACTGGGAAGGCTCATTATCTGAGAACATATTCACAACTTTGCAATTTGCGCGAGATGTACTCCGGCTAAATTAATCTCCCTTCTTTGCATGAGCCTCTTCTAATTTTCATGTTATTAACAGGTTTGCAGTATCAGTCAGTGCTTGTCACTCTAATCAGGTTTCAGCATGTTCGCAAAAGCGAAGCGTCATTTATAAGGATAAGCCCTCATAATGGTGCTTGCTTTCATGTGGAGAATTCTACAAGGCTGCTTTTAATAAGGTACTTTAATCATCTCCTTTGCTCAACTTTTGGCCCCACTGTTCCTTTATGAAGAGTCATTAAAAGACTTTGAAGTTCATCAAGGAGGAAAAATTCATGACATTGTTCAGATGAGGTTGGGGATGGTTCCAAGGGGGAAGCCTGGAGGGAGTCAGGGCGAGAGGGCCCTGTTGACCCGGGGCCTAACCATGGGTGAGGAGGGGCAACCGGTACCCACCGTCTCCACCATTCAACACCCTGCAGGTTAATATGCTGGGGTCACTGCTGAACCAAGACCTCAATGGGGAGTAGTCCAATTGACAGAGCATGTTCTAGGGTCAATGATAGACGATCCTTAGAGAAGGGGCCAGCCAGGTCAGCACTCAGGACAGCTCCCAGCACGCCACCATCGCTCTGGAGTCTGGGAATCTTGTGTGGGTTTTGGACCTCTTCTGATGATCTGCACTTGCTTTAGAAATCTCTCTCTCTCTCTCTCTCTCTCTCTCTCTCTCTCTCTCTCTCTCTCTCTCTCTCTCTCTCTCTCTCTCTCTCTCTCTCTCTCTCCCCTCTCTCCCCCTACCCCGGCCCCGCCGCCGCTCTGTGTGTGTGTGTTCCCTCTCTCTGTTGCATGTCTCAAAAGACTAGGCAGGGATCATCCTAGAATCAAGGCTCAAGTAGATCCCATTTGCCCCAATTCCCTCAACACTCTAAAGTTATATATGTCCCTACAGGTTTCCATCGAAAGAGATGCACAATGTTAGTTCACCTCCAACGATCCTGGGTGGCCTCTGACAAACATTCTGAATTCACTGTTGTCACAGAGAATCCTTCTTGCTGCAGGCAGCTCTTCTATTACTGGGCAGAGTACTAGACAGGGAGGCAAAGATCATCCTGTGACTTGGACAAGTCTCACCTCTCTTCTAGCAGTATCCATATAGCTTTGTAAGGTTTCCTCCAGCTTGGAGCTTTGTGATGGTGTTTCTGATACTTACCGAAGCCCCATCCTCCTTCCACCTACTGAATGATGGAGAGGGTGGTCTTGTGTCCCTAGGTGACATCATTATCATCAGAGCTTGCAAGGGAATAGCCTTCCTGTTCCTATGAGTGTTTTTCCTCCCTGCAGGCTTAGGCTGGCTATGGGGTGGCCTAGGCTCTGTCTTGGCTGGGCTAAGGTCGGAGCACTTCTGTGGATGAACTTTCTGCCCAAATTGCATTGGCCAGTCTTCTCTGGGACCTGCTCCTGAGCATATTGATGCTACTTCGTCCCACCCCTGGCCATAGCTGATCTGACTGCATCTTAGCAAGTTGGAGTCTCCCTTTGAAATTCTGGAATTGGACTAAGGGAAGGCCAGATAGTGTTGGGGGATACCTGGATCTATGACATGGACACTCAAAGGTATAACTGGAGCATCCATCTTCTCCCATGGGACCTGGAGAAGCAGGCAGGCTGCTGTGCAGGGGGGAGGAGGACGAACAGAGACACGAGGCAGAGAAAGCCTCGTGCCTGATTCCAGTTTCTTCTAGAAACCCTTGCATTCTACGTGTATCCCTAGATCTTAAAAATGTATTTCTTTTTCCCACTAAAGTTTACTTGGATGAGTTTCTGTTACTCTTAACCAAAAAGGCCTAACCAACACAGCTTCCTTGCACATGGGATGCAACAGTCTGAGCAGGTCCTCACATCTAACACCAAGCAGGGTGGAGCTGGTGTTTTGTTAAGGGGGGCCTGGGACATCTCTGGGGCTGATGGCTATCCAGGTCCTCAGGCTAGAGCTGAAGGGAAAGACCCCACTGAGTCTGAGAGGTTGACCCTCACTGTGCAGGGGTTTGTCCTGGAAGAATACGAAATGCAGCTGATGAACCTGGCTCTGGGGTCCCGGGAGTGGGAGGAAGGACCCTGCAGCAGCTGACAGGTTTAGTTTAGTGCCAGAAAGCTGATCTTCAGAAACTTGGTTCTTCCCAGACTTCCTGCAACCTGTGTTTACTTCTCAGTCATTGTGTCTCTAAATCTCTTTAGAGACACCGGTCTGGCTCAGTCCTGTTGTGGGGACTAAGGGAGAGGTGAAGCCTCACAGGACCAGGACTCTGAAGGAGAGACACTGCCCACCATGGTGGTAATGGACCTAGAGAAGGGACCCTGAGAACAAAGCATGGCCATTTGATCCAGCGCCCCTCCCAACTAGGAGAGTCCTGCTAGTTCATCCCCATCTATGCTTGGGAGGGCTCTGTGCTTTAATGAATTCCCCTTCCCCAACTTACCCAACAGACCCAAGGCCATTAGGGTTCGTTTAAACAGTCAGCAGAATGAGGTGTCTGGGTTCAACTTAGTAAGTAATGATAGGTCACCTCCAAGGTTGAGTGGCAAAACTGCATTTCACTCTAATTCATCCATCTGTACTCTCTTCAGAGTGGCAACCACACCTTCATAGCTGGTGACCATGGTGGAGAAAGGAACCCAGGGAACACAGCGTGAGCCTGTTCTGCAGATGGAGCTGCCCTGGTTCCAACCGCAGAATGGGTTCGTGAGGAGCAGAGCAGAGAGTCTTCCCTGTTTATATGCCCAGACCCTTGGCAGTTGGGCTTGCCAAGTCCTCCCCCGAGGATCTTCCTCTCTGAACTCTGAACCCTGGCCTGAATAGGACAGGGGTCCCCAGAAGGGGGTCTAGAGAAAGCACCAGGAGCAGTGTGGGATTTGGGGATGAGGAGTGGCAGGCCTGAGCCCCAGGGTGGGCTGAGACATTGCCCCTCTTCACCTGACACTTCAGACCTGATTAGGACTTACGCAGGCCCTGAGCACTAAACAGTGTGGAAGGAGGGTGTGCCACATACAGGATGCAAAACAAAAGCAATGCTAACCCATAAGATGAGTGTTGGAAGTTCACTCAACTCTGATTTTTCCCATAATGGCTGATTTAGTTGTATTAATAATTCTTTCATTTTTTCCCTCTTCATCTTAAAGCCTCTTTGCTGGGGTGGACCTCCCAGCTTGGGGTCACTCTGTCTGTCTGGAGCATGGGGTCCCACGTGGATCTGTGGGCCTGTGTGTGCTTGTGTCCACACGGGATCATGGGCTTGGGTCTCTGTGTGGATAGAAAACCAGCTAGGAGTAGCCAGAAATCTCCTGGGATAACACACACACACTCTTTCTCCTGGGCTCAAGGGGAGGGCCTGGGCAGGGCAGCAACTAAAGCACAGCCAGGCAGCTTAGGTGGTGATATGGTTTGGCTCTGTGTCCCCACCCAAATCTCATCTTGACTTGTACTCCCATAATTCCCATGGTTGTGGGAGGGACCTAGTGGGAGATAATTGAATCATGGGGGCGGTTTCCCCCCATGCTGTTCTTATGATAGTGAATAAGTCTCATAAAATCTGATGGTTTTATAAGGGATTTCTGCTTTTCTTCTTCCTCATTCTCTCTTGTCTGCCGCCATGTAAGACATGCCTTTCACCTTCTGCCGTGATTGTGAGGCCTCCCCAGCCACATGGAACTGAGTTCATTAAGCCTCTTTCTGCTTGTGAATTACCGAGTCTCGGGTATGTCTTTATCAATGGCGTGGAAATGGACTAATACAGGTTGCCAAGGCAGACCGACATCCAACAGCACAATCTGACCCGACTGGTGAGTAGGCAGCAGCTCATGGTGGCAGGACTTTCTCCAGACCCCCTTCTGGGAACCATTGTCTTATTCAGGCCAGGGTTCAGAGTTCAGAGAGGAAGATCCTCAGGGGAGGACTTGGCAAGCCCAGTTTCGAGGGGTCTGGGCAGACAAACAGGGAAGATTCTCTGCTCTACTCCTCAACCCCCGGGGTCCTTGCTTACCTCTCTGGCCCCTGCTCAGATGGTCACAAGTAGGGATGAGACATAAAAACGGTTGTCCCAGGAATTCAAGATAGTGATGGAGGTGGCCACCAGGCTGGACTGGGCACTTCTGATTCTTCCTCTATCAGTGTTGTTGCCACCCAAAGCACCTTCAAGGCCTCGGGCAGCATCATCCTAGAGCAGAGACTCATAGGACCACAGCATCTCAGAGGCCTCTGGCATCGTCTCATTCATTCCCACTGTGCAGGTGGGGCCTCTGAGGCCTGGCAGAAGCAGAAGCTTGCTCTGGGCCAGGCAGTGAGTTAGAGGCATTCTCATCAGTGTACCTGGATCTTTGGCCTTCCTATTCTGAGGGCTTTTCCTTCCCTTCACCTTACTCTCCTGACGGAGCAAATACCTCCCCTTTGAGGCTGTATTTATTTGAATTTTGCAAATAGGCATCTTTTGGAAGCAGACGTGGGGATCAAGCTGGGTGTGGCAGCTCCATCTCCTGGTATCCACACCCCTGTGCACCCTCTCCGGCATGGTGCCAGCCCGTGTGACCGATAGAATACAGTAGAAATGATGCACGGTCACTTCCCAGACTAAGTTATAAACACTGTGGCTTCCATCTCTGTTGCTTTCTCTCACCACTCGCTCTGGGGGAAGCCAGTTGCCATGGTATGAGGACTCTCGAGCAGTTTCCTGGGAATCCCATGGGCGAGGGGCTGGGGCTGCCTACCTTAGTGGGCCTAGGCACAGCCCCAGTCAAGCTTCCAGCTGACTGCAGCCCCAGCTGAGATTGCCTGCACCAGGACCACCCAGCTCAGCCACTGCCAGATTCCCCACCCTCAGCAACTGCGAGATAGCAAATGTTTGTTGTTTTCAGTTTTGGAGTCTTTTGTTATACAGCAGTAGATAACTAACATGCTGGTGTCTTTTTGGTTTTGGTTTTGTTTTGATAAAATGAGGCTGGAGGGTTAGGTCAGTCTCAGGTTCCCCAGAGCAGTAAGATTTTGGGGAAAGAATACCAAGACCAAATTATTCAGAAAAGCCACAGGTGGAAGCTGAGGGTTTCCCCTTCTCTGTTCGAGAAGTGAATATGGGATCAGTTTCTTAAGCCCGTCCCAGGCTAGGCCAGGATGCACAGTGATGACAAGGTCTCACCCTCTGTTGGCAAGATTGGTGGGGAATTGAACTGGTTCTATTCAGAATGGAGGAAATATCGCCTGGATGGTGAAGGAAGGCAACAGGTGATCGTCTTGTTCCCTCCAGGTGCTGCGTAGCCATGACCCTAAGAGCTGGCTACTCTTGGTGCCATTGTTTATATGGGAATACTGAGGCCCAGGAGCTTAACAGCCACCCCATGGACACTAGGGATGCCCTCCAGGGGAATGCATGGAGCTGGGTTTGGAAAGCTGACTCCATCATGACAGAGGATGAACTCGAGGGAAGTGGCGGGAGACAGGGGCTCCTGGGGCCCAGGGGAAAAGCCCAGAGGCCTGAGCTGAGTCAGGGGCTCTGTGGGATGGAGAGGGAAGGGCTAAGAAAGGTGGCAGCAGGCAGAAGTGGTGGTCAGTCTGGACATGGGGCTGGGGAAAGGGTGGCCTCCAGAGTGACACTCACAGTTTTCTGATGTGGGAGTTGGGAGACAGTGATGCTTTGCACCAAGCTGGGAGGCCCTAAGTAGGAGCTCTCTTGGGAGCCTGGGGTAAAAAATTCTCTTGGGGAACAAATTGAATTTCAGGTGTTTGTGGGTCATCCAGGTGGAGATGTCCGGGTGATATGACAATTACGGCCCTGGATGGGGTGCAGAGGAGAAATCTGGACTCAGTCCTCAACTTGTTGATGTTGAAAAGAGAGAACTCATGGGCTTGTTGCAGCAGGAGCACCGTGGTCCAGGCCTTGAGAAGCCCGAGATTGAAAAGCTGGGCAGAAATGGAGATGTTGATGAGGCAGCCAGGGAGAGAGGAGAAGAACAAGTTGCGCATGGGACGGAGGAGGCAAGGCGAGGAGGAAGCTTCAAGACGGACCTGCGGCTCTCGCTGCCAGGTGCTGGGGAGAAACTCAGCAAGGGTGGGCGGTGGGGACGCCTGCTGGCTGGGCGTGCTCGGCAACACCCCGCCCTCAGGGGTCACCTCCCCAACCCAGAACACGAGAGCACTGCCGCACACAGCCCTCTTGGAGCTGAGCAGAAGTTGCAAAGGAGGTCCTAACAACCAGAGCTGGTCAGCAGTGGAATGAGTCACCCCAAGTAGTAATGAGTGTCCTGTGGCTGGGAACGTGCGAGAAGTTGGCTAGGCAATGTTGAGTGGGGAGTGATGAGTTGGAAATGGATTAGACTCCCACCAACATCCCTCCTGGCTCTGAGCTCTGGAGTGAGAAAAGGGGGGCCACAAGCCAGTTCCCAAAGAGTGGAACCCCTCAGACCTCTACTACCAAGTTCCCAGGGGTCCTGGGCAGGGCAGCTTTAGGAGAAAAGGAGAAGGTCATGCCCCCTCTGCTCCCACCCCCAACATTGAGGCTTCAGCTGCCTCTCAGGCCCTCCCCTCTTCTCCTGCCCCTTCTTTTCTTCCTTCTGTGTTCTTTGGAATCACAGCCCCAGCACACGTTGCGGGCAACATGGGAAAAAAGGAATAAGGAAAAGCAAATGGGAGCTCTGGTCAGTTCTTGCTCAAGTGGGAGTCCCACCATCCAGGATGTGCATAGGCACGGGAGTGAGAGGCTGCCGACGGGGCAGTAGAAAAGGCCGTGGAGGGGCCGCCGTTGGCCTTGGCACAGCCTCTAACCATCTCCTACCCGGCTGGGGCCAAGCATTAGCTCTCCTAATACAGGTGGGCTTGCACTGGGAGGTTCTGTGCACGACCCAAAGCCTCCCTCTCCCCCGAGCTTCCTGAGGGTGGGGATTTCGTCTCTGGCAGGGCGGGGTGAGGCACCCTTGCCCTGGGAGCCCTGACAGCCACCTTCCTCCTTCGTCACAGCGAAGCTCACCTGCAATAATGTCAGTGCACTCTTCAGGCTGACAGAAATCCCACTGATAATTGGGAAGAATGGAAAATGAAAACATTAAAATTTGCCATGTCATCCGTTCACTTTTTCTGATTGTCTGATACCCACCGTCCACTGACAGATGCTGTATTATTAACACTTGATTAAAAATCACTTCAGGTTTGAACCAGCCCGTCGAGAAGGGAGCGTCTTGACAAGACTTGTGGTTTGTGATTGACAATTAGTAATATTCGGTGTGTCACAACATAGATAGTGTGACTTATTGGTGCTGGTGTAATGCAACACATTTCATCTGAGCTCCTCAAATTGGTACATAGGAGTAAGAAGGAAAGGATGGAGTCCTCATTCAGCCGACTTTGATTACCAACAAAGGAGAGATTGTACATACCTGTCTCGGCATGGCCAACCTGGACTTCTATCAATCAGCCAGACGGCTGCGATCCCCTCTCCTCTTTGGGAACAGGAACCTCAGCAGAGCAGGATCTCATTATGCAACCCTCAACTTCTCCATCAGCAGCCAAATCTTTTCTGTCTGGAAATATGAAAGCTCCTCGCTCTGCACTGCCTCTAAATTACCAGCCTGCTCCTCTTAAAACAAAAGGCTTCTCATTTTTTAAAAAAATAAAACGATCATATCTTGATTGACATGCTACATCCTTTTTCTTCAGTTATTTTTCTAACTTGGTGTCAGCGGGAGTTGGATTTGGGGGCCAATTTTTTTTTTTTTTTTTTTGGTCTCAGTTTTAATTCAATTCCTTTTAAGTGCTTTTAAGAGCAGTGCAATTCAAGGTCTTTCCTTTTTTGGGTCTGACCTGGATATCATTTTTGGTTTCCTTCTTGCCTAAGATTATCCAGGCAGAGAATGGTTGTTTGCATTAGTGAAAGGTGATGGATTTAATGCGATTAATCTCTGCAAACTTTGAGAGAAACAGCCTTAGGTGGGATGTAAGTGCTTTGCAAAGCTGTGTACCTTGTAATAGAGAAGTGAACAGTAGCGTGGGGATCATGCTATCTCACCACCCTGTGTGAATTGGCTTTTCAGAACTCTAAACAACTTTCTCTTCATGAGTTTATTTGTCATTCTGTTTTTTGAGACTGGGTTTCACTCTGTTATCCAGGCTGCAGTGCAGTAGCGCAGTCATAGCTCATTGCAGCCTTGAACTCCTGGGCTCAAGCAATCCTCTTGCCTCAGTCTCCTGAGTTGCTGGGACTACAGGTGCGTGCCACCACACCCAGCACATTTTCTTTATTTTTGTCGACATGGGGTCTCAGTATGTCGCATAGGGTGATCTCAAACTTCTGGCCTTAAGATCCTCCCACCTCAGCCTCCCAAAGGGCTGGGATTACATGCGTGAGCCACTGTGCCCAGCCATTATCTGTCCTTTGACTCTGTGCTCCCATCCTGTAGCCCAGATCCCCCCAAAACTCACGAGAATGAGGACCATGTCCATTTTGTTCCCTGCTATACCTACAGTGACAGAACACTCTGGCAAGCAGTAGGCTCTTAAATATTTGCGGAATGAATGAATGAATGAACGAATGAATGAATGAATGCATTGCTAATGGAGGTTGTGAGCAGGCTAGGGGTCAGACGCTGAGGACTGGCTCCCACAGAATGTTCTGTTGAGTGTCAAGGAGTCAGCTCTTGAGGTTTAAGGGGGCTCACAGTTCTTTCCTCACCCTTGCTGCCCCCACCTGAGGGGCTTGGGCCCTCCACCTCTGGTTCCTGACCACCAAGTTGAGTGTCTGAGGCCAGGGTGCTAAGAGGGCAAGAGAAGCAGCTTTTCTGCTTTCATGGGACACCGCTGGCCAATCCAGCCTTTGCTTGCTCCAGGCTAAACCTACTTGTTCGTTCATTTGTTCATTTGACAAACCTCGAATGCCTAAGAGCACAGAGTCCCTAAGAGCAGCGTGAGGCGGCTCGCCGTTGCTGGGCTAGGCTTTGTCACTCCCATTCTCTTTCGGGCCTCTCGGCCCTCCACCACAGACACAGCCTTGTTCTCTTTGGCTGGGATCTCAGGACACTCTTCTAGGCCTGCCTCCAGAGACTCACCCCCAGCTCTGTCTGCTGTTAGTCACCAGTCAGTGTATCCCTCAGGGCCATCCCACCTCCCCGCCAGCACATTCTGGGATCCCAGTCCCCAAAGGAGAATCAAATCAGGGTACCTCCTGCAGCCTGAAAGGGTTTTTCCGTAAGAAAGGTTTCAGGCTTAAGACTCTGTGTTAGGGTTATAGAGTCATCTGTTTCCCAGCTGCTCCGGGCCCTCCTGGGGAGCAGGGCCTATGTCAGAGCCATCTCTGTATTCTCAGCCCCCAGGAGCAGGAGAGGCAGGGGCTAGGCACTGGCTGTCAGGACGACCAGGGCCAGGCTGGCACTTCATCACTCTTTAATTGGGCATCCTTGGACAAGTGACTAGACCTCTCTAAGGCTCAGTTTTCTCATGTGTGAAATGGAGAGAACGCTGGAATCCACTGCAGAAGTTCAAAGGCAGGGCTGTTAGTGTACCGTGGGGCCCCTTGACAGCCTAGGGAAGCCTGTGGGCCCCTTCCCAGAGAACTGGTTTTTGAATGTGTAAGGTAAGGCACACAAGATTATAAAGAAAACCAATTTATTAAAATATAACTATCAAAATATAAAAATTTGTGATAGAGCCACACAGATCCTTCTTGATTAACACATTACATGGCAAGATTTGGTGGCAAGTCGAATAGCTGCCATGATTTCAAGGTGGTACCAAGCATAAGGGATGTTCTAAGAAATCTGCAGCAACTGTAAGGTGATGTGGGAACACCTGTGCTTTCTACCAGTGACGGTCATGGGTGTTGCCAATGCCACGTTCCCAATGGAAGAAAATGCTAAGTTTCATTTAGAGTGAGTCAACATCCCCATTTAGGTTTAGGAGCCCTGTTCCGAGGGATGCACCCGGGGCTGGAAATGGGAACCAAGGAGAGGCAGCACGGGGGACAGAGATGAGGAGGGGCAGAAAGGGGGATGGCCACTGTCTGGGGCTGCCCTGATGTGGGACTGTGTGGGGCTTGAGCCCAGGGTTCTGAGTGCAAGTTCTGCATTGGATTGTGGCACACGTCTCTAGCAAAAGACAGGCAGTGTAGACGCCTAACAGTTAACACCACAATAACGGTGGCTGGCAACAGCACAGACTTACTGAGCATCCACTGTGGGCCAGGGCTCAGGCTATCACATCTCATTCGCTGTCTCAGTTAATACAGCGGCCGTGCAAGGTCACCATGACCGTGATGCTCAGCTTTCAGATGAGGACACTAGAACTCAGAGGGGTCACGCCACCTGCCCGAGGCCACTCGGCCAGGGGGTGGGGGAGGTCAGTATCAAACCCAGGTAGGGCTAATTCCAAAGACCATGATCTTAACCACTGGGTGATGTTTAAAATGTTTATTTTGGCTGGGCGTGGTGGCTCACGCCTGTAATCCCAGCAGTTTGGGAAGTCGAGATGGGCAGATCACTTGAAGTGAGGAGTTCGAGACCAGTCTGGCCAACAGGGTGAAACCCCGTCTCTACTGAAAATACAAAAATTAGCTGGGCATAGTGACATGCACCTGTAATCCCAGCTACTTTGGAGGCTGAGGCATGAGAATAACTTGAACCCAGTGAACCGAGATCACATCACTGCACTCCAGCCTGGGTGACAGACTGAGACTCTGTCATAAATAAATAAATAAACAAAGAAACAAAATGTTTGTTTTATAATTTAGTAGGTTTCAAAAGCAACTCATTATTTTATCTTGGAAAAAATCATGTATGAAGCTGAGCAGGTCTCACGCTCTGGTGTACTAAGGTTGTACCTTCTCAGGGAGTTACCTGTTCAGGTACCTGGCAAAGCTACTAGGACTTGATGTGGTTCTCATCAATTTGTGCTGACTCTTTAAATAGTACAGATCTTTACTGCTTTCTGAACAGTGAATATGAGTTTGGCATCCTCATTTAGAAATTCCTTCCCATTTGTCAAACGTACAAAAATACCCCAGTGATGAATGCTTGAATGCTTGGCTCGTTTGCTTTTCTTTTTCACTAATATTTGTTAGCAGTAGGATTCATTCCAAAATAGACCAGTGTTCACATCATCAGATGGCAAAGAAGCCTCTCTTTGGAAGTCATTGTCAAGCCTGGCTAATCACCAGAACCTGTGAGGCAGTTACAAACAACACAGGTTCCAGGCTGCCCATACATTGGGGCCTTGCCCTCTGCATTTTTGGAGGGCTCAGGGTCTTCCTCTGTTGCCAAGGCTGGAGTGCAGTGGTGCAGTCATAGCTCACTGCAGCCTCAAACTCCTGGGCTCAAGTGATCCTCGAGCCTCAGCCTCCCAAAATGCTGGGATTACAGGCATAAGCCACCATGCCCAGCTGGGCCCCTGCATTTTTATAGGGTCCCTCTGCTTGTGCTGCAGACACACCAGTTTGGGGAGCAGCTTTGGGGGACCTCTGCTTTAGGACTGAACAATATAGAAAGTCCCGGGTTCATCATGAAGCATCTGAATAGCTACCAGACCTCTGAGCAAGCTTTCAAGTTACAGATTCTGGCCATGCCATTTACAAGGTGAATGTCCTTGGACAAGTAACTTCATCTCCCCAAACCTCAGTTTCCTCATGTGTAAAATGATAAACC
This sequence comes from Macaca mulatta, assembly GCF_049350105.2. Lineage (NCBI taxonomy): Eukaryota > Metazoa > Chordata > Mammalia > Primates > Cercopithecidae > Macaca > Macaca mulatta. The sequence goes on along the minus strand of NC_133420.1, from coordinate 21,617,696 downwards.
GTATCTAACTCACAGGATGTGATGAAGAGAAATGAGAACCTGTGTGTAACACACTAGACACAGTGTCTGTAGTAAGAGCCAAGTAAACGTTAGTTGTTATTTTCCTACTACTGCTTCTAAAACTGCCCTTTGCCATGGTAAATATTCATTTGCTCAAAGGAACCTGGGACTTGGGTGCCAGTAATGATCACATCTTTCATAAGGAATGTCACCATGTGGTCATCAAACTCTCAGAACACACGGGGCTTAGGTGAAAATGTACGGGTCCTAATTCTGGAGCAGGTGGGACCAGGTTAAGGTGATAGAACTAGCCGGGACCCCGGGATTCCCACTACAATGCCCTGGGTGGTGTGGTGAACTCTGGGGTGTCCGGGCTGGCAAGGCATTGCTACTCCAGGAACCCACTTGATGGGTGGGGACAATGACTGGGACACTGCAGAAGGGAGCAATGTGGCAGGGTAGAAGGAAACACACATGTAAATCCCAGATCTGCCATTTACGAGCTGTGTGATCCCAGAAAGTCCTTTGACCTCTCTGGTTAATCATACACGCCCTTCAGGGATTTAAAAATTAAATATATGATGTGAAAGGCTTGGCCAAAGGCCAGACACATCCTGGGCAATTGGTGATGATTGCTTTGATTAATATAGCAGCAGCACCTTGGGAGTCCATTACAGTTGAAGGGAGACCTCTGCCAGGGGCAGGGAGTGCCAGGCAAGGGACTAGACAGAGGAGAAGGGAGAACAGGAGGGTGCCAAGGCCTTTGACAAAGGCTTGAGACAGGGCAGATGCCATCCCAGCCGAGGTAAGGCTTCCCCAGGCCTATCAGACACCAGCCTTGGAACCCCATCCAATACCACCGTGACAAAAAGTATTCTCGGTCAATATGATTTGGGACTAAACAGCCAAAGGAAGAAACTCAAAAGTGTACAAACAAATAATCATTTAGTAAAGAGGCCAGAGACAAGATCTATTTACCCTAATCAACGCATTCCTGTGTTCTTAGCCACACTCCACCAGAAACTGTAATGAAAAAAGAGATGCCATTCCCAGAAGCAACGGAAAATACTTAGGAATAAACTTAATGAGAAATGCGTGTGACCTATATAAAGACAACTACAAAATTTTATTGGTGAAATAAAAGGAGACCAGAATAAATGGAGAGGCATACGGCCTTTCTGCATGGGAAGACCGAGTATTGTAAAAACGTCAAACCACCTCCATGTTAATTTGCAGATTTAATGCAATACCAAACAACCCCGCAAAAGGAACTTGATAAAATGATTCCAAAATTCATCTGGAAATAACATTGATCAGAGCATCAAAGAATGTTCTGGAAAAGGAGAGCCTTGATATATAACCTTACTGAATATTAAAAGATATCATAAAGAGCAATAGTTGGAACAGAGAAAATATTGATGAAAAAAGAAATAGATTTTAATGGATTTGAATAGAAGGCTAGAAATAGATGCAATCACGTGTAAAAATTAAATATGGTAAACCACCACAAAATAGTAAGTGGGTGATGAGTTATTCAGCAAATGCTGTTGAAAAACTGATCAGCAATTTGAAAAAATAGTTTGTAATTTAGATACACCTTAGATTTCAAACCAAAACAACTCCAGTTGCATAAAAAATAAAGTTCAGAAAAGAACCAAATCCTGGAAAAGCTAGCTGAGAATGAATTTGGGTTTTTATTAGATCTTGAAATACTAATTTTAAAGGGACAATAAAATGAATGATATAGAATATAAAATATACTTATATCATGTGATGACTGAGTAAAATATTTGCCTGGGGGCAAGAACCATGAGGGTAATAAAATGCTCAAGGAGATTTTTTTTGTTTTAATAATATTTGATTAGTAAATAAAAATTAAGGGTAAAACCCCTGCAAATTATTTTTTGAATGATTAAATATTATAAAAATTTAAATATGTATTAACACCTAATCCCTTTATCCACTATTGCTCTTCTATTTTTAAAGAGTTAGAAAAACATTTGAGTCAATCTAATCTTCCAGGTATAATCTCTTATGAGGAGCTGTTGATAAGGGTTCTCATGAATTCTTTAACTTCTAAAAATTCCTGCTTTACTTCACTTTGATTTTCATCAGGCCAGGGTTAAGTTCTTTGTCAACTCACCTTAAATATTTTTTATTTTTATTTTGTTTGAGACAGGGTGTGGCTCTGTCACTCAGGCTGGAGTGCACTGGCACAATCACAGTTCATTGCAACCTCTGCCTCCCAGGCTCAAGCAATCCTCCCACCTCAGCCTCCTGAGTAGCTGGAACTACAGGTGCACATCACCATGCCCGGCTAATTTTATTATTATTATTATTATTATTATTATTATTATTATTATCATTATTTTGTAGATACAGGATTTTGCCATGTTTCCCAGGCTGGTCTTGAACTCCTGAGCTCAAGTGATCCACCTGTCTTGGTATCCCAAAGTGCTGGGGTTACAGGTGTGAGCTACCATGCCTGGCTGATATATTTTTTTTAATGGTGGTAAAAGTTTCAGCAAAGTGCACAATCTTAAGCGTCCAGCCCAACAAGCACTCTTCTCACCATCCATGAAAAAGCAGAGCATCTGCAACATCCAGAAGTTTCCCTCTGGCCAGTGCCCCAGCACTACTTTCCTGGAGTCCACATGAAGTTCGTTAGTTTTGCCCATTCTTGAACTTTCTATAAATGCAGTTATATGGCCTGCACTCTTTTGTAGCTGGCTTCTTTCGCACTTCATTCTGCCTGTGAGCTCCAGTCATATTGCTGTGTGTACTGCTAATTCACTTTTTCACGGCCGTGTGCTCTTGCATTGTGGGAAGATAGTACATTTTATTTATCCATTCTACTGTTGATGGGTATGGGAAATGATTTCCAGATTTTGGCCCTTATGAATAAGGTTGCAGTGAACCTTATATGTCTTTTTGTGGATGTGCAACTCATTTCTCCTACATGGATCCTTAGGGGTGCAATTGATGGGTCACAAGGTAGATACATATGTAGCTTTAGTAGACACTGACAAGCAGTTCTTCGATGGGGTTATACCATTTCCTGTCCCACCGGCTGTGTATGAAAGTTTCACTTGTTCCACATCCTCGTCAGCACTTAATATTGTTGGTCTTTTCCTTTTAACCTCTCTGGTGTCACTTTACACTTTAATACCTTTTGCCAAAGCCCTTTCAGAGCCTCCAGCAAAGCTTCAGTGAGCTTATTGCCTATTGAGCCATGCTAAAGTTTGGAGGAGGGACCCGAGAGAAAGTTTAAAACAAATTCCAAGGGTGCCAAGAATCAATTCCCAGGAAGCCAAAGATAACATGAAATCCACAGGGCCGGAAGTAGGGAAGATGCCTGGAAACCCATTCATGTAACAAGGACAACCTGAAGCCTGTGCTGGGCGGGACAGTCACAGATGCTGCTATGTCCCGGTCCCCCTGCAGCCTGAAAGTGGGAGAGCTGGGTTAAAGGCGCAGGTGGGGAGGGTCACCTCTTTCTGCCCTAACCACAGACACACAGAACAGGTCCACACCGGCCACAAGGTCATTGGTCCTTTCCCCAGTCCATGTGTAGGACTCTTTAAGCAGAAGCCAAAAGCCCTCCATCACTCTGGTTTCTGAGGTCTGCTGTGGCCCCAGGCTGGTGGGTAGGGCACAGGGCTGGGTGAAGTGGAGATGGGGCTGAAGCCCTCTCCAGGAGACTACAGGGCAGTCCTTTTGGGGACAGCCAAAGATCCTATGTATGGAGGCTAGAGGGGCGGAACACAGAGGTCAAGGAGGTGTGGCCTCTTGGGTGGGCCTGATGGCCCCAGCACAGGGAGCGGGCAGTGGCTGACACACGAGCGCCAGGGTTTATGGGCCCCTTGTCCCTGACAGAAGGTCCTTAGCCAGCAGCTGGGAGCTGGGGAATATAATAGACCCACGCTCACAAAGAGAGGGGGTTGGCAGGAGCTGGACGGGAGTCAGAGCCCCTGGGCAGCAGGCGATTAGGATATGAAGCAGCATAACCAGCAAGCGGGTGAAGGCAGGGACTCAGTCCTGTGGGAGGAGCCCACACAGCATAAGAGAGGAGATGTCTGTGGCTTGGAGGCTGAAAGGACCCCACATGCATCCAGGCAAAATCACTCTCCAGACGCGGGCAAAAAGGAATCACTGTGGCAGCTGAAGCTGTTTGTGGGCTCCCCAACCCAGTCATGCAGATTCATCCATCCATTAAACACATATTTATTGAACACCTACTAGACACCAGTCTCCGTTCTAAGTGCTAGAGATTCAATGGTGAAGAAATCAGACCCAGATTGCTGCCCTTGTGGAGCTGACCTTTTAGGCGAGAGACAAGCAATAAATGGATAGAGACAAGCAATAAACAGATAAAAGAAATGGATGCATGCAGATGAGTGCACTAAAGAAAAAAGAGTGATAAAGGGGACTCTTTTGTTTAGATTAGTGGGGAAGGGCTCTGGTGAGAGTGTGGGCGGAGTTGGAAAGACAAAGGAGCAAAGCATGCAGGCATCTGCAGGAATGAACATTTCTGGAAGAAGAAACAGTGGGTGCGAAGTCCTGAGTTGGCGGTGTGCTTGGCTTGCCCCAGAACAGTGAGGAGGGCTGGGGCTTGGAGCAAAGCAAGCTGGAACTGGGAGGTTTTAGATAAGGTTAGAGGGGCAGAGACCTCAGTGGAACCCCCCAGGAGGACTGCTGACGGCCTGGATGACAATGAACTTAGAGTCTGGACCAAAGGGGCTTTGTGGTGACCACCTCCCATCACCTCTTTATCCAATCATACAACGCATATGTATTGACGTTCAGCACGGAGAGAGGTGTTGGGGGCATGGCAGAGAAGATGAGCTTACAGTCTGGGTGGCTCCCAGCTGCTCCCACTTCATCTGCAGGAGAATCAGATGAAGTTGTCTGATCTCTGAAGTTGTCCCCTCTGTCTAAACAGTGACAAAAAACATCATATATTTTCTGCGTGCACACATCCTCCTGAGTGCCTGGTACTAAACTAGAAACAGAGGCTGCAGCAGTGAATGAAACAGGTTTGGCCTCTACCCTCATGGGGAGACATCTGGCAAATAAATGATGAGATGAAGGTGTAATTGTAACTGTGAGTGCAAAGGAAAAAACAGACTCCAAGGGAGAATGATGGGGGATACTGCATTTGGATTAGGACAGCAGAAAAAGCATCCCCAGCCTGTGATTCCTATCCAAGGGACAGTTGGGTGAGAATATTTAGCAGAGAAGGAATGGTTTGTGCAAAGGCCCTGTGGCAAGACCTTTGTTTTGATCTGGTGCAAACAGAGTCTGGGTGAGGCCAGCTGACGTCTTGGAGACCAAGAGGTTCAGATTTTTCCCAAGTGGATGGCAGTCATTGAAGGCTATTGACTAGGACAGTGATGCGTTGTGTGTTAAAAAGCTCTGTTTCCAAAGGCTGGGAAAGGGAAAAATTATAACCTTTAGTAAGGAACCCTGGCAGACATCACCCTAATCAACTGGTCAAGGTTAATTCTGCCATCATCAGTGACATGGTGTGGCTCTCGTATAGCCGTGCTGTGGTGGGGTGGGAAGAGCGCTTTCACTCTGTGGTTCCTCCCTTGACCCATTTATGCCTGGCGTTCCATTATTGGAACGCTAAGCGTGTGGGAGTTATTTACATCCTATTGCTCAAGGCCATCACCAAGGTCTGATTGCAAAAATTCAAAAAATAGCAGCCTCAGGCATAAACGGGTTAAACCCATAACCCAGTCTAACCATGAGAAACCCAGCTGACAAACCTGTCCAGTGCTCTTTAGAACTGTCAAGGTCACAGCCTGGAGGCTAAGGAGACGCCACAACTAAATGCACCATGGTGTCCTGAATTGGATTCGACACAGACCAAGAACAAGAGTGGAAATATGAATGGAATCCAGATAAAATCTGGAGTTCAGCTGCTAGTGGCAAACCAATGTTGGTTTCTTAGTTTTACAAACATACAGTGGTAACGTAAGGTGCTGGCAATAGGGAAGGGGTATACGGGAGCTCTCTGTCGTTCTTGCAACTCTTCTGTAAACTTAAAATTATTTCCAAATTAAATTTTTAAAAATAAAAGCTCAATATGATTACTTAGAGGAAAATGGATGTCAGGACTGAAGAGATGGGAGTGGCAGCGGGAATATTTGAGCGGATGCCAGAGGGAACCGGAAGGGACTGAACAGCACTTTGTGATGGAAAGGGTATGCAGTGAGGGAGGGGTGAGGGAGGGGAGTGTTCGGATGACCTGGGTCTCTGGCTTGGTCGTTGGAGGTGGGGGAAGACCCGAGAGGAACAGATTTGGGGAGAACCTTTGCCTATATCTGCCCCTGACACCCCTGCATTTGATTACCTGGGCATGGGGGCAGGGTTTTTCCAGGATCATGCCTCTTTGGGGAGAACACAGGCCCTGCCTTCTCAGACTCAGGAACTCTTCCATCCCCCAACAACTCCCCTCCCAGGGCCGATACAGAGCCGTGAACCAGTGATGGGGTCTCCGAGGGCAGCCCCGCCCCGGCTTTTCCATCCGTCAGAACCGGAGCCTGGAAGTAAGTGAATTAGGGCTGGGCAGGTCAGGCTGGCTCCAGATCCTCAATCAGGTTTGCTGGGGAGGTCCCCAGGGGTCAGCCCAGCTCCCAGCTTCCGGGGAAAGCCTGTCAGAGGCCTTAGCTGGCGAGTTTCCTGGAAGACCGCTGTCTGGGGAGGGGCAGAGAAGAGGGCGGTGGTGTGGGGTGCGAGTCACAGGCACTCAGGGAGGGGGGCTGCTGCTGCCCGGAACCAGTGACTTCTTCCAGGACCCTCGGGGGCCCACATGCACAGGGTCCCAGTGTCTGAAGCTCTGCCCACTCCCCTTCCCTGGCCTGCCTTGCTTGCTCTTTGACCTCGAATCTGGCTCTTTGTAGAAGACACTCTTTGTCTGTCCCTGAGTCCCTACACCTAAGCCTGGCTCCTTCCTTCCCTTGTCAAGGGCTGTGAGTCTCTGGACAATTTTCTGCTGTGTCAGGGCTGCAGTTTATAATTTTTCCCTGAAAGAGTCAGACTTGGCCTTTGTGTTAAGAAGGAGAGAGAGAGGTGGGGGGGAGAAAGTAGGAAAATCAAGGTCAAGTAAGAGACAGGCAGAGAGACAGAAAAAAAGAGACAGAATCCCACATATAGAGCATAAGAGATGGGGAGGGAAGACAGAGAGAGTCAGAGAAAGACGCAAACACACAGAGTGGCAGGAAGGAGAGGCAGCGATGCCTGCAGGAGGCGTTGGGAAGCTCTGTTCCCCACTTCATTTGGGCAACCCAGTCCTGACCCCTGGTCATCACTGGGCCTGCCTGCCCTCTCCCTGGACACTGTGCTTGGGTCTAAAACCTGTCCCCCACCCCCAACTCACCATTCAGCTGCTGGCTGTGAGCCAGCTGCAGCTGAGGGGTTCTTCATCTTCTATGAGCACGTGGCTCCACCTGAGTGCGGCAACACGGGCAAAGCTCTTCAGTCCCTCTGGGGCTCATTCATTCGTTCATTCATTTTTGTGCCAAGCACAGCGCTGGGCAGTGGGGCTTCAGCAGGAAATAGGGCAGAGGGGGTCTCTGCCTCCGCGGTGCTTACCACCTGTCAGGGAACCCTGGGATCTGGAGTGATAGAAGTGGAGGCAGCATCTCTTTGGACAGTGGCTCCCAGGGGATGTCTTGGCCACAGGGTGCCCTCCGGTCCAGGGGCCTGGGGCAATGGAGAGAGGCCCTTATTACAATCTTCTCCTTTCCAAAATCACAGTGACTTCCCAGTCTTTTTCTGATGCTGAAGCCATGCCTTCCCAGATGAAGGAAGAAGGAGAGAGGGACCATCAGCGGGAGGACTTGTGACCTCTTATCTCTGCCCTGTGTCTAGGGTGGGCCCCTTGTTATGGGGCATTTAATGATATTCAGCATTCAGGCCTTACTGGACATCCAACATCCAGCACCTACCAGGTCAAAGCTCAAAACTCCAAAATGCTCACATTCTTACCCCCACCCCGCACTGCCCCTTGGACCTGGTTTTTGCAGGGACTGGAACTGGCCCAGGGTCTAAGGGCACATTTGACTAATGGAAGAAGAAAGAGAAGCCACAATGCAGATGTGTGGTCCTCTGACAAAGCCCTCCTGCCTCCAAAAGCTCCCCCGGTGGGGAGGGAGGAGGGCCGCACACCTGGGCCTTGATCTTCTTCCCAGTGATCGTGGACATTACACCCCAGTGCAGCATGACTGGGTAAGTGCAAGCGCCCATGAGTTCACAAAGAAGGGCTGTGCCATGCAGAGCTGAGGCAGGTACACCCCACCCACACAAGGAAGCCGTGGGACCTGAAGGAGGGATGGGAGCCAGCAGAAGGAGGAGTGAGGCAAGATGGGATGGAGAGAAGCTTCCAGGCAGGGTTCTGGAGAAAGTGCTTGGCAGCCTCTGGGCACTGAAAGAAGAGGGAGTGGTGGGGAAAGGGATGGGGGTGGGGGTTGGTGGCTGATATGGTTTGGCTCTGGGTCCTCACCCAAATCTCAACTTGAATTGTAATCCGCACATGTTGAGGGAGGGACCTGGTGAGAGGTGATTGGATCGTGAGGGCAGTTTCCCCCATGCCATCCTCATGATAATGAGTGAGTTATCAGGAGATCTAATGGTTTAAAAGTGTTTGGCAGTCCGCTCCTCGCTCGCTCTCTTGCTGCTATGTAAGACATGCCTTGCTTCCCCTTCTGCCACTATTGTAAGTTTCCTGAGGTTCCCTCCCATACAGAACTATGAGTCAATTAAACCCTCTTTTCTTTGTAAATTACCCAGTCTCAGGTAGTGTCTTCATAGCAGTGTGAAAACAGACTAATACAGTGGCAGAGCCAGGTTCTGAGGGCAGGGCAGGGTGTCTTTGGGTACACACTTTAGAAAGATCATTCAACTGGCAAGTGAGAGGATTGGACAAGTCAAGGTTAAAGGTAAGGAAATTGGATTTCCACATCTGTAAAACGGGATAATAATACCCATGTTACAGAGGGACCAGACAGAGGGGGAAACTCTGTAAAGTGTCTGCTGTGGTGATTCCTAGATAAAGGATGGACAAGAGCAGGCGCCCCAGGCCAGAGTGGGGCGCTCAGAGACGCAGGTGCAGGCAGAAGTGTGTCAGCCTCCCAGCCTGGGTACCACTGTCTCATGCACCTGGCGCCCTGTGAGCTCATGCTCGTTGACTGAGCAAGTGAATAACAGCCATCCGCTGGCCACCATTCCGTCTTTTCAGTGGCTTGGCAAGGCCAGGTGAGAGACACAGGCGTAATATACCTCCCTCACGGCATTGTCGGCCATTTGGAGTGAGACCAGTTCATAAAGCAGATATGCCCTTACGTCCTCAACCATGGTAGCCACTGTGTTTTTGGACAAGGATGAAATGGCTGCTAGGGGGCCGTGGAGGTGACGACAAGACCTCCAGTCCTCTTCTAGTACCTAGCACCTCCGCGTCCCAGCCGTTAGCAAGACTGTAGATCCCACCTACAACCCCCACAACCCCCACCAAGCCTCCCTTGCTGCATCTCCAAGCCTTTTCCCTGGTCCAATCATTCCACCTCTCATGTGGTCCCTGCAGCATGAAGAGTCACAGTTGCAAGGGGCATACTCTTTCCACCCTGGTCCCTTGCCCAGTTCTCCACCCTACAGCCAGAGGGAGCTTTTCCAAAGTAAACAAAGCCCATCACTGGGGGATACTCTCCCCTTAGGGCTGCAATGGCTCCCCATGGCAAAATAGAAGGAAACCCCCCTCCCTGCCAATACTACCTCCTGCCCTGCTCCCAGCCACTCTGCTCCATCTGACTCACGGCCTCTGCACTTCCTGTTCATGCTGCTGGGAAAGTTCTGTCCCCATGCCTTTTGTGGCTGGCTCCTCCATGTCATTCCACTAAAATGACATTTTCCCTCCAACAAAGACCTGCCCTGACCAACTCATCTGAAGTGATGACTGCTTATTGTTTTCCCAGATTTATTTTCTTAATAATTTCTGAAATTGAATGACATTTTCTTATTCATGTATTTATTGCCTGCTTCATAGGTGTCAAAATCCATGAGCAAAGGGGACGTGTCTCCCCAGCAGCAGGGCAATGTCCAGCCCGTGGTGCACATTCAATATAGAATATAGAATACAGCATATAATGAGTAAATGGATGGTGAGGGAGGGAATGATGGTGGTAGTGGGAGGAGAGGGAAGGACGGGGGGTAGGATGAAGCTGAGGAGGAGAAGACGGTGGTGAAGACTCCAGTGAGGATGCTCTGTGCCCCTCAGAGGTCTTCGTCTGTGCCTTGCTGGTCCCCTAACTTATTAATATCTCAAGGGTTGCACACTGCTCTCAGGGCCACTTCTGTGCATCCTCCAGTCCACAGAACCCCCCCAGAGCCCCAGCCACAAAGCCACAAAGCCACAAAGTCTAGCCCTTCTCCCTGTTCAATATTCAGCTTAAACTTTACACAACCTGTTTAAACATTTCAGCACCTTCTCATCCATTCTGGGTCTCACCAAAAATAAAAATATTTTGGTAGTGCAAATAAAAGCAAATATTTGATACCACTTGGCGTTTTTCAGTGCATTAATTAGCAATTTGCTGGATAAATATTGCTGTGTAAACCAACGATCACTTCCCAATAATTAAAAGCCAAGTCAGATGTTATCAAAAGAGTCCCCAGTGTGTGCACGCGCTCTGGGAATGCAGTCCTCGCGATTGTGGCTGGAGCGGAAGGGGCCAGAAGTGGATGTGGGTGGTCCTGGCTGGTCATTCCAGCTTTGACTTCGGAGGGAGGGAGCTGGAAGAGGAAATGGGCTAGAAGGTGATGGACACCCATCCCCTCTATGGGGGCCTGGGTCTCTCAATGACCCACAGATCACTGGGGCAAATATGATACACCATTGGCCAAAGTTTTGTGATTGGAATGGGAGTCAGTCTACAGCAGTGGTTACGTGCATGAACTTGGGAATCGAACAGAGGCAGGGGAGAGAGTCTCAGACAAGCCACTCACTGACTGTGTGATCTTGGGTAAGTCAGGTCCTTTATCTGTGAAATGGGTATAATAAAAGCTTTTACCTCACAGGACTGTTCTAAGGATGAAAGGGTGGATTGCATGCACTTAGCACACGATGCATGCCCAGCAAATACTGGTTGGTTGTTGTTGCTGCTGTTTTCCTTCTGTGTGATGTGCCCTGGGTCTCATCTCTCCCTACCTTTAAGCTCTTACCCAGTACTGCTACCGAGGGAAGGGGGTAGATTAAATCTTTGCCAATCATCTCTTTGCTTAACCTCTCTCCAAAATATCTTCCTGGTCTGTGAAGCAAAATCCTCTTGAGTGAGTGTGCACTCTCCAGTTGTTGCCAGCTTGGTTCGGCGGGGAAGGAGGGTGGTGGTGGCGGGATGTGCTGTAGGGCCCGGGGCTGCAAGACTGAGGCTCTCTCTCCCCTAAACTGAGTGGTCTCAAACCTGGGGAGACCATGGTGTCTGGGGTAGATGGGAAGCCAAGCATGTGGCTCAGGAAGCTTGATGGCCTGAGGGAGCTGAAAGAGGCATGGACGGGTCAGGCTGTGGAAAACAACGGTGAATTGAGTGTTTTTGTTTAAGTGCTTCCTCCCTCCTCCTGTTAAAGTAGGGGAGGAGCGAGGACACGTGCCACCAGGAACACAGGTGAGGATGATACCAATGCATTAGAAGCTGGAGGCAGCTGCCTGGGGGAAGGCTGGGCCTTGGTGGGACACACTGTGTGAGAGGGAGGGGCCATCGGGGGAGTAATTAGAGCTTCCACTGATTTCACAGCTACCATGCACCCGGTCCCGTGATGAGAAGGTGGCGCTCATTGTCTCAGAGTGAACCCTCCTCCCAGCACTGGGACCAGATGCTGTGGCTGACCAGGTTTTGCGCAAGAGGAAGCTGAGGCCCAGGAAGCCATCCCTGAGCAACTACGCAGTTACTCAGCTGATAAGTGGCAGAGATGGGACTCAAAGCCAGGGCCATCTAACTCCTGGACCATGTTAATCACCAGGCTGGGTGGCTTCCCTAGGCATGAGGGATCCCTCAGAACTGCATAACCTACTGCAGCACAGGGAGGCAGAGGAGTTGGGCTGCAGGGCAGGAGGTGGGAGTCATTTCTGGAAGCACCTCCTGCAGTGAGACAAGTTGCCAGCTGGTGGCTTGCACTGGAGCTGGCTCAGTAGAGGGAGATGCAACCTCAGTGGGGTCCTCACATGGCCATACCTGAGACAGAGGCAGGGCCACACTGCAGCCACTTGACATTGCCCCCAGCTTCAGAAGCCAGGCTCGCTCGCGAAGCACTGATGTTCCCATGGCATGGGCACCTCGGCATCTCACCTAGTTACTCCCCTCAGACACTGAAACTCACAAAGAGCAAGAACTCCAGTGTTTTCCTCCTCTCCTACTCCTCTCATCTGGACCTGGAAGATTAGGTCAGGGCTCCCATCTCAACCCTCAGGGATGGACAAATACAGAATAAGAGAAGGGAGGGAAGCCATTGGCCCTATGAAAAGACTCAGCAGTTCTCGTAAAGGAATGAATGCAAATGTTTCCCTTGAGACAAACTTCCTGCCAGAATCCACAGAAACCTTTAGAAAAATCTCCAATTTGTGTGCCCATTGAGATTTGAGGGAATATTTATGGTATATCTGAAAAAGGCATCCTCTGAGATCAAAAAAGATGATTTTCAGCTGAAAAGTAAAATTGTTGCATTTCAAAAGGCAATGGAGGCAGGAGATAACAGATTGGAGACTGCAGAAAAATGAAGTGGAGTCCTTTAAAAGATGGGTACCAAGAAACCCCCCATAATTCATAAGAAAAGAATAAAAGATGAATGTGCTTAGTGAAAAGATAACCTGAAGGAAAGATCCAAGAAATAAAATAGCCAAAGGAATCATTAAATAAAATTGCTATTTGAACATTAGCTGAAGTTAAAGAACAGACCTATGGCCAGGTGAAACTGAGTTTCAAGGATTAAGGGGGAAAATCCTGTAAGTATTCAGACAGGAAAAAAAACTCTTGGCAATGGTATTCATTATAGAATAATTTGGCTATGTGTGTAGAGGGCCAAAATAACAATGGCTAAAACAATAGAAAAATATTTCTCTTTCATGTAATAGTCAAAAGCACGTGATTCAAAGTTTGCTCTGCTCCATGAAGTTTCCCAGGACTCTGGGAAAATATTGAGAGCTTAGACTCCTTCTATCTTGCTGCTATGCCAGTCTTAGATGTTAGCTTTGTTTGCAAAGATATTTGTTATAAGCAGCAAAATGGAGTAATAATAAAAGAAGAGTACATCCCTTTCCCCTTTCAAATCCCCACCCAGAGTTGCCACACATCACCATTCACATCCCATTGGTCAGAACTTAGTCACATGACCACCCCTAGCTGCAAGGGAGGCTGGGAAACATTTTTATGTGCCAAGCTCAAAATTAAGGTTCTGCTATTTTAGAGAGAAGAAGAGAATGCTTATTGGAAAACTCTTACCCAATGTATAAAACTTGAAACGAAAGATGTAATGAGAAAAAAGCAAAAACAAAAAAAATCAACAATTCTCTACCACTAGAAATTTCTTAAATTATCTATAAACTTGTACCTGGGTCAAAGAGGAAATATAAACAGAAACTGCAGGGAATCTAGAAGATAAAGATAGTAAACTGCATATCAGAACCTATGAGAAATAAAGTAATGCTCAGAGGAAAAGCCTTAAATGTTATCAATAAACAAGAAAGATGAAAATAAGAAATTAAACATCTGATCTGAGAAGTTAGAAAAAGAACAACAAAACAGGACAGAAGCAAGAAATTGATAAAGATAATAGAAGAAATTATGAGTTAAGAAGCAGAAAAATAGACCTAATGACATGAGGAAAACAATAAAATAGATAAACTGCAAGATAACCTAATAAAGAAAATGGAGAAGGAAGCTCAAATGCACAAAATAGGAAATTATAAAAGAAAAATAACCACAGAAAGAGAAGAAAGTAAAGAATCATGAAACTGCTTTGCTTGACTTTATGCAAATACATTAAAAAACATAAAAGAATTTGACTTTTTTTTCAAAGTGTAAATGACCAAACCTGATTTCAAAAGGGGGAAAAATCTACTCATTTCCGTTTGGAAATTGTTCAAGTAGCTGAAGAGCTCTTTCCCCAAAAATACCAGGATCAGATTGTCTCACAGGGAAATTCTACCAAGCCTCTAATAAGCAGATAATTACAATATTATTTAAACTATCAAGGCTCTAAAGAGGGGGGAAATATTTTTACATATTTCAATAAAACAAATAGAACATTGACACCCAAATGCAAGAAAGATATGCACAAAAAAGAGAAACCACAGTCTCTTATGAAAAACAATGCAAATAATCCTAAATAAAACTGAGGTAAACTGGATCTACAGCACATCAAAAGAAAAATACATTATGACCAAATGATGTTTATTTCATGAATGTACAAATTATGTAATATTAGGGAACATATAATACAATTTATTGTAGTAATAGATGTAGGGAGAAAACTTACATTAACATCTTCGTAGACACCAAAAAGCCATTGACAAAATTCTGATGTTCATTTTTGGTATAAACATTTAATAAAATAGGGATCGGTGGATTTTTCCCTAATAAGATGGAGCACATCTGTCTCAGCAGAAAAGTCAATATCATGTTTAATGAGAAGGCACCAGATGTATCCCCACTAAAGTTTCCCCCACTGAAATCAGGAGCAAGACAAGAATATCGGCTATCACACTATTATTAAACATTGAGCTGAAGGTACTTGCCAAAAGAAAGAAATTAAAGGGATAAAAAATTAGAAATGGAACTCAAACAACATTATTTGCAGATAATATGGTCATATATACAGAAAACAGAAGAGAATCACATTTAAAACTACTATAAACAGTAAGAGAACTCAACGAGGTGTGCAACGAGTGGTGTGCAAATTGATATGTGAATGCGAACAGTTTTTGTGTACAAAAGCAAGCAGAAGGTAGAGAGGAATAAAATACCTCATTTACAATAGCAGAAAAAAATTCAGGAATAAATTTATCAGAAAATTTGTGTAACTGGTAAGAAAAAACTTAGAACACTTCTGAAAGTTCTAAAGAAGGTTTGAACAAATGGGAATACATGCAATGTTCTGAGGTAGGAAGACGCGCCGTCGTGAAGGGTAATTTCTCCCCAAGTTAATTTTCAAATTTAATGCAATTCCAATGAAAGTGTCTATATGCTTTTTTTAAACAAAAACTAGACAAATTGATTCTAACATGTACATGAAATACATAAAAATAAGAGTAACCAGAAATTACAAAAAAAAAAAAAATTGCCGTGAGAGGTACTAACCCTGTAGTCATTCAAGTCTGATAGGTACCAGATAAGAGACAGGCCAGTAGATGAGAAAACAAAGCCAAGATTTAGAGCCACATATGTGCAGAACTTTAGTATGAGTTAAAAATGCCACCTTAAGTAGAAATGTGTGGTAGAGAAATGTATGATATTATAATGCTTAAATCAGTATAACTATTTAATTTGTACCAGAGTATAAACCAGAGCAATAGTTGGGGACATCATCAAACTTCTCTCAGTATTTCACTTCTACAATAGATAGCCAATTTATAAAAACATGAGTGATCCAATTAATATTATTTATAAGCTTATTCTTGGTAACTATATATTTGAGGGTTTTGCCTCAACAAGAAATGCACATTGCTTTCAGATGTCCATGAAATATTTTTAAAATTGATTGTTAACTAAGCCAGAAAGAAGACACACAATACTTCCACCAAATGAAGAAATTATACAGGCCACATTTTCCTGACCTCAGCGCAATGAAACTAGAAATTAATTACAAAGCACGTAAGACAAACATCTTTATGAAAATGAAAAATCACTCTGCTAGACAATTATTTTGTGAGACAGGAAATCAGACAGCAGTAGCAGAATATTAAAAAAAAAAAAGACAATGACAAAATGACACATTAACACGCAGGGGATGCAGCTATTCCAGTACTCACAGGATAATTCACAGCTTTAATTGCTTTTATTATTAAGTGAACAAGAATGAAAATAAATGGACTAAGCATCTAATGCAAGAAATTGAAAAAAAAGAGCAAATTTGAAAACAGAAGAAATAAATTAATGAAGATAATAGCTACTTTAGTCCATGTGTATGGGTTCAAGTTGACAAGGGGTGGACTTGTGATGGCTAATACAGAGTGTCAACTTGATTGGATTGAAGGATACAAACTATTGATCCTGGGTGTGTCTGTGAGGGTGTCGTCAAAGGAGATTAACATTTGAGTCAGGGGGCTGGGAAAGGCAGACCCACCCTTAATCTGCTAGAATCTAAGCAGGCAGAATAATGTGAAAAGAGAGACTGGCCTAGCCTCCCAAACTTCGTCTTTCTCACGTGCTGGATGCTTCCTGCCCTCAAACATCGGACTCCAAGTTCTTCAGTTTTGGGACTCAGACTGGCTCTCCTTGCTCCTCAGCCTGCAGACAGCCTATTGTGGGACCTTGTGATAGTGTGAGTTAATACTTAATAAACTCATACATATATTCCATTAGTTCTATCCCTCTAGAGAATCCTGACTAATACAGTCCATTTTGTGCTGCTGTAACAGAATACCTGAGACTTGGGTAATTTATAAAGGACAGAGATTTATTTCTTACAGTTCTAGAGGCTGGCAAGTCCAAGGCTGAGGGGCCACATCTGGTGAGGGCATTCTTGCTGGCCATCCCAAGGCAGAAAGTGGAAGGGCAAGAGAGCACATGAAAGGAAGAGAAGTGAAGGAAACCAAACTCATCCTTTTATCAGGAACCCTCTCTGGTGATAACTAACCTGCTCTCATGACAATGGCATTAACTAATCACCTCTCAAAGGTCCCACCTCTCATTACTGGGGATTAAATGGGAGTCACATTGAAACCATTGCAATAGCTGAAATTAATGATATGGAAAATTTTAAAAGCAGATGTGATTTAAAACCCAAATGCTACTTCTTTAGAATCATCTATAAAAGAAAACAGTTTTCTGGTAAGATGAATCAAGAAGAATATAAAAAAGAAGGTAGTATCATAAATGAGAAAGCAGTTGAGACCATAGATGAAGAGGTTATTTTCAAATTATAAAAGAATGTTACATGAATAAATTTGAAAATCTCAAAATGAAGAATTTCCTAGGAAAATATAAAGTTATAAAACAGAAAATGTAAATATACAAATAACAACTAAGATAGAAGTTTAGAATATGGATAAAAAATCACTTGGCCCAATGCATTCTTTCAGAACCAAGCAAAAAGATACTTTATGAACCATTTAATTTGTACCAGAGTATAAAAGAGACAGAAAGCCTCCCTATGTTTTTGTGGATATGTATGAGTTCCTTAGATATTCTGGATAGTAATCAGTGTATGAACTCCATGAAAAACTCTGTTGGGGTTTTGAGGGGAATTATATTGAACTTATTTAGGGAGAACAGTGTGATGTTGAGCTTCTCCAAGAATGAAATAATATGTCTTTTTAATTTATGTAGGGTGTTTTGAGTCTTTCAACAATCTTTGTAACTTTCCCTGTAATTTTTAAAAATATATTTTAGAGACAGGGTCTTGCTGTGTCACCCAGGCTGGAGGGAAGTGGTGTGATTACAGCTCTTAACAGCCTTGAACTTCTGGGCTCAAGGGATCCCCCCACCTCAGCCTCCTATAGCTGGGACTATGGACGTGTGCCACCATGCCTGGCTAATCCAAACACACCTCTTGTTAGATTTATTCTTAGGTACCTTATAGGTTTTGTTTCAATAGTGTTTTTTTAAATTAAAAATTTGATGGCCAGTAGATACATGAAAAGATGTTCAATATCACTAATCATTAGAGAAATTGAAACCACAATGAGACAACACTTCACACCCATTAGGATAGCTACTATCAAAAGGACAGAAAGTAGCAAGCATTGACAAGGATGTGGAGAAAATGGAACCCTTGTGCCCTGTTGGTGGGAATGTAAAATGGTGTAGCCACTATGGAAAACAGTATGGTGGATACTCAAAAAAGTAACAGAATTATCACACAACCCAGCAAACCCACTTCTGAGTGCATATGCAAAATAACTGAAAACAGGATCTTGAAGAGATATTTGCCTACCTATGTTCATAGTAGCACTATTTGAAATTGCCAAGAGGGGTAAGTCACTTAAATGTTTGACAGATGAATGAATAAACAGAATGTGGCATGTACATACAGTGGAATATCAGTCAGTCTTAAAAAGGAAGAAAATTCTGACAAATGCCACAACATAAATGAACCTTGAGGACATTATGCTGAGTAAAACAAGTCAGTCACACAAAAGCAAATACTGTATGATTCTACTTAAATGAGGTATCAAAAGTCAAATTTGCAAAGACAGAAAGTAGAATGGTCGTGCCCAGAGGTTGGGAGAAGGGGTAAATGGGGGACGTGTTTAATGAGTATAGAGTAAGGGGTAAATGGGGGACGTGTTTAATGAGTATAGAGTTTCAGTTTTGCAAGATGTGAAAGTTCTGGAGATCTATTGCACAATAATGTGAATGTACTTAACATAGTGAACTGTATATTTAAAAAGGGCTCAGGCAGTTCATTTTATATGTTTTTGCCACGATTAAAAAATTAATGATAGAAAAAATGTGAGCTGTTGTTACTGGAGCATAGAATTAAATATAGTTAAGTTCACTTTAGTGTGTTGGTCTTATATCAAGCAAACTTGCTCAAACCCTTCTGTTTAGTCTAATAGTTTGTGTGATGATTCTGTTGGATTTTTTTATGTAGACAAGCATATCATCTGCACATAATAAGTTTTGGGGTTTTTTTTCAATTTTTATATTTCTTTTTCTTGTCTTATCATGTAGCCCACAACTTCTAGTACACTGTTAAATAAAGTTGTTATAAAGGATATCTTTGTCTTATTTCTGATTTTAAAGAGAATGCTTCTAACAATTTTACCATCAAATAGAATGCTTTCTATAAGTTTGCCATAGATTCTCTATATCTTCTCTATTCCTTTTTTGCTAAGAGTATTCCCTGCCATGAATGAATGTTGAACTTTACCACATGCTTTTCTAGATATATTGAAATAGCTTTATGTTTTCTTATTTGCTAATTTGTTAATGAAGTGAATTACATAATTTCTTTACATTAAATTATCTTTGTATTCATTGCATAAATCCAACTTCACCATTTTTTCACGATACTGGATTTTATTAATATTTCATTTATGATTTTTGCTTTTATGTTTATGAGATAAGTTCTATTTTCCTTTATCTTACTGTCTTTGTCTGATTTTTGAATGAAGGTATTACCAGACTTCTAGAAAAAATTGGGAAACATGACATCTTCTTCTATTCTTTGAGATAGTTTAAGACTTATATAATGATTAGTTTTATGTGTTAACTTGACTGGGCCACGGGGTGCCAAGATATTTGGTCAAACATTATTCTAGGTGGGTTTATGGGAGTGTTTTGGATGAGGTTAACATTTGAAGTGATCAACATTAGCCTGAGTGAAGCAGATTGCCCTCCCTAATGTGGGAGGCCCTCATCCAACCACTTGAATGCTCAGATAGAACAAAAAGGCTGACTCTCCCACAAATAAGAGGGTACACTCCCTGCCTGAACTGCCTGAAGATGGGAAATCGATTTTTTCCTGCCTGGTCTCTGGTGGAAACATTGATTCTTCCTGGGTTTTAAGTTGCTGGCATTCAGACTGAAACTACACCAGCAGTTCTC
Organism: Macaca mulatta; assembly: GCF_049350105.2. NCBI lineage: Eukaryota > Metazoa > Chordata > Mammalia > Primates > Cercopithecidae > Macaca > Macaca mulatta. The sequence goes on along the minus strand of NC_133420.1, from coordinate 21,597,936 downwards.
CTGTGTCTCCTTCAGCTTGGTGACTTCAGATCTTGGGACCTGTCAGCCTCCATAATTTCATGAGCCAATTATTTATAATGCACCCTCTCTCTCTCCCCCTCTCTGTGTGTGTATGTGAGAGAGAGAGAGAAGTAATATATACACATACATTCTATTGGTTCAGTTAATCTAGGGAACCCTGAGTAGTGCAACTGGGATTATCTGTTAATTAAATATTTGGTCAAAGTTGACTCTGGGCCTGGTGGTGTTTCTTTTGCATGGTACATAAGTTAGATTTTATATCAATGATTCAATTTTTTCATGATTACAGGTTTTTTCAGAATTTTTGGTTCTTCCTGAGACAGTTTTGATAAGTCACATTTTCCAAGGAAACTGGCCATTTTCAATTTTATTGGTATAAAGTTGTTCAAAACATTCTTTTGTGATGTTAAAAATTACTTTTTGCTGTATTTCTTTCATTTGTTAGTTCCTAATATCATTCACTTGGGCTTTCTCTTTTTCTTAACTAGGCTTTGGTTTTGCTGATTTTATCATTGTTTGGTTTTAAGTTTAATTATTTTCTACTGTTATATTTATTGTTTCCTTCATTTTTCTTTCTTTGGGTTACTCTGTTGTTCTTTTTCAATATTCTTGAGTTGGGTGCATAGCTTGTTATTTTTTAATCTCTCTTCTTGTCTAATGTAAATGCCCTCCGAGTACTACTTTAGCTGCATCCCATACATTTTGATATGTACTATTTGCATTATCCACAATTATTCTTTCTTTGACCCATAAATTATTTACAACTATACTGTAATATAGAGTTTAACAGCTTATCTTTTATTAATTCTAATTTTATTGCATTGCGGTCAGAATAAATGATCTGTGTGCTAACAGTTCTTTGAAATTTGTTGAGATTTTCTTTTTGAACTTCTATCTGTCAGTTTTTGCAAACATTTCATATGTACTCGAAAAGAATGGGTTTTCTATAATTGTTGCAGGATTTTGTTTGTTCATTATATCAAGCATGTTGTCTCATTCAAATCTTCTATATTCTTGCCAAATTTTTGTTTCCTTGATCTATAAATTATTGATTGACTTTATTAAAAATTTTTCACATCGGCCAGGCGCGGTGGCTCAAGCCTGTAATCCCAGCACTTTGGGAGGCCGAGACGGGCGGATCACGAGGTCAAGAGATCGAGACCATCCTGGCTAACACGGTGAAACCCCGTCTCTACTACAAAAATACAAAAAAACTAGCCGGGCGAGGTGGCGGGCGCCTGTAGTCCCAGCTACTAGGGAGGCTGAGGCAGGAGAATGGCGTGAACCCGGGAGGCGGAGCTTGCAGTGAGCCGAGATCCACCACTGCACTCCAGCCTGGGTGACAGAGCGAGACTCTGTCTCAAGAAAAAAACAAAAACAAAACAAAAACAAAACAAAAACAACAACAACAACAACAAAATTTTTTCACTATGGTAATGGATTTGTCAATTTTTAAAATAATCTAGTACATTTTTGTTTTATGTATTTTGTGAGACTGGCATTAGGTGCATGCATAGTAATATAACGCAACTGCTATATATTACAAGTAAGGTGTTCCTTGTATCATTGTCATTTATGATGTGTCGCTAATGATAATTTTGCCTTAGAGTCTGCTTCTCCCCCCAACTTTTATTTGGCTAGTATTTTCTTTGTATAACTTTTCTTTTTTGCTTTCAACATTTTTGCCCACAAATAACTGGATTTTGATGATTTTGATTTTTAAAATTCAATCTGAACGTCTGATTTTAAATGCATAAAGTTTATTCCATTTATATTTATTGTAAGCTGATATGCCTGTATTTAGTCTATTATACTACTTTGCACTTTCCTGTTTACCATGGTTTTCATTTGTTTCAATTCTTTTCTTCTTTTGAAGTAGTTGAATTATACTCCCTTTCATTCCTCTACGTTTTATTTCTAGTCTTATAGTGCCTACTTTTAATATTTTTTTGAATAAACCTTTCATCTTGGAATAATTTTAGATTCACAGAAAAACTGTGAAGATAGAATAGAGGTTCTCATAAATCCGACACTGTTTTCTCTAGTATTCACATCCTACGTTAGTATAATTCACTTGTCACAATTAATGAACCAATATTGATCCATTGTTATTTTTACCTAAAATATATTTTTATTCATATGTCCTTAAAATTTATACAATTTTTTTTCTGTTCCAGGATCCCATTCAGGATACCACATTACATTTATGTTTCCTTAGGCTCCTCTTTACTGTGATAGTTTCTCATTTTTTTTTTCATTTTTGATGGCAACTTTGGGGGTAATGGTCAATTGTGTTGTAGAATATCCCTCAGTTGGGATTTTTCATAATTAAACTGAAGTTACAGGCTTTGAAGGGGAAACCACAGAGGTAATATGTCATTTTTGCATCATATCAAGGGTAAATACTACCAAAATGACATCTCTGTTGATGTTGATCACCTGTATGAAGGAATTTTGTCATGTTGCTCCCTGTGAAGTTACTCCTTTCCCCCCTTTTTCATACTGTACTTTTTGGAAGGAAGTTTCTACATGCACGCCACATTTAAGGCGTGGGGAGTCACACTTCACCCACTTGAAGGCAGATTATTTACACAAATTATTTGGAATTCTTCTGCATGGGAGATTTGGCTCTTCTCACCCATTTGTTAATTTAATTTAATTTAATTTTTAATTTTTGTGAGTACATAGTAGGTCAATATATTTATGGGTTATATCAGACATTTTAATACAGGCATGCAATGCGAAACAGTCACACCAGGGTAGATAAAGTATCCATCACCTCAAGCATTCCAATTTGTTTATTAATTCAATTATTTATTCATATTAGAATGGGCTCCTGAATATCTTAAATTTTGTGTTATAATCCACTACTCCTTTATTTATTTTGTGGCTTAAATTGTTTCAACTTTCTGACACTATAAGATGCTCAGGTTCATTTTATATATTCCTACCCCTACTACTAGAATCAATCATTTCTTTAAGGAGCCTCTTTTATTGGAGAATTGCATGTATTAACAACTTAATTGTAACATTAATACCCGACTTAACAAATATTAATGTTAACCAATAATAACGACCCTCCTCCTTTAAAACTATAAACATGTAAAACTCTGAATACCCTTTTTTGGCTTACATGGTATTCTTGTCCAGTGTTTTAGTCCTGTCTTGCTTTTATACCTCCAAAATCCGTCATGATTATTGACCTATACAGCCCAAATCTTATTTAAACATTTCTTTGTTCTCCATTGCTCTCACATCTCCCTCTTTCCTTCTGTGTTCAATTTCATTCTACTTGAAATAAACCCTATAGTAGTTCTTTCAGGAGCAGTCTGAGATTTACGTTTGTTTCTACCTTATCATTAGGCGATAGTTTAGCTATACGAGATTCTAAGTTGACAGTCATTCTTCCCTTATCACTTTGAAAATATTATTCCATTGTCTTCTGGCTTTTCTTGTTGCCAGAAGTCTGCTGTCAGTCCAATTTCCATTCTCTATTGATTTTTCTTTTCTCTCTTATTATTTTTAAAGTTCTTTGCTTTGTTTGGTTGTCCTACAATTTCATTATGGAGCATCAAGATACAAATTTATTTTTATTTATTCTTTTCAGGATGCTTTGGGCTTCTTAAGTTATGAATATTTTTAAAATGTATTATTATGTTAAATTGTGATAAAATACACATAATGTAAAATTCACCCTCTTGACCATTTCTAAGTGTACAGCTCAGGGGCATTAAGTGCATTCACACTGTTGTGTAATCATCCCTGCCATCGAAGAACTCTTTTCCAGAACTCTTTTCATCTTACAAAACTGAAACTCTGTACCTATTAAATAAAAACTCCCCATTCCTCTCCCCGACGCCCCTGAAAATCACGATTTATTTTCTGTCTCTATGAGTTCAACTCCTTTTGATGCCTCACGTAAGTGGAATCATACAGCAATTATCTTTTTGTGTGTGTGTGTGACTGGCTTATTTTACTTAACATAATGTCCCAAGATTCACCCATGTTGTTCCGTGTGTCATAATTTTCTTCCTATTTAAGGCTTTGAAAAGCTTTTCTTTTTAAAGCTGAACAATATTCCGTTCTATATAAATGCCACATTTTGTTTATCCATTCATTCGGTGATGAACATTCGGTTTGCTTCCCCTTCTTGACTATTGTGAATAATGCTGCTGTGAAGATGAGTGTGCAGACCAGGCGCGGTGCTCACACCTGTAATCCCAGCACTTTGGGAGGCCAAGGTGGGTGGATCACTTGAGCCCAGGAGTTCAACATCAGCCTGAGGAACATGGCGAAACCCTGCATCTATCAAAAATACAAAAATTAGCCTGGCGTGGTGGCGCGTGCCTGTAATCCCAGCTACTGTAATCCTGCTGAGGCAGGAGGATTGCTTAAACCCTGGAGGTGGAGGTTGCAGTTAGCCAAGATCTCACAACTGGACTCCATCCTGGATGACAGAGCGAGACCCTGTCTCAAATTAAAAAAAAAAAGAAAGAAAGAAAGAAAGAAAGGAAAAAAAAGAATGTGCAAATATCTCTTGGTGATTCTGTTTTCAGTTCTTTTGGACATGTACTCAAAAGTGAGATTACTGAATCATATGGTAGTTCCATTAATTTTCTGAAGAACAGCATACTGTTTTCCATAGCACCTAAACCTCCATATGCTTGTCAGTGTTTGTTAATTTCTGTTTTTTGTTTGTTTGTTTGTTTGCTTTGTTTTTTTTTTTTTTTTTTTTTTTTGAGACAGTGTCTCACTCTGTCGCTCAGGCTGGAGTGAAGTCGTGTGATCCCGGCTCACTGCAACCTCTGTCTCCTGGGTTCAAGCAATTCTCATGCCTCAGCCTCCCAAGTAACTGAGACTACAGGTGCTCACCACCACGCCTGGCTAATTTTTGTATTTTTTTTTTTTTTTTGGAGAGACGGGTTTCAACATGTTGGTTAGGCTGGTCTTGAACTCCTGGCCTGAAGTGATCCACCCCTCTAGGCCACCCAAAGGGCTGGGATTACAGGCGTGAGCCACTGCACCCCGTCAGTTTCTATATTTTGATAGTAGCCATCACAATGGGTGTGAAGTGGCATCTCATTGTGGTTTTGATTTGCATTTCCCTAATGATGAGTGAATTGTGTTTTTATTGGTGAATTATGACTATTTTAAATCAATTCTAGATCATTTTTATTCTCTCCTTGAATGCTGTTTCTCCGATTCTATATTTTCTCTCTCCTCTTCCTATATCAAAACACAGGTTTTTTCCCAAGTCTATCCCTCACTGAGAACACAAGACACAGGGATGTCAGGTCTAGCTTTTCATCTAACTCGCACTCAAAGCCTTGTCTCCTGTGCCTATGTGGGTATAAACATGCTCTCTCCCCTTTCCCTGGACAGCTGCAGTGACAGGTCATGTGCTTATCTCTTTGGTTTTCAGTTCCTACTTTATTTCTTGGTCCTGGAAATTTTCTCTACTTTTCTGTAGGCTCACGTATTTGTTATGCTGTATTGGGTATTTCTAGGCGTTTGTGGCGGGAAGATTTTGGGGATATCTGATCCACAGTATTTTCAGAACTAGAAGCCCTTCCAACTCATTTACAAAACTAAATAAACCTGACAAAAGATAGCACAAAAAAAGAAGGCTGCAGGCTAATCTCATTTACGAATATAGATGCAAACATCTTAAATAAAATATTAGCAAATTGAATCCAGCAATATATTAAATGAATATTCCACAATGACCAGGTAGGGTATATTATTGGAAGGCAAGGACAGTTCTATTTTAGGAACTCTATTAATATAATTCATCATATTAATAGGCCAAAAGGGAAAAACCAGGGATGATAAAAAGGCATTTGATAACACTCAGCATCCATTTTGCAGGAAAATCTCGCTTGGTAAAATAGAAATAGCAGGATTCTTCTTTGGCCTGGTAGGAAAGGCTTACAGAAACATCCCATCCTCGAAGGGGAAAGCAGCACCTCCTGAGAGCGTCCTAGTTGAGAGAGGGTCTCCTCCACGCCTGCGCAGCCCGTCTCCTCTGCCCCAAGTTAAGAGTAAATCATCGTGTTCCTACTTCTCTGGATCAGTTGGAGCCAAACATTCCACTTAGCCCGAGGAGTCACTGATGGATATTTTGCTTTCCAAACACACACTTTGGACCCAGGCAGCCTAGTGTGGCTGTGTTATGTTGGACAAGTGGCCACCACTTGCTGAGCTTCTCTGAACCTCAATTTTCTCATTTGTGAAATGAGGCTAAGATTTTCTATTCCCTGGAGCCATGAAAGTGAAGTCCCGGCACACAGTAAAGGCTCAGAGAACATTAATCACTTAGCAATTCCCACTTCTCCATCTCTCCTTCTGTCTCTTCTCATCTTGCCTGGGTTTCCCTTCCTTTTTCATGCCTCCATGATCCCAGGCCTGGCCAGTTCAGTCTCCTTACCCAAGTAAGCCCACTGGCTGGGGAAATGTGGGGACCCCAGAGCCCTGAGTTAGCATTCAAAGACATTAAGGTAGCTGCATGGGGCCTGACTGAGGGCTGGCCTGGGAGGCTCTCCCCAGGGCTTCCTGCCCCCAAGGGGTCCTGGTCAGTGAGTCCTGGAGGCCAGGAGGTCCATCTGGGCACCTGGTCTCATTGGAGGAGGTTTCTGTGCTCTGGTGGAATAAGGGCGGTTCCTGGTGGGCAGACCCAAGTTTAAGAACAGCTGTGCGGCCAAGCATGGTGGCTCACGCCTGTAATCCCAGCACTTTGGGAGGCCGAGGTGGGTGGATCACGAGGTCAGGAAATCGAGACCATCCTGGCCAATATGGTGAAACCCCGTCGCTACTAAAAATACAAAAATTAGCTGGGTGTGGAGGTGCGTGCCTGTACTCCCAGCTACTCAGGAGGCTAAAGCAGGAGAATTGCCTGAACCAGGGAGTTGGAGGTTGCAGTGAGCAGAGATCGTGGCACTGCAATCCAGGCTGGTGACAGAGCAAGACTCCATCAATAATAATAATAATAATAAACAAATAAATTAACAGACAAACAAACACAAAAAACACGCTATGCTCCTCTAGGTCTGCCAGCCTCTTGCCAACTTCTTCTTCTTACAGGTTCCTCCCAGTGGGGTAAAGTCTGGGATCACAGTCCCACAGTTTCTCAGACGAAGATCAAAACCAGACCCTGGACTCCAGCCTCAGCCTCAGGTCCTTGCACCTCACCATCTCTTCCGCGGGTCCCCTAAGCTCCAGCCTGCCGCTTTCTTCACCATCCCCAAACTTAGCTCTTACCTCCGCCACCTCCACGCTTCCACCTGCGCTCTGCCGCTTCTCTCCTCGCACTCGGTATCCCGTGACTCATCAGAGTCGGCATTTGGTCCTTTCCCAGCTGGGACACCAGCAAGTTCCCCTGGGTCAGTCGGGTGTACTAACCACTAACCGCACCTTTTATTTCAAAATACCTTGGGTACTTGCCGCCACTAGAGGGAGAGGGACTGCCCTTCCCCGGGGAGGGATTAGTGAATCCTTAGAGACAGCAAACAACCGGCCCCAGAGCGAGCCCCTTTCAAATGCAGACCAACCAATCCGGAGTCATTTACCCACCCACCTCCTTTGTGGGGCTCCGACCCTCCAGAGGCACTGTCCACCTGCCCTTTTCACCCCAGGGCCCGCTTCCCGACCCTGGGGGCAGCGCCTACCCTCAGAGCCTGCTGATGTTACTCACGCTAGTCAGTGCTAAGCCTGCTCACCCTCTCTCTTCTTTCCTGTGGAAACCACCACAAGGGCTCTTACCCACATTTTCCCTGCCCCGGCACCCCGCCTCGTCCCCCGCCGCCGACCACCACCAGCACTCTGCTTCCAAATTGCCTGGTGCTCCCTGGTATGACACCTCCACGGCATGGTGTGGCTTCTCTCTAGGGATCTACGTGTACAACAAACCATCTTTTCAAGGTAATCACGTTCTGATCTGTTAGCCTCACCATCCCCGAATAGCAATAAAACCGATTACATTTGCAAACAGACAGGATCGGCTCAGTGATGCTGAGATTACAAACCGGTCTTCGTGGCTTAACACGCAAAGCTTACTGTTGATCTAGGTGACTCTCCAGGACAAAGTCCTCCACGCAGTGACTCAGTGATCCAGGTTGCAGGAGGCTCCACATTCCTGTCATGGCCCCTTTGGGAACACACCTCCCTCTTTGCCTCGGAGAGTATGAAAGTACTGGAGGATTTAGGACCAGCACTTCATTGCTTTGGCCCCAGAATGGCACACACCACCAATGCTCATAGCTCCTTGGGAAGAACAAGTCTCCTCACCTCAACCAACAGCAAGTTGACTAGGAGGTGTGAACCCCCAGAGTGCTCAGAAGGAGAAGAAAATGGGAGAGGGAGATGGGTGTATACTCAATATCTCTGTCTCATTCTCTTCTCTGTTACTGGGGCAGGGAAAGGAATCTTCCCCAGCGTAGGATGTTGCCCTCTGGGGCTCACCAGGAGGTCACACTGACTGGGAGGGGTCTGTCCTCTACTGACATCCACATAGTAGGGGCTGGCTGCAGCAGGAAAAGCACATTTGCCCAAGGAAGCCCTCATTTTGTCATCTCCCCCAGACAAAGCAGACTAGCTCTAGGGTGTCTCCTCTAGAGCTTAAAAAAAATTAAAAATTTTAAAAGAGAGGGAGAGAGAGACAAACAAACAATTCTGATCCCAACCGGGCAGAGACACAAATAGCGACTTTTAATTATATAATCTGCTTTTGATGAATTTATTTCTGACAGTTTTATAGGTTGACGAGAGAGTGCATTTTAGATGCAAAAAAACCCATTATTCATTCCAGGCTCTTTGAGCATAAAAATTGTCAAATGATTTTAATACAGTTTTAAGTTTTATGTTTATTGTCAAGGAAAAAAAAAAAGTCCACAGCAATTACCAAGTCACATGCCCCTTCAATCTTTATGTTTCTGACAGCAAGAACAATAAAATATGTTTTTGCCCAAACCTTTTACCGCTTGGATTGACGTGGCTTCAGTGACAGCTGCTTTTCTTCCATGTGAGAACCATTTATGAGAACGCTAACTTAGAACCACTCCTTGGTGGGGGGTGGCAGGGGGAGTCCCGGCTGCTCTTCGGAACACAGATGTTCCCTGGCAGAAATGTCCAGACCCTGAGGTCTGGGACCAGAGAAGACCAAAGTGGGGTGAAACCAGGTGAGACAAATCTGTGTTTTTACACCATCTTCGGGCACCTTGTTGGTTTGCAGGGAACTCAAGAGAGCACAGGTTGCCCGGTGAGAAACACTGGCCAAGGATAACCTTCTCATCAGAGCGTGACCAAAAAGACAGTGCACCAGTCATCGTCCTGCCAAGCGCTGGACCTGTTGTCTTGGTTTGAGCTCCTTCACAAACAGAATCTGAGAGAAGGATTTCAGAACAAGTCGTCTGTTTGAGAAGTGATCCCAGGAAACACCAGCAGACAGTGGGGAAGGGAGATGGGGAAGAGAAAGAAGTGGATAGAGGATGAGTTGTCAGACAAGCTGCCATCACGGGCAACTGGAGCAGAATCTGCTGGGAAGCTTCAGGAGACGTAGGGCATGCCTTGGAGTTAACCCAACCGCCGGACAGGACAACTTGGCTATTTACCGGTTGATGTCTCATCATACATCTTTGGTCCAGGTCTGCTCCTAGGGGCATGAACTCTCTAGACCTCTGCTTGCCCTGAGCTTGTGCCGCACCTACCAGCCAATAGCACAGGGAAAAGACAACCTGCCACTCAGGTAACCCTCAGCCTTGAAAGGACCTCCCACCGCGCAGGTGGCCCAGATGTGGCCATCCCTTCATTCTCCAGCGCCTATGCTCATGGGCTGCTTCTCTGCTTTGTGCTCCATGCCAACCTGATTGCAGAATTCAGCATCTCCGCAGAGACTCCCAAGTAGAACCAGTGAATAATGTTTGCTGAGTATTTTTAGAGACAATAGAGAAGCCCTTCCTCCCTTGTTCCTCTGCCCAGGGATTCTTTGCTCTCCCCTCCTTCTCCCAGTGGCCAGCCTGGTGGGCTTATCTCCTTCAATCCCACCCTGCCACAAACTTCTCAGCCCTCTAGGATATAGAGCAGTTCAGCGCTACTCACTTTCTGTCTCCAGCCTTGCTATTCCCACACTCACCAAGTGCTCAGAGAAGCCTGGAGCCCTCTGGTCATCCGGGCCCCGCCTCTTGGAAGGCAACTTAGCAACTTCCCATTAGAATGTCACCACCACTAAGTGGATTGTCAAGGTGGTTCTATTCAACATGGAGGACTCTAGGGAGATAGATGGCAGGGCTATGCTTTGCCAGAGAGCTGGGCCTCCAAGGCCATGGATGTATTAGTCAAGAATCTCCTCTCCTGGCCAGGCGCCGTGGCTCGCCCAGGTGTGGTGGCTCACGCCTGTAATCCCAGCACTTTGGGAGGCTGAGGCAGGTGGATCACCTGAGGTCAGGAGTTCAAGACCATCCTGGCCAACATGGTGAAACCCCGTCTCTACTAAAAAATACAAAAATTAGCTGGGTGTGGTGGCAGACACCTGTAACCCCAGCTACTAGGGAGGCTGAGACAGGAGAATCACTTGAACCCAGGAGGTGGAGGTTGCAGTGAGCTGAGATGTGCTACTGCATTCCATCCTGGGCAACAAGAGCGAAACTCTGTCTCATAAAAAAGGGGGGTACTGGGAGGCGAGGGGCACTCTGCCCAGGGGTGCTGTGGCCAGGGCTTGGTCTGAGGCAGGCAGCAGGGCTCAGCCTTTCCAGAGGGCATTTAAACCTTCAGGATTGAAGGGTATGATGACCTGAGATCCATAGCCCAAGAGTGTCTCCGGTGGACATAGGCTTGAATCCAAGCTCCACAGGCCTGCAGTCTGGATGGACATAGAAATGGAGCTGATCCAGCGTAGTGTCCTGCCCTCATGGGAACTGAGCTAAGCAAGCCTGTCGGGGAGCAAGGGGAGCGGGCAGTGCCAGGAGGATTGAGGTATGGAGGCTGCAGGGAGAGCCCCAGACATCCGGAGAGCCCTCCCTGGGGATCCGGGGAGGGACCTCTTGCAGATTCACATCCAGGCAGGTCTGGATAGATAGTGACTCCACAATGAGCAGGAACAAGGTTCCTGAAGGGCCTTTGCCTGAACTGCCTCCTCCGCCTGGAAAACTCTTCATACAGCCCACTCAGCGAACCCCTACACATCCTTTACGACGGCATAAAAGACACTTCTTCAGGGAAGTATTCCTGGATTTCCCAGTCTTGCTCAGGCCCCAGTGCCACACACCGCCACGAACCCCTGTGCTTCTTAGTGGCATGCATTACATTTTAAAAGAATATAGTATTTCACAATAATTGTAATTTGTTGATTATAAAAATGTTTCTCTTCTCCTCTAGGCTGAACTCTATGGGGTCAAGGTCGTGGTCTGTTTTGCTCCCAGCTCTGTCTAAAACACTGAATGGTGCCCGGCAGACAGCAGATCTCATTACATTGTGAATGGATAGTGGGTGGATGGAGGAAGGGGTGGAGGGATGAAACAGGTTTCCCTTCTGTGGCACTTCAGTAAGCCTATTTCCTTTTCCTCCTGCATTCCCAGTCTCCCTTGCAAGCAGATGTAGTCCTGTGCCTGGGTCTGGCCCATGGGACTGAATGCTGGTGGAAGTGAGGTGCTTCTCGGGCTGATCCGTGTGGCCCTTCTACAGAGAACTCTGAGGCCCCAGGGAATAGCAGAGCCACACATGGAGGGTGCCTGGGCCGCTGAATGACTGTGTGGAACAGAGCTCAGCGCCCCACCTCCCCACTCCAGTGGACTTTATCCCTTTTCCCAAGTGGGAAATAAACCTCTATCGTGTTAAGCTACTGAGGTTTGGGAGTTATTTGTTCCAGAGGCGAGTATAACTTGTCCCAGCTAATACATCCCTTGGGATGGATGCCCCAGGAGGAACCGGGTCTGATCATTTCTCTGCTTTCAGCATTTCTGTCTTGTTGCCGCCCTCAATCAGAATGGGCGGGGTGGGTTTCCAGGAAAGAGGAAGAGGTCATTTTCTAACACTTGTTCCTTGTGTTCACCCTCTCCCTTGGGAGGTGGGAGTGACTTGAGGACATGGAGTTTCTATCTGGAGTGGTAGAGACAATGGATGGGAGTTTGGACTCTGAAATCAGTTGTGTGTTCAAATCCCGGTTCTGTCTGTGACCTCTGGACAGTCGCTTGTAATTTCCGATAATGACGCCTGCACCATGGAGTTATGTAAATACTCAAAGAGCTCGAATGTGAAGCACTTGGCACCCGTACGAGGGAGTGATCATAATAATTACAATTTTCCTCAGGTCTCAGCATCTCAGTTGCAGGAAGCTCTGCGTTGCAAGTCTTTTGTCTCATTCCATTTTCGAGCCAGACGGCCCCATTTTTCTCCCAGTTTCCGCGGTTCTTGAGCTGCCCCAGTGCCTATTACACAAACCCCAATGCATCTCTGAAGTTAGCAGCTAATTATGTTCCAGGAAGTTATAGATCTGGAGTTTTTCATGTGCCAGAGGCAATTGCCTGCTCGGGCTTTCATTTTGCAGGGCAGCCTTCCAAGGCCTGATTGGGAGCCCCTTCCCCTGGTCCCAGGGGCCTTGTGGGACCAACCCTTCTGCACCTTGGGGAGTCAGCGTGCCCTTTCCCTGCCTCCCAGCCTTTACTCGCTCTGGGCCTCCCTCACAGCTCCTAACAGGCTTGGGGGAGCTTTTGGGCTATCTGTTCTGGGCTGGGAGGTAGGAGGAGTGTCAGAGAGCCCTTGAGAAATGTGCCTCCCTCCCGGGGAGGCACAGTTGGTCCTTCATTATTGTGAGTAATAGATTTTGCTGCTGAACAACTGAGTGACTTGCGTCTGTTTAACGTGTAAGAGGTTGCCCTGCCCCCCTGCCCCACTGCCTCCCTGAGCTGCCTCTCAACCTGGCCCTCTCATTTCTGCCTCTCCCCTGCGGCCAGACAAATACCCCTGGCTCCCAGGGCTCCACTCCCCACACTGGGCTGTCCTCAGGGGACTCAGTTTCTCCTTCCTTAGGCAGCATTCCCTTGGAACTAAAGTAAGAGAAGTGAAGTGCTCACGGTGCAAAATGTAACAAGGTGCTCACACTTTGGTGCCAATTGCACACTTGTGCACACTTGCACACCCTTGGGAGTGAGTGCCTCCTTAGGTTAGGTGCCTCACTGGCTTCTCCCTAGTCTGGACCCTGCCCTAGCAACCCCCTGCCCAACTCTGTGGGAGGTGAACTCCCCTGCTCACAGCTCGGCAAAGGTCTCCTGCCAACTGCAGCTGAGCTAAGGGAAGGAACCAGGGCTGCCCTGCTCACTGTCATCTCCCCATCCTCAGCACATAGCACACAGTGGGTGCTCAAAAAACGCGGCTTCCCAACCACCACAATGAGATGTAGCAAGAGATGATCTTGGCAAAGCACTGAGTGAGATTCTGAGCATGCAGTAAGTGCTCTGTCTATGCAAGGGCCATCTGAATCTGCCATCTTCCATTCACGATTTCAGGGCGTAGCATTAGATTGAGTCTGTGATGCTGGTTCATGGGATAAAGATCAGGGTGCTTAAGTGGAATCCAAATTCTTAAAGTATGACACACCCTGAAAGACACTTCTCATTTCTAATGCAGACCAGATCCTGTGCTGGGCAGGCCTACATCGTCACCTCATTTGATTTCATTGATTTTATTGACAGTTGTTCCTGCAGCATGAGTAATCCATGCTTGTTTTGGCCTTGAATCTTCTTTGGTCTATGTCTGAACAGTTCTGGAAAGTCCCAGCATAATATTGCATAACACTGTGCCAGGCACAGTACTAAGCACCTCCACATATGTTAGATCATTTGATGTCTGATCTCAGGCTGTATTAATAAAGATATGGAGTCTAGAACAAAGGAGGTGATAGTCTTTATCATTTCCGAACTACTGAAAACTTATCCAAAGTGTTGCCTCCTTAGGGAGTTTCCTCTCCTCAGGGAGTCTCACTTTAAGAAATAATTTGACATTTCTGAGTGAGCTGAGAGCCACCCAGATGCAAAGGTAATCAGGATTACGATGAAGGCTATGAGAACTTTGCACATGGATGAGAATGGTTGTTGCCTTCAATGACATGATTTAACTTATATGAGAATGGTTGTTGCCTTCAATGACATGATTTAACTTATTTGATGAAGGATTAAACTTAATGGTGGGAGTTAGCTCCCTAGTCCTGGCTTGGCCCAGGTGGGCACTCTCCCGTGAGAGCCATCCAGCCCTGGAGTGGGCTGCTGGCTGCATAGTGAGATCCCCTCAACCAGAACTAAGCAAATCAAAATGGGATATGCAAGCTGCAGAAACAATTGTGTGGAAGGGATAAGCTCCTAAACTCTTTCAGATTTGAGTCTGGGAGCCTCTCTGAGCCACAGAGATTTCAGTTATCCACCCATACATGTATCCATTCACCCATCCACTCATCTACTCACCCCCTATCCGACCACCCATCTATTCTTGCACCCACCCATCCATACATACAATTCATCCATCCAACAAGTTATCCATCTAACAATTCATCTGTCCATCCATCCATCTATCCATCCATCCATCCATCCATCCATCCATCCATCCATCCATCCAGTTCATCCATCCATCTGTCCAGTTCATTCATCCATCCATCCATCCATCCATCCAACAATTATCCATCCATCCACCCATCTGTCCATGCATCCATCCATACACTCATCCAATCATTTGTCCGTGTATCCATCCACCCATCCATCTACCCAATTCATCCACCCACTAATTCATCCATCCATCCATCCATCCACCCACCCACCCATCCACCCAACAATTCATCCATCCATCCATCCATCCACCCACCCATCCACCCAACAATTCATCCATCCATCCATCTATCCATTCACCCGATAGTCACTGGGCCTCTGCCATGTGTGAGGCACTCTGTCAAGCCCTGGAGGAGCAGTGGGGAGAACTACATACAGCCACGGTCCCTGCCCTCATCAATCTTCCATTCTAAGGGAAGAAAAATAACAAAGGCTGATGAGCCTCCCAATAGGAAAAGGACCAACTTCTAGGGAGAATTTACATCCAGATTATTTTGTGGCCTGAGGCTTAGCTTGTCAGTTCAGTGATTTGCCAGTCCTCGGTGGGTCATCTGGGTCACTGAGAAAAACCCGAAACAGGATAAATTGCAATCAGTCCCCAGCCCCTGACTAGAAGATGGGCATGCCGAGGTCCCCTTCAGAGCCCTAACATCTTACACAGTGCTTGGTTCAGAGGAGGAGCTCAGGAAAGGTTAGATGACTAGAGGGGTGGGAAGATGAATGGATGAAGGAGGGAGGGATGGAGAGACTGACAGATGAACAATATGACTGAGGCCAGAAGGCTTGCCATGACTGTAGTGAACTGGAAACTGGTGTTCAGAGCCCACCTCTAACCCTAGCCAGCCAGAGGGCACCTCTGAGGTGCTGCGTGGTCTATGGGTCCCAGAGCCTTGGCTGCCCTTTCCTATCTGGTGCCCACTAACCGTGACCCATACCGGGTGTGTCAGGCAAGCAGAGCTCAGACGGAGCAGCATCTACTGCACTGCCAACTGCCTCCCTGAGCTGGGTCTCCAATTCCCACTAACGATGTCTGTCTGCCCCTTTCTAATGGCAAGATCGATCTCCTCGATGGAGAAGTTGGAATCAATAGAGCAGTTGATTAGTTCTGCATTCTCCCTGCCATCTGTTACCAGTAAGATGGTGTCATGGAAAGGGCACAGGCCTGGAGTCGGGCAGGCGGGGGTGGATTCTGCCTCACCCCCAGCACTCTTGCAGCAAATTGCCTCCCATCTCTGGGCCTCAGCTTCCTCGCCTCGGAAATGGGGATAATACGGCTGGGTTTGCTTTGAGAATTTGTGAATGGCAGGCACAGGGATGGGAAGAACGAAGAGGGTAGGTACAGCAAGGGCTCGTAGGTCCTGGCAGAGGCACATCTGTGTGTCTGTGTGTTTTGGCAATGAGCTTCCAGTCTCCTGGGAAAACAGCGAAGGGACCCACGACATTTGGCCCCATGGTGGTGGCAGTGCACCTAGGAAGAGCCTCCGACTCAGGTTCACAGGTTTTGTGAGACTGTTCAGCAGGAAGGTGAGCCTGAAAGGGGTTGGACTTCTTCTGCACACACACCAGGCCTCCCATCTGCTGGAGGAAATGGGGTTGGGGGCTTTGGGGCCCCAAAGGTATCCCTGGACAGCCCCGAGCCCTGGGGCACAGACGCCCCCAGGCTGGAGGAGTGAGGTGCCATCATCCTCAGGTTCAGTAGCAGCGAGGAGGGTCCTGGGAGAACTTGCCCCCTCCTGGGAACTTATTTTATTTTATTTTATTTTATTTTATTTTATTTTAAAGATGGAGTTTCGCTCTGGTCGCCCAGGCTGGAGTGCAATGGCACGATCTCAGCTCGCTACAACCTCTGCCTCCTGGGTTCACGCCATTCTCCTGCCTCAGCCTCCCGAGTAGCTGGAACTACAGGCGCACACCACCACACCCGGCTAATTTTTTGTAGTTTTAGTAGAGACGGGGTTTCCCCATGTTGACCAGGCTGGTCTTGAACTCCTGACCTCAGGTGATCTGCCCACCTTGGCCTCCCAAAGTGCTGGGGTTATAGGCGTGAGCCACTGTGCCTGGTCCCCTCCTGGGAATTTTATGAAAGACTTTCTTATTTATTGTAAAGTAAATGTATTATGTTCTCCTGGTTATAAAGCCAGTAAAGACCTAACAAATAGAAGAACAAGAGGAAAATAAAAAAAATCCTTAATTCTATCACCTAGAGATACCCACCCTTCCATATAGCTTTCTTTTCTTTCCTTTTTTTGTGAATAATATTAAATATTCCTTCCCACCCGTAGGTGACCGCACAAGCCTCACTCGGCTAGGCCTTGGTGGCCCATGCAGTGGGACCCCTTTTGTTAACAACGAAGTGAAGGATCAGAGAGGTGAAGTGCTTTGCCAAGGTCACTCAACTTAAGAGTGACAAATGATGTATGCGCTCAGCTAACTTGAGTGACGGCAAGATGGACAGGTCCGGTGTGCTCTTGGGGCTACCATTCAGGTGATGGAGGTGGACCTGTCTGCCGAGCCCCAGTGCTCCTCGCCTCTCCCTCTACCTCTGAGATACCCCACCTAGCTTTCTTAGGCATGTGTGCAAAGTGGGGACTCGTATGTGTCATCCCCTTGACGCTCTCCTGTGAGCCCTGCCCGTACCACCCTCAAACAGCAGGGTTGGTTTTAAGGCCACAGGGCAGCCCGTCGGGTGAATGGGTCTCAGATCTTCAACTGTGGGCCCCTGGCATATGGAGACACAGGGGTTCATTTTGGGGTGCCTATGGGCAGTGGCCACCTTGCAACCAGGCCCTCTAAGGTTGGCTGAAACTCTGTGATATCATGACAGGCTCATTCTCCCCAGTGCGGGGCCCACACAGAGTCTCAGTGCCTCTCACAGCCCTGGGGCCCATCTGCCAAATAAAGAAAGAGGCTCAGGGACATGACATCACTTGCTCAAGGTCTCAGGGCCGTGGAAGTAAGAGTTACTTTGGTCTTTCCGAGTCACCCACCTGTGTCGCTGACCCTCCATTGGCCGCTAGAGTGAGGGCTTCACTTCACTCTCAGCTGTCAGTGGCCCACGATCCAAGGATGTCCTGCAGGGAGTGGGCCATGCCAGGCACGATGCCATAAGAACGGGGACTGGTGGTGGATGGTGGGGGCGAAGGCAGTTCTGGGGCCTCACTGCACAGTGTGGCTAATGGAGGTGGGGTCCTAACAACGATACAAATCAAAGACAGCAATGGATAAATATAGTAAATATAGTATCTACTTTCTCCTGCACATGTCTGGGCTGAAAGGTTCTTGACGTGGTCCTCCCCTGCCAGCAGCTGTGATTTCGATCTCACCCACTCACACTTACACACACTCACACACTCATCCAATAGTCGTGTCCCTGCCATGTGCAAGGCACAGCAATTATCCATCCATCCACCTATCTGTGTGTGCCTCCATCCATACCTTCATCCAATCATGCACTGTGTCAAGCCCTGGAGGAGCAGTGGGGAGAACTACATACAGCCACGGTCCCTGCCCTCATCAATCTTCCAATCTAAGGGAAGAAAAATAACAAAGGCTGGTGAGCCTCCCAACAGGGGAAGGACCCACCTCACCCTCACATATACTCACACCCATGCACTTGTGTGCAGATACACAACACCCTCACACATGCACACGTACTCTTGTGAACATGTGCACGCTCTCCTCCACTGACACCCATGCACACACACATGCACACGGGTGTGCACCCACACACTCACATGTGCACACACATCTTTCCTAGGCGCGTGGCCATTGCCCACATTTGGTTTCTGGTGGGCATTTTCCATCTACCTTTCTGTCCTTCTCCTCCCACTTTCTGTCTCTGTGGCTCACAATGCCTCATCTTTCTGTTTTTATTTCCCACTATTTCGTTCCCTTTCGCCCTCTCTTCTGTTTCTTTCTCCCTCTTTGCATTTGTATGTCTCTGTTTCTTTATGTCTTTCTCTCTTCATGCTACATCTTTTTCTTCCTTCCCTGCCTCCCACTCCAGCCTGAGATCACTCTGTTCCCTTGACCCTAGTGCTGGCCTCCTGGTGTCCCCGGGGCTCAGAGAGGCAGCCAGGGCCAGGTGGGGCCAGGCCAGCAGGCACCCCCACCGCTGCCCCCTCCCAGCACATGGAAAGGTGGCTCTTTCCGCTCTGCCTGGCGTGGGTGCAGTGATTTCATCTGCCTTTGGATATGAAGCTCAAATTGCACATCAAAAAGGATAATGCATCTTTAAGCTGTTACAACGACTTCTCAATTTTTCATTTCCTGTCAGGGCGGGAGCTGCAGGAGGCAGGGGCGGCTGCGGAGCCTGTCTCCTGCCAGTGAAGTGTCTGCCTGTATTTGAGCAGTAGGAAACCCAGGGGTGATAAATCGCTATTTCTAAGTAAATTTCATGCATTTGCCCTTTGGTTAAAGTCTCCCCTCTCAGCACTTTCCCTGTGCACACAGCCCGACTAATAACGAGCCGTGCAAGCTCTCTCCGCTGTGACAACTGATTGCACTTTGAAGTAATAATGGCTGATTTAATAATTGGTATAATTTTTCACTAGTACCTGAATGTCATCGACGCACAAAATAAGCTACCTGGACCCACGGCTGCGGCACTTTCCCTTCTTGGGGAAATCAATAATGCATTAAACCCCCAACCCAGGACCCCAAGAGGCCAGACCCTGGTGGAAGCTGTTATGGGGGGAGGTTTGGGGTCACTCTATGGTGGCTTAATGGCAGGAAAGCTAGACAGAGGCCTTCAGATGGGCTAGGTCCCCAAGCCCAGCCAGGCTGCAGGAGCAGAGACAGAAAACCGTGAACCTCCTCCAGATCCAGCTCACCCTCTAGGTTCCATCTTGGCAGATTCTGTCTCCACCCATGAAAGTCCCCTGAAGCCCCCACTGGGGGCTACAGAGACGAAACCACCTCACAGCATCCGCCGCCATGCACACAAACCACGTGTGCATGTGTCTGTGTTTCCGTGTGGAAATTGAGTCCAACTTCATCATTATTTAGAGAGGCCCTGTTGTGAGCCAGGATCTGTGCTGGTGACAGAGTGGTGAGCAAGACAAACATAGTCGCTGCTCCCAAGGAGGCTACGACCTCTTAGAGCATGTGTGAGCGTGTGTGTATGTGCTCATGTGCATGTACACACACACACACACACACACGTGCATCTAGCTGTCTTTGTCCATATGGCATGTGTTGCGTGTCTGTGTTTATAAATGTGTGTGTCTGTCTAGGTCTGTGTGTTCAGGTGATGTGTGAGTGTGTCTGTGTGAAGATCAGGGTATGGGTGGCCCCTCACTCTGCCTGGCTGGGCTTTGAGAACATGTCCCTTCCCAGACCTAAGGCCAGGCTACTCCTCCACGTTGAGCTGGGCAGGGGGCAGCAGGGAAGAGACCCTGGCGCAGCCAAGGTCCAGTCCACCTGTGCTTCCTCACAGGTCCCTGAGCTCTCCCTATTGTACCCTCCTGCCTGGCCTCTGCCCATGCCATCTGCCTAGACAGAATACCCTTCCATGAAAAGCACACAAACTCTACAGTCACATCTAGATCCTGTCCTCCGAAGAGTCAGACATGCGTATCTCTGAGGCCATTTCCTCATGTGAAAAGAGGGCACAAGAATCCCTGACTCCCGGGTTCTGTGTAACATCATGAATGCAGCCTTCTTAATCCATCCCTGGACACAGACGGTCCTCCATGAACATTAGCTCCTCACTCTCCATCCTGTTCACAGTCACCTCCTGTGAGTTCCCTGAGGACAGGCCATGGCACATAGCAGGCACACAGTAAATATCTGTTAAACAGAAGTGTGGGCTGGTCTGTCAATCATTAACATAGGCTTGGAAAAACCAAAGAGCTTCGGTCATGCCTGCCTTTGGGGTGACGGGGCTAGGGCTGCCTCTCACTCACCGTGCAGTTTGTCAGAGTTTTGCAGAAGCGGGGGGGGTCCTTGTCCCGGCCAGAGCTGGAGCCCAGACAGGCCTGATGTCCCATCTCCCCCAGCCCTCTCCCCTCCCACCCACCACTGTCTGGCTGTGAACCGGGAAATCGATTTTAACTTCATCTCATCTCAAGATCAAACATCTTAAGTGAGATTATTCACGTTCCTCCATTGTTTCTAACTCATTTCCTATTTTCCAGTTGAAAAACCCTGCCAGAAGCATTCTGTGGCAGAGATTAAAACAATTTCGGAAGCAGGCACCCAATCCTTCTCTTTGGATGGTAAGCAAATTGGATGTCTGTGAGAAGCCGGCAAATTTTATTATGAACACATAGTTTGCTACTTAACTATCCTTAAGACCCCGGGTGCTGTGAGGCCCCAGCAGGAGGTCTCCAGAGGGGGCAAGATGAAAGGTGGGGAGGGAGTGGGGGTGCAACAGACCCCCAACCGGGACCCCAGCCCTTTCCTGCAAAGTGTGAACATCAGATCGTCATCCGCAGCCCAGTTTCCTGGGGAAAAGGAAGGGAACCCACATGTGCTGTTACGCACCAGGCCCAGGCACCGTGCTAGGCACTTCCAATGCCTGATTTCTCTGAATTGTCACAGAACTCTTGGGGAGGTGGAATTGCTCTGACCTTGTTGTAGATGAGGAAACTGACTCAGAGAAGAGAAGACGTTGCCCAAGCTCTCCCAGCAAGCGGTTAGCGAGTCGGAATTAGAGTCCAGCTCATGTTCTTAACCATCACGGTGGGAGACTATTGCAAAAATGGCAGTAATTCTCACCTCTCCTTGCATCCCCAGAGTGGAGAGTCTAGTTCCCTATCCCTGGATCCTGGGCTGGCTTTGGGCAGTAGAACGTGTGGGAGGAGCCGTGTGCTAGGTGCAAGCCTAGGCCTCAAAGAAGTCTTGCACACATTTGTGCTCTCTCTCTCATTATTCTGCCCGGTTGCTGTATGGACAAGCTCAGGCCAGCCTGCCGTGGACAAGAGACACTGGCGCAGAGCTCAGTTGTCTTAGCTGGGGACATCCTGTCACCCAACACTCAGACACGTGAGAGAGCCCAGTCAAGACAGCAGAACTGTGGAGCCAACCCTCAACTGACCACAAATGCATGAGTGACCCCAGCTGAGACCAGAAGAACCCCCCAGCTGGCCAAGAGAAATGTGAACAATGATAGTCTTATTGTTTTAAGCCGCTATAAATGACCTCAAAGTCATACAACAACAGCTGATACAGCCACCGACAAGTCTGAGGCCCTGGGATCAGGCTCCTGGATTTTCTTCCTCGCTCCCCCAGGCCCACATCGCATACCTACTCTGTGCCTGCTCTGGGATAACTGATATGGGGGGGTGGATCTGGTTGCTGTTCCCACTGCTTGGTGCATATGACAAAGATACAGGCTTGCCGCCCTCAGGCCCTGGCACTTCCCCTGACTGCTTCATCCTGTTACTGTCCTTAAACTTGTCAGCCTTCTCCATTAGACTTCTTAATACCAACAAAATGATAGGGTCATTTAATGATCACCTACTATGTGCTGTGTTTTGTACCCAGCATTCATTTCCTTCCTTCCTTCGTTTCTTCCTTCCTTCCTTCCCTCCGTCCCTCCCTCCCTCCTTCCTCTCTTTTCTTTCCTTCTTTCTCTTTCTCTTTCTTTCTTTCTTTTTCTTCCTTTCTTTCTTTCTCTCTCTTTTTCCCTTTCTTTCTTTCTCTCTCTCTTTCTCTTTCTTTCTTCCTCCCTCCCTCCCTCCCTTTCTTTCTTTCTTTCTTTCTTTCTTTCTTTCTTTCTTTCTTTCTTTCTTTCTTTCTTTCTTTCTTTCTCTCTCTCTCTCTCTCTCTCTCTTTCTTTCTCTCTCTCTCTCTCTCTCTCTTTCTTTCTTTCTTTCTTTCTTTCTTTCTTTCTTTCTTTCTTTCTTTCTCTTTTTTTTTTTTTTTCTTGAAACAGAGTCTTGTTCTGTCACCCAGGCTGGAGTGCAGTGGTGCGATCCTCGCTCACTGCAGCCTTGACCTCCTAGGCTCAAGTGGTCCTCCCACATCAGCCTCCCGAGTTGTCGGGACTGCAGATGCCTGACGCCGTACCCGGCTAATTTTTGTATTTTTTTTTTCCGTAGAGATGGCGATGAGCCATGTTGTCCAGGTTAATCTGGAACTCCTGGGCTCAAGCAATTTGCCCACCTCAGCCTCCCAAAGTGCTAGGATTGCAGGCGTGAGTCACTGGGTCCAGCCTGTGCGCAGTATTTTCTTTGCACATCTCACTGTGTCCCCATCACAGTCCTATTACTTCTCATTTTATAGATCAAGAGGCTGAGGCTCAGAGAAGCTAAGTAATGTATCCCATAAACAGGATGTGGTGGAGGTCGGATTGAATCCAGGCCTGCACTTTTGTCTGTTTGAACTCTTCTAGTCTGAAAACCTCCTCCCGGGGCCTGGGGTCTTCTCTGAATCTGGGTCATAGAAGCTCCAGTCCTGTACCTTTTCAAGGGAGCTTTTCTCAGACCCTGAGCCTCTGTGTGTCAGAGGCATGGTCTAGAGCCCCCAGTCTGACCAGGAGAGCACTTCCCAATCTTCAGGGGGTCCCAACCTTGAAAGCAACCAGGAATGCTGGATTCTGATTCTGCCACACCCTTGGGAAAAATCCCTCTCCCTTTTTTTTTTTTTTTTTTGAGATGGGATCTTGCTCTTGTCGCCCAGGTTGAAGTGCAGTGTGCAATCTCGATTCACTGCAACCTCCACCTCCCGGGTACAAGTTATTTTTGTACCTCACAGCCTCCTGAGTAGCTGGGATTACAGGCACGTGCCGCCACGCCCAGCTAATTTTTTGTATTTTTAGTAGAGACTGGGTTTCGCCATGCTGGTCTCGAACTCCTGAGCTCAGGTGATCTGCCCACCTCGGCCTTCCAAAATGCTGGGATTACAGGTGTGACCCTCTGCACCCAGCCAGGAAAATCTCTTCACCTCTCTGGGCCTCAGCTTCCAAGGCCACCCAATGGGCTGAGAACCGCTACCTCAGGGCCTGCATCTGGGGAGAGGTGGGTGAGAGGATGGTGTGGGTTTTCCTGGTTTGGACTGTCTGACTGAGGTGGGAGGGATGTGGTTCCTGGGGAGGAGGACGTCTGGGCTTGAGGAGGAGGCTGGAGTGAGTGGAGTCCGCAAGGTCTGGCAGGGCGGGAGCCAGAATGTTGACCAGGCACCGTTTCTAAGCCAGGGCCTGGGCCCAGACGGGGGCTGTTGTCATCCCCGTCACACAGATGTGAGGTGTCATGAAATAACCACCTCCCTCAGCTGCTTCTCCCCTTTTCCTCCTCACTGAACTATCCCAGGTCTCAGACTGGCCCTGGAGCCCGGATGTCCACGCCTGTGATGGCCCCAGCTTCTGAGCCAGCTGTATCCTAGGGTCCTTCCCAGCCTCGCCCACCACCAGCTGCTTTGGGTCACAGGGAGCACGTGCCTGGGGCTCTGTGTGACCCCCGGCTCTGCTTCCCTCCCAGAGGGGGTTGCTAGGCTCTAGCCGTGTGAAGGTCGTGCTATGCAGGCTTTGGCCGGTGAGCTCCTGGCTGGAGAGACCCCCGCCAACCCCGCACTGGCTTCAGCCCTCCCTGCCAGGTAAGAGGAACGAGCTTCAGCGATTAGAAGCTGGTGGGGAGAGTGGGAGAGGCTCAACTGAAGGGCGGCACAGTGGTCAAGGGCACAGGTTCTGGAGCTGGGGGGACATCCTGGCTGCACGCTGCAGCGTGTGACCTCAAGATCATGACTCTACCTCTGAGCCTCAGCCTCCTCAGCTGTGGATGGGGCTGGGGAGACCCTCGCTTCCCAGGTTGTTAGCATGAACTGAGGCGATGCATGTGGGTGCTGAGCACGAAGCTGGCGTGTGGTCAACCCTCAGCGAATGCATCTAGCTACCTCCTCCCTTTCCAGAAGCCGCAGTGCTGAGGGTGGAGTGCTGGGGCCAGGACAGGGAGGGCCAGGGCCAGGGAGCTGGGCTCTAGGGACAAGATGGATAGGAGCTGAAGGGACCTTCAGCTGAACCCCCCAAGGTGACAGGAAAGCAGCGTGGCCCTCACCAGCAATCAGATTCATCATTTTCTTCTCCTATCCTCTCAAGACTGGAGGTTCTCCCAGGTAGAGCCTGGTCTGCTCTGTCTCAGTGCCCCAGCACCCAAAGGAAAATCAATGACTTACTCAGTCTTAAGTGTTGAGTGGTGTCACTGTCCTATCTTGGTTGAGGGGGAATCCATTCATCAGCTTAGAGGGTGCCACGTCCTGGCACTGAGTGTTTGTGGCTTTAGTTGAGGGGATCGGGGACACTCTGTAGGGAATTCAGAGCTGGCGTTTGTGTTGGGCAGGGACCCAGCTCTTTTTCTAAGTGGGATGAATTTGAGGTCACAAATAATAACTCCAACCTATTGAGTCCTTACTCTGTGCCAGGTACCATAAGTGGAGCCTTGGCCTCATGCCTCCTTTAGAAACTTCCGTATGATTTCCATTTTCAGACAAAGGCACAGAGGCTCAGGGAAGGTGAGCAACTCACTTAAGGTCGCCCAGGGCAGAGCTGGGACTTGCCCAAGGTCAGTCTGGCTCCAGCGCTGCGGATGTTCCTTTAAAGTGCAGCCTCCTCTCCGAGCCGTTGAACGGGGTCCCCCGCAACCCAGATAGGAGAGTGACGCCACTCACTGCCACCACCCACGACTGAGAAAGTCTTTCATTTTCCGTGTCTATAAAACTTTTCGCATAGTAACAAAAAGTGTAATGTGCAAGATCTTCAGAATGACCTTTAGAAGAAGTGACCACATCTTAGTGCCTCTTACCCTCAGCTGCCCATGGGCATCACGTGGGAGTGTTAAAAAGCTCAGAAGCCCCGCATCACCCCCAGCCAGTGACGTCAGACTCCTTGGGGGGTGTGGCCCAGCACAGTATGTTTCAAAGCCTTTGAGTGGTCCCTGTGGGCAGCTGGGGCTGGAAACCGGCGCCGGATGTGTCTAAGTTGTATGTGTCTTTTTTTTGAGACAGAGTCTCGCTCCGTTGTCCAGACTAGAGTGTAGTGGCACAATCCGGCTCACTGCAACCTCCGCCTCTTGGGTTCAAGCAATTCTCTTGCCTCAGCCTCCTGAGTAGCTGGGACTACAGGCGCCCGCCACCATGCCCAGCTAATTTTTGTATTTTTAATAGAGATGGAGTTTTACCATGTTGGCCAGACTGGTTTCTAACTCCTGACCTCAGGTGATCTGCTCGCCTTGGCCTCCCAAAGTGCTGGGATTGCAGGCGTGAGCCACCACGCCACCACGCCTGGCCTGTATGTGTCTTCCTTACGCACCCTGATGGCTTCAGTTCTTAGGTTAGCTTAAAGCCATTCTCATCCCAATTTAATTGAAGAGACTTGGTGAGTCCCTTAAACCCTCACGTGGAATCGAACTGTCGTGCTGTGGGGAGATGGCCTGAGGTTCTGGAACTCCCTGGCACTAGACCGTCCTTCAACAGGCCTCTTTCAAGTCCGTTTGCCCCTGGGCCCCTTTATCCCAGCTTTCTTTTGCCATCATTGTAACAGTCATCAAGGCAGCCCAGCCTGCTAATGAGTAGCCCCATCTGGGCACAGGCAGAGGAGAAAGGGTCTCTGCCCTCCAGGGACCAAAGCCTGTCTGGGGAGGCAGCAACCCAGACTCGGATGAAGCCCTGGGCCCCTCCTGAGCCCCACAGCTGCCGGGGAGGTGGGGTGACTTAATCTCCACACTCTGGATCTTCCCGGGCGGTTCCCTTAGCAACAGCGCCTTGCTTTGACAGCCGCCTTCGCAGACAGTCTGCTTTCCAGGAGCCTCTTCCCACCAACCCCATCCTCTCTTCCAGTGGAAATTTTTGCAGGGGCTTCAAGCAGAGGCTCAAAGCGGGCCCTTCCTGACCCTCAGGGAGTCAAGCTGCCCCTGGACCCTACAGCCTTCCTGGACTGTTCACGAACGTCCCATACACAGGGCATGCCCATTCCTCCAGCTTCCGACTTCCTCCTGTTCCTGCAGGTCCTAATGAATTCGATCTTGCTCTTCTACCCGCCCCCCACCACCGCCTCCTTGCTTTTTCTACCTCCCGACTTTCTCTTCCCCCGACACACCTGTGCCCCACCTGCCTCTCACCCGCACATGAGCAGTTTAAAGCGTCTGCGCTGACATTTAATGTTCTTAATATAGGCCTCGGTGACAGAGGGAAGCGGGCACAGAGTCCCCTGCTGGGGAGGAGGCTTTTCATCCCCTCTGCGTGGGTATGGAGACCTTCCCTCCCGCAGTCAAAGGACGGCATGGCTTCAGTGGGGCCCACAGCTGCAAGCATCGCTGGCGACCATGTGCTGAGCCCTGTGCAGGGACCCTCTGGCCCCACGATAACAGCTAATAGTATTCCCATTTCCCAGGCTAGAGAAGGCGCCTTCGGAGAGGTTAGCTAGCTTACTTAAGACCATCCATTAATAATTGGAGACATCGGTAGTGACAAATATGAAATATTTTTGTCTCTGAGCACCTACCCAGTGGAAACGCTGGACACCCCATGCACCCGAGAGGGTCCTCATCAAAGCTTGCAAAGGAGGGAGTTTAAATTCAGCATCCACCTACAACCACAGTGCAGTGTGCTGGGGGAGCCAGGCCCAGGGCGCCCAGTTGCCATGCAGTTTGCAAGCAGCTGGCTGCCGCTGCCAGCTCTAACCCTCCCTCCAGTGCCCTCTCTGTATTGTCCTTCTCGTGGCTGCTGTCACTGATGTGGTGGGAAGAGGACTCCTCTATCAGGCCCCTAAAATGTGGCCTGTGGGCAGCAGTGATGAGTTTGGGGTCAGTTTTCTGGATGATGAGTTAGAGAACAATGGAACAGTTCCTCCTTTGTTCACATCTTGAAGAACCTCTTTCCACCAACCCATAAACTTAGGGCAGAGGCCAAGCAACTCGGTGTGGAAGGTAAGTGGTCTTGCTTCTTATTCCAGAGCCGTAATCTCATTGCTCTGGCTTGATTGAAAATCCCAGGTCACCATCGTTCATCACCATTACTTCTCCCGAAAGGTCCACAGAATGCCATTTCAAATATCTGCTCTGGGCTTGGAGAGACCTGGGAGTCCGTAGTGCAGAGAGGGAAGCTTGACACCAGGGAGGTGGTGACTCCCTTGAGTGCAAGTCCAGGGGAGAGGGACACTGGGGACGGATTCTGAGGGACACTGAGATGGGCTGGAAAAGGCCAGAAGAGGAGGCTGGGTGGCAGGGAAGGTGGAGAAAGTCCAAGGACGTGGAGTCAGGAAGGCAGAGGACGTCTCGCCGGAGACAGGGAATGGGGTCGGGAGCTGACATGTTGGGAAGGCGAGGGCTACGAAACAGTAACTGCATTTAGTGACAGGTGCATCGTTGTTGATCTTGTTGGGCTTTGTTTCAGTATAGAATTGGAAAAAGAAGCCAGATTTACGCAGGTCAAGGAATCCATGGGAGAAAAGAGAACAGACCAGACAATTATTTGGGGAATCCTGACTGTGAGGTCCCATAGAGACATATAGAGAGGCTGAAGGTGAGGAATTGGTTTCGTTTGCTTGTTTTAGGGGTGGAGAGAGACTCCAGCATGTTTAGATGCTGATGAGAAGGCTCCAGTGAGAGGGAAGGGATGGTTGGTGGGCCTTGGTCCCCAGAGGTGGAGGCAGCCAGCAGCTGGAATACTGGTACCAATGCAGGATTCATTCTGTAGAAGTCCCAGTCCCCTCCGTTGACCAAGAGGGAATGAAGTGACAGGGAGTGCTGATGGAGATGAGCCTGCATGTTCAATGGGGAGGGAGCGCTATGGCGTCATCCCCTAAGAGACAGGGAGAGGATGGTGAAGGGGGGAGGTTTGAGGACAGCAGGGAAGGTTGGCAAGAGGGGAGGCCAGGACAGACAGCTGACCAGGGAAGAATTGCTAGGCAACAATGGGAACTATGAGAGGCTGGGGACCCTTGAAGTTATCACAGCATCAACTGTTTAGCCAATCCTTTGGGATGTTCTATATTCCAACTTTTTGAATTAGTCAAATAAATTTGGGAAATATGTTGTATTTCCCACATAACATATTGGTAAAATATGTTATGCTAAAACAAGATTGGTTAAGCCAACTATGTTGCATCAATATGATGAAATGTTAGATTTCTCAGAGACTTTGATACGCTCATGTACATTGTAACCTGCAGAATTGGCATGTCCAATTTTATTTTTGAGCACAGTATTTTTTCCTCACAGACCATCTCATGGTCTAGTGTTCTATTCAGTGGTGTGCTTGAGCTGGCTTATGAGAGCAAAGGTATGCATCTGTTTTTAATTTCTTGTCCAGTGACATCACAGTGTGGCTTGACATCAGCCATGGTAGCAGTATTTACACCACAGAAATGGGCAAGTGGTACAAATCAGGGGTATTTCTCCTGGACAGCTGGTTGTTAAACATTTGCCATCGCATCTCAGATATCTTGCACTGGTCAATGCAAAAGGAAAGAAAAACAATAAGTGGTAAAACTATAAAAAAAGAAAGGCTCAAAATTATTTTTCACATATTATACGATTATTTACCTAGAAAATTCAAAAGATCAACTAGGGACTATTACAATTAATCAGAAAATTCAGTAAGATGCTGACTTAAAAGAATTATTCAAAAATCAATGCCTTTCCTACGTACTAGCATTAATCACCTAGAATATATGATGGAAAAAAGATGACACTCACCATAACAACAAAAGTAGAAAATATCCAGCAACAAACTTAACAAAAAATGTGTGAAGCTCAACTTAACATAAAAATAGGAATTGACTATATGGAAACACCTGCTGTGTTCATGGGAAAGAAGATGAAAATTTGTCAGTTCCATTAAGATTAATCCTACATTTAATTCCATTCCAATTAAATCCCAAATGTATTTTCTTACTTGCAATGTTAGCTCACTGGGAGTTATAAGTAGTCAAGAATGCCCAAGAACATCTTGATAAATGCAATTGATTGGGGCAAAAGCAACTTTTTTTTTTTTTTGAGATGGAGTATTGCTCTGTTGCCCAGGCCGTGGTGTGATCTCGGCTCACTGCGACTTCTACCTCCTGGATTCAAGCAATTCTCCTGCCTCAGCCTCCTGAGTAGCTGGGACTACAGGCGTGTGCCACCATGTCCAGCTAAATTTTTTTGGGGGGGTATTTTTTTTTAAATAAATATGGGGTTTTGCCATATTGGCCAGGCTGGTCTTGAACTCCTGAGCTCCAGTGATCTGCCTGCTTGGGCCTCTCAAAGTGCTGGGATTGCAGGCATAAGCCAAAACAGCCAGCAGAGGCAAAAGCAACTTCTAAGGTCAGATATTAAAATGCAAGTAGCAAGAGGGTGATGCGGTATTGTCACTGTTCCATTGCCCATGGTGGAATCTTGGTTTCTAGAACAGTACCTGGTCCACAGAACTACTCGATACATATTCATTGAATAAGCAAGTTAGTGAGTGAATGAAGGAAAAAAAAAAAGCATCACAAGGATATTATAACTCAATACAGTTTGAATTGGTACAATTAAATAAATGATATAAAAATGAGTATATATAACTTTAATATACGATAAATGTGGCATTTCAAATCAGTAGGAAAAAAATGAGTTATTTAAAAAATAGTGTTGGGGTAATTAATTAACCATTTAAAAAATAATAAAGTCAGGCAGGGCGCGGTGGCTCGTGCCTCTAATCCCAGCACTTTGGGAGGCCGAGGCAGGCAGATCATCTGAGGTCAGGAGTTTGAAACCAGCCTGGCCAACATGGTGAAATCCCGTCTCTACTAAAAGTACAAAAATTAGCTGGGCGTGGTGGCGGGTGCCTGTTATCCCAGCTACTGGGGAGGCTGAGGCAGGAGAATTGCTTGAACCCCAGAGGTGGAGGTTGCAGTGAGCTGAGATCGCATCCCTGCACTCCAGCCTGGGTGATGGAGCAAGACTCCATCTCGGAAAGAAAAAAAAAAAAAAATTGGACATATACTAATAACAGGATAAGTTAAGCAAATTATGTTGCATCAATATGATGGAATGCCGTGGGCCCACAAAAATGATGTTATGAATGATATTTATTGGTATGGGTCACACAATTGCTCAGTGGAAAAGGGAACAGGAAACAAAATTAACAATGTAGTTCAAAAGACAAATGAAGGAGTCAGAGCTTGCATTCACATTTCGGCTCCATGATTGCTAGTAAGCTGTGTGACCTAAAGCAAGTTACTTAGGCTCTCTGTGCCTCAATTTCCTCATGGCCAAAACAGCAATAAAAAAAGCACTTATTCTCATTGGTTCTTGAGAAGGATGAATATGAGAAAATGCATGCAAAGTACTTGGCATTATATCTGGCACATAGTAGGTGCTCCGTAAATGTTTGCTGTTATCACAGCACTCACTGAGCACCTCCAGTGGCCCAGAGGGTACAGAGATGTGTGGGACACAATCCTTGGAGGTGCTTACAGGCTGGGAGGGAATGAGGAGGTGAAGCCTTCTGTGAACAGGGGATACCTGCCTTGCGTGATAGGTTCTCCAGCAGGGGGAGCACATGCGTTCTGGGGACTGAGGAGGAACCTGGCCTCACCAGCAGGTAAGAGAAGGTTTGCCCTGTCTCATTAGTCTTGAAGAACCGTCAGAAAATGAGAAAGAAGAGCGTTCCAGGCTGCAGGAATAGCTTGGGCAAGTGAGAAGCAAGGCAGCTGTATGGGTGTATTGATGACGTTGAGGTAGGGTCAGGAGGTGAGGATGGAGAGAAAGGTGAGAGCAAAGGATTGTGGGTACCCCGTTAGTCATCTGTGGTCCACTAGCATGGCAGGCAGAGGGCTGCAGGGTTGGATGGGCAGTTTACAATCACTGTCCTGGCTGCTGGGTAGAGAGTGGATTGAATGGAGGAAGCTGGAGTCAGGGAGACAGCGAGGAGGCTGGTGCGGACACCCGGTGGAAGTGACAACACAGGGAGGTGGCACAGGAAGGGATGAAATGCCTGAAGCCAGTGTTAAGGAGCTATCTCCAAGGACCAGGGGCAGATGGGATGCTGTAGATGGGATGGAGAGAGCCCAGGGCAACACACAGAACTCAGCCCCAGGCCCTGGGGAGGATGGTGGAGAACGGGAAGAACGGGCCTAGGGGAAGGTGGGACATGTTGATTCTGGACAGTTGATGAGAAATGCATCCGGCCTCCAAACAGATGGCCCAGAGTAAGCAGAGGGACCCTTGGCTCTGAGTCACCACAACACCCTGTGTGCTGGAGAGGCACTCCTAGGACACCAGCCTCGTGTGGGAAGAAGAAGGGCCAGGAGGTCATCCTGGGAGCACTGTGGGACAGGCACAGCACAGAGGCCAGCGGAGATGCCCAGGAGTGACTGTCAGAGCTGCAACAGGAGGAACCGGAGGGCTTCTTGACATGGCAGCATCCCAGGAAGGAGAGGGTGGGAGGAAGTGAATTGGGGACAGAGTCCAACAGTCAAACAGGGACATGGGAGATGAGCAGAAGGATTCCACGGACTAGCAACGATGCCAAAGGGCAGTTAACATGAGCGCTTTCAGTTGAGGTGGGAGCTGGGATGGCACGTGGTAGGGTGGGGGCAGCCAGCTGATGGGGGCCCAGAAGCCAAATACGTTTATGTATTTATTATTTATTATTTATTATTTTTATTTTTAGAAACAGGATCTTGCTCTGTGGCCCAGGCTGGAGTGCAGAGGCATGATCATGGTTCACTGTAAATTTCAACTCCTGGATTCAAATGATCCTCTCTTCTTAACCCCCCAAGGAATTGGGACCACAGGTGTGCACCACCTCATCTGGCTCCATTTTTTTTTTCTTTTCTGAAATGGAGTTTTGCTCTTGTTGCCCAGGCTGGAGGACAATGGTGCAATCTTGGCTCACTGCAACCTTCCCCTCCCGGGTTCAAGCAATTCTCCTGCCTTAGCCTCCCAAGTAGCTAAGATTACAGGCAAGTGCCACCACCCCCAGCTAATTTTGTATTTTTAGTAGAGATGGGGTTTCACCATTTTGGTCAGGCTGGTCTCGAACTCCTGACCTCAGGTGATCGGCCCACCTTGGCCTCCCAAAGTGCTGGGATTACAGGTGTGAGCCACCATGCCCGGCCTCTTTTTTTTTTTTTTTTTTTTTAACTGAGACAGGGTCTCACTCTGTCACTCACTCTGTCACCTAGGCTGGAGTGCAGTGGTGTGATCTCAGCTCATTGCAGCCTCCACCTCCGGGGTTCAAGCGATCCTTCTGCTTCAGCCTCCCAAGTAGCTGGGACTACAGGCGCACGCCACCATGCCTGGCTAATGTTTTTTGAATTTTTTCTGGAGATGGAGTTTTGCCATGTTGCCCAGGCTGGTGTAAGCTCACGAGGTCTGCCTGCTTTGGACTCCCAAAGCGCTGGGATTACAGAAGTGAGCCACTGCACTTGGCCTTACCCAGTTAATTTTTTGTTGTTGTTGTTAGAGACAGGGTCTCCCTATGGAGCCCAAGCTGGTCTCTAACTCCTGGGCTCAAACAATCCTCATGCCTCAACTTCCCAAAGCACTGGGATAACAGGCGTGAGCCAGCGTACCCGGCCTGATTGATTTAAATAAATATTTTATTTTGGAATAATTTTAGATTTACAGAAAAATGTAAGGTAGTACAGAGAGTTCCCATATACGCCACATCCAGTTTCCCCTATTATTAGCATCTTACATTAATAGAGTATATTCATCGCGATTAACAAACCAATATTGATCTGTAATTGTTAATGGAGTGCATACTTTATTCAGATTTCCTCAGTTTTTCTCTAGCGCCCTATTTCTGTTTCTGGGTCCCACCCACGAGACCACACTGCACTCAGTCCTCATGTCTTCCTAGGCTCCTTTCAGCTGTGACAGTTTCTCAGATTTTCCTTCTTCTTTTGGTGATTTTGACAGTTGTGAGGAAAACTAGTCAGGTATTTTGTAGCACGTCCCCCTATTGGAATTTGCCTGATGTTTTGTTTTCCTCATGATTAGACTGGAGGTATGGATTTTGGGGAGGACCACAGAGCTAAGCCACCATTTCGTCCCATCATCTCACGGCCACATGCTGTCCCTGTCAATATGACTTACCACTGCTGATATTGACCTTGATCACTGGACTGCGGTATGTGTCAGCCTTCTCCTGGAAAGTTACTCTTTCCCGCATTTCCACACAGTGCTGTTTTTGTTTTTGTTTTTGTTTTTGTTTTTGAGTTGGAGTCTGGCTCTGTCACCAGACTGGAATGCAGTAGCGCAATCTTGGCTCACTGCAACTTCCATCTCCAGGGTTCAAGTGATTCTCCTGCCTCAGCCTCCCGAGTAGCTGGGACTACAGGCGCGTGCCACCAGGCCCAGCTAACTTTTGTATTTTTACTAGAGACAGGGTTTCACCACATTGACCAGAATGATCTTGATCTCTTGACCTCGTGATCCGCCCACCTCAGCCTCCCAAAGTGCTGGGATTACAGGCTTGAGCCACCGCGCCTGGCCCACAGTGTTCTTTGGAAGAAGTCACTGCACAGCCCACACCTCAGGGGTGGGAGTTTTGTTTTTCCTCCTTGTGGGCAGAACATCTCCAGAAATTATTTGGAATTCTTCTCTATGGAAAATTTGTCTCTTTTCAGTTATTTATACATGAGTCAGACAGATCTGGGTTGAAATCCCAACTCCACTATTTTCTGGCACTGTGACCATAGGCAAGTTACTTAATTTATCTGTTTCCATGTATTCATTAATTCAATCATCGATTGTATCAGAACGGGCTTTTGAGTTTTGTTTTATACTTTGGGTTATAATCCTGAGCTCCTTCATTTATTTTGCTCCTCAGATTGCTCCAATTTTGCCCACTGGTAGCACCCCTCGTGGGTCCAAGAGCCAGTTCTGGATGGGCATTTGTGAAACTAGACCCTAAGTCAATGTGTTTTTCATGCCTTGGTTCTGGGGTCTTGCTGAGAAAGGGCAGGGTAGGATTTTATGGCTGCTGGGTGAGGACCACTGGGCAGCAGATAGAGGCTACTGGGATGAGAACAAAGTGAAACTGTTGGGAAATCCACAGAACAGCAGCCCTGGATCTGCTATCCTTGGAGGTGACTCCGCATGCAGACAGCAGGTCTCACAGGCAGGCACCAAGCCAGAGATTTGGCCAGTAGGACCTGAAGTGGGGCCTGGGGGTAGGCTGAATGCCCCAACTGGAGTGGCACAGTTGACCCATTATTAGGGACATGAAGGTTCTTGACCTTGGCCTTGGGCTGGTGTGGCTGGCCCTTCGGGGCAGGAGTACCAGGGACTGTGTCAGACAGGCCAGCAGAGGCAGGGAGTGGCTAGAATAGGGAGCAAGAAGGGCTTTCCTGTAAATGCCATGCCCTGGGCAAAAGCTTAGAGAAGGGGAGGAGCTGGGCTTGGCTGCCCACCACCCTCGATGTGCCTTCGGGACTCCTCCCTTGCTGCTCACTCCTTTTGTCTGTGTAAGTGTTATTTCTGCAAATGTAATAAACCCCTGTGCCTTCCAAGTACGCACTTGCTCCGCAGAACCATGCAGTTAAAATGACTGCTTAATGGAGCTAATGAGGTGCCTGTTTGTTCTGACCCAGAGGGCAGGAGGAACCCCCAGGAGCAGGCACCAAGGCACTGATTAGGGGCAGGGCCCAGCCAGCCCCACAGCTGTTAACTCCCAGGGTGCCTGAGTAGGGTGTCTATCTCCCCTCCATCTTGCCGTGGAGCCAGCATGCCAGAGAGAAGGGATAGCTTCAGCAGGGTTCCTTGGCTTCCACGTCACCTTCAGGCCTTGCCAGTCTCAATGGGGACTTCAAGGGGAGAGCCCCGGGCTGAGGTCAGGAGATCTGAGTGACCTCCTGTCACATACTCCACCAACTCATGGTTAGTGAATCAACCATGTCAGGCACAGCCCCTGGTACCCCTGACCTTGGGGATCAGTCATGCCAGCCCAAGGCCAAGGTCAAGAGCCTTCATGCCCCCAGTAATGGATCCCTGTGCCACTCCAGGTGAGGCATTCATCCTACAGAGCGCTGGGCACTTCCAGGCCCCACTTCAGGTCCTGTTGGCCAAGTCTCTGGCTTGGTGCCTGCCTGTGAGACCCACTGCCAGTGTGGGATTTATCTTTGAGGATAGCAGCGCTATCTTCCAGCCATGGTGCCTTCTCTTCCTCCAAACGCAGCCCAGAAGACCCAGGGCTGCAATTCTGCAGATTTCCCAACAGTTTCACTTTGTTCTCATCCCAGCAGCCTCTATCTGCTGCCCAGTGGTCCTCACCCAGCAGTCGCAAAATCCTTCCCTGCCCTTCCCTACACTTCTTTAAAGGCCGGTACAACCTTTCCAGGGTTGCTGGCCTTTAAAGAAGTGTCATTACATTGTAGATAGGATGCTGGAGCCACTCCGCCTGGGCTCAAATCCTGGCTCCACAACTTAGACACGCTGTGACCTTGGGTACGTTGCTAACTGCTCTGTGCCTCAGTTTCCTCATCCTCAACTGGGGATGATGATATAGTAGCTCCTTCCTCATAGGGTGTTTTTGTGAGGAGTGCAGGAATTGATACCTGTGTAATACCTAGAATAGTGCTGGGTGTGTCTAAATGCTGTGTGAGGGTTCTGTAACTGTCATAACTTAATTTGTATAACTGTTCCACTAAAATCATTTACTGAGCTCTTAACCACATGCCAGGCACTAAGCCTGGCATTGTACCTGTTGTATCCTACTGAATCCTCACATGAACTCCAGGATGGACATGCTACTGTACCAATTTTATGGAGGAGTACACTGGCCCAGGCTCACACAGCGGTTCTGGCCTCACCCACCCTGTTCTCTTCTCCTCTTCATCCAAATTTCTTTCTGTCCAGATACATAGAGCTCCATGTTTCTCCAGGCCCCATGTTCCTCTCAATAATCACTTTACTGATTGAGTTATACATTTATTTATCATCTTAAGCCTTCATTTTAAAATAGATTTTCACATTTATAGAAAAATTGCAAGAATAGTACAGAGAATACCTATATAGTTTTTATTCCAATTTACCAAGTCTTATTTTACCTCACTGGTTTTATCATTGTGATCTCTATCTCTTGCTCTCTCTCTGCATATATACATATAAATGTATGTACATCTGTGTGTATGTACATATATATGTATGTGTGTGTGCATGTGTATATAAGTACACACATGTCTATATATACACACACACGCATATATATGCATATATATTTTTTCTCCTAAATACTTTGAGAGTTATTTGCAAATAACATGATATACCTTTGTCTACAAATATTCAGGGTATATTTCCTAAGACAAGGACTTTCTCTGAGATAAAGTGCATTTATCAAGAGCATGAACTGTAGGATGATAATACTCTTATTTATTCCATAGTTCTTATTCAAATTTATCCCAATAATGGGAGGGACATTACATTCCAATAATGCCATTTATAGCTATTTTATTTACTTAAATTTTAAGTAAAAATTAAAATGGAGATATTAACCATTTCTAAATGTACAACTCAGTGGTTTTTAGTATATTTACAATGTTATATAGTCATCCCCACTCTCTCATTCCAGAACATTTTCATCACCCCAAAAAGAAACCCAGTGTTAATTAGTCCATTCTCATGCTGCTAATAAAGAAATACCTGAGACTGGGTAATTTATAAAGAAAAAGAGGTTTAATGGACTCACAGTTCCACATGGCTGGGAGTCGTTACAGTCATGGCAGAACGTGAAGGAGAAACAAAACCACGTCTTACAGGCAAAGAGGGCCTGTCCAGGGGAACTTCCCTTTACAAAACCGTCAGACCTTGTGAGACTTATTCACTATCATGAGAACAGCGCAGGAAAGACCCACCCCCATGATTCAGTTACCTCCCACTGGGTCCATCCCATGACACTAGGAATTATGGGAACTATAATTCAAGATGAGATTTGGGTGGGGACACAGCCAAACCATATCACCCAGTATCCATTAAGCAATCACTCCCCATTCTTCCCTCCTCCCAGATTCTGGCAACTAATAATCTATTTTCTGTCTCTACGGATTTGCCTATTCTGGACATTTCACATAAATGGAATCTCATAACATGTGGCCTTTTGGTCCTGGGTTCTTCCGTTTACCACAATGTGTTCCAGGTTCACCCATGTTGTAGTGTGGATCAGAATTTCATTCCTTTTTATGGCAGAATAACATTCTATTTTGTGGGCATATGACAATTTGTTTATTCATTCACCGGTTGATTTGTTTTGTTTCCACGTTTGGATTGTTTCCACTTTTGACTATTGTGAATATTGCAGCTATGAGCATGTGTATACAAGTTCGTGTGTAAACATGTTTTTAGTTCTCTTTGTCACACATCTAGGAATGGAACTGCTGGGTCATATGGTAACTCTATATTTAATATTTTGAGAAAATTTCAAACTGTTTTCCACAGGAGCTGTCCCATTCTACATTCTTACTGGCAATGTTTTAAGTTCCAATTACTCCACATTCTCGCCAACACTAGTTATTTTCCTCTATTATTCCTATGTTATTTTCCTTATTTCCATATAACAACAACACTTGTTATGAAAAATTATAGTAGCCATCCTAGTAAATGGGAGGTGGTATCTCACTGTGGTTTTGATTTCCATTTCCCTAATGACTAAAGATGTTCATAATCTTTTCCTGTGCCTGTTGATCATTTGTATTTGTATATCTTCTTTGGAGAAATATCTATTTGAGTCCTTTGCCCATCTTAAAATTGGATTATCTATTTGTTGTTGAGTTGTGAGAGTTATTTATATATTCTGGGTACAAGATCCTTTTTCAGATGTATGGTTTGCATGTACTTTCCCCCATTCTGTAAGCTTTTATCCACTTTCATGATAATATTTTTTGATGCATGAAAGTTTTTTATTTTGATAAAGTCCAAATAATATGTTTTTTCTTGTATTTCTTGTGTTTCTTGTGCTTTTGGTGTGATATTTAAGAAACTATTACCCAATCCACAAAGTCATGAGGATTTCCACCTACATTTTCTTCCAAGAGTTTTATAGTTTTAGCTCTTACATTAAGGTCTTTAATTCATTTTGAATTAATTTTTGTATATGGTATGAGAGAGGGATCCAGTCTCATTCTTTTGCATATGGATATCCAGTTGTCCCCATATCATTTATTGAAGGAACTTTTCTCTCCCCCATTGAATGGCCTTAGTATTCCTGTTGAAAAATCATTTGATCATAAATGTATGGATTTATTTCTGGATTCAATCCTAGTGCATTGATCTCTGTGTCTGTCCTTATGCCAGTACCACACTGATTTTGATTCTTGTAGCTTTGTAATCAGTTTTGAAATAGGAAAGTGTGAGTACTCCAAATTTGCTTTTCCTTTTAAAGGTTGTTTTGACTATCCTTGCAATTCCATGTGAATTTTAGAATCCACTTGTCCACTTCTGAAAAAAATAAGGTAGCTGGGATTTTGTTGGAGATTGCATTGAAACTGTAAATCATTTTTGAGAGCATTGTCATCTTAACAATATTGTCTTCTGATCCGTAAATGTGAGATGTCTTTCCATTTATTAAGATTGTCTTCAGTTTTTCAGCTGTGTTTTGTAGTTTTCAGTGTACAAGTCCTTCACTTTCTTGATTTAATTTATTCCTGAGTATTTTATTATTTTTGATGCTACTGCAAATAGAAGTTTTCTTAATTTCATTTTTTTTGTATTATTCATTCCTAGTGTATAGAAATATAATAAGTTTTTTACCTATTTATCCTGTATCCTCCACCTTTGCAGAATTTGCTTATAGTTCTAAGTTTTGGTTAAGTTTTTTTGTTTTTTTAAGTTTTTTGGTTAAGTTCTAAGTTTTGGTTTAAGTTTCTTGGTTTGTTTGTGAATTTTTTAGGGTTTTTTTACATGTAAGAACCTGCCATGTACAAATAGGATAGTTTTACTTCTTCCTTCTAATCTAGATGCCTTTTACTTCTCTTTCTTGACTAATTGCCCTGTGTAGAACCTCCACTACAATGTTGAATAGAAGTGGTGAGAGTAGACATCCTTTCTTGTTCCTGATCTTAGAGAGAACACTTTTGGTTTTTCTCCATTAAGCATGCTGTTAATTGTGTGATTTTCATAAATGCTGCTTATCAGGTTGAGAAATTTTTCTTCTATTCCTAGTTTGTTGAGTGCTTTTATCATGCAAGGGTGTTGGATTTTGCTAAATGTTTAAAAAAAAATCTATTGAAATGATCGTACAGAGTCTTTCATTCTTACTAATGTGGTATATTATGTTGATTGATTTTTGTATGTTGAACCACCCTTGCATTAAAGGAATAAATCTCCCTTGGTGTTATGACATACAATCCTTGTAATATGCTGCTGGATTCAATTTGCATAAAGGATATTGGTCTGTGGTTTTCTTGTGTTGTCTTTGTCTCTGGGATCAGTGTAATAGTGATCTCATGTGGTAAACTATAAAGTGTTTGCTTCTCTTCTGTTTTTTGGAAAAGTTTGAGAAATATTGGCGTTAATTCCTCTTTAACCATTTGGTAGAATTCATTGGGGTAGCCATCATCTGGTCCTGGACTTTGTTAGAAGTCTTTTGGTTACTGATTTAATCTCTTTTATTCTCATAGGTTTGTTTAGACTTCTAGTTCACATTCAGTTAATTTTGGTTGTTTCTGTGTTTTTAGGAATTTGTCTGTTTCATCTAGATTATCCAATTTGTTGGCATACAGCTGTTCAGAGTATTCTCTTATAATCCTTTTTATTTCTACAAGGTAATAATGATATCCTACTTCATTCCTGATTTTAATAACTTGAGTCTTCTCTCTTTTTTTCTTGACCGAGCTAGCTAAGAATTTGTCAATTTTGTTGATCTGTTCAAAGCACTAACTTCCGATTTTCTCTATTGTTTTTCTCTTCTCTATTTTATTTATCTCTGCTGTAATATTTTTCTCATTCTGCTTGCTTTGGTTTAATTTGCTCTTCTTTTTCTTTTCTTAAAACATAAGCTTATTTTATTAATTTCATGTCTTTCTTCTTTTTAAATGTAGGTGTTTACAGCCATAAATGTTCCTCTGAGTATTGCTTTTCCTGCATCCCCTAAATTTTGGTATGTTGTATGTTTATTCTCATTCATTTCAAAGTATTTTCTGATTTTGCTTGTGATTGTTTCTTTGGCCCCTTGTTTATTCAGGACTATGTTGTTTAATTTCTACATATTTGTGAATTTTCCAAATTTCATCCTATTACTGGTTTCTAATTTCATTCCATGTGGTTAGAGAAGATACTTTGTATGATTTATGCGTTTTAAATGTACTAAAAGTTGTTTTGTGGCCTAACATGGTTTATCCTGGAGAATGTTCCATGGGTACTTGATAAGAATGTGTATTCTGCTATTGTTGGATGGAGTGTTCTACAGATGTCTGTTAAGCCTAGTTGGCTTATAATGTTGTTTAAGTCCCCTATTTCCTTGCTGAACTTCTGTCTAGCTGTTCTATACATTATTGGCAGTGAAATGTTGAAGTTTCCAGCTACTAGGGAACCATCTATTTTTTCCCTTC
Organism: Macaca mulatta; assembly: GCF_049350105.2. Classification (NCBI taxonomy): domain Eukaryota; kingdom Metazoa; phylum Chordata; class Mammalia; order Primates; family Cercopithecidae; genus Macaca; species Macaca mulatta. Next base: position 21,556,881 of record NC_133420.1, on the reverse strand, counting down.
AGTTCTGAAGCAGATACTGATTTGCTTTATGTATTTTGGGGCTCTGTTGTTAGATGCATATATGTTTATAATTGCAATACCTTTTTGATGGATTGGACCTTTTATCATTGAATCACATCCTTCTTTGTGTGGTAACAATTTTTGTCTCAAAGTCTATTTTGTCTCATATTAGTATAGTCACTCCAACTCTGGTTACTTTTTGCACAGAATAGCTTTTTCCATCCTTCTACTTTCAATATATTTGTATCTTTTAATCGAAAGTGAGTCTCTTATACATGACACATAGTTGGGTCATTTTTTTCAGCCATTGTGCCATTCGATTGGAGGGTTTAATCCATTTACATTTCATGTAATTACTGATAAGGAATCACTTGTTTCTGTCATTTTTTGCCATTACATCTTTATTTTATGTTGGATAGAGATTTTCTAATGTACCATTTTAATTCCCCTGTCATTTCTTTTAATGTATATTCTTGAGTTATTTTCTAAGAGTTCATCCTGGGGATTATAATTGACATTGTAATTTATAACAATCAGGTTTGGATTAATATCAACTTTCTCTCAATATTATATAAAAACTTTGCTCCAGTATAGCTTCATCTCCTTGCTTTATGTTGTTGTTGTCATGAATTATATCTTTCTACAATGTGTGCTCATCAACAAAGATTTATAATGGTCATAACAAATTATCCATATTATTATTTAATACATTTGTCTTCTAAATCTTACAGAAAAATGAAGTTACAGAGAAAAAAATAATAGTACTGGCTTTTATATTTACCTGTGTAAGTCTATGTCTTTACCAGTTTTCTTAACTTCTTTCTATAGCTTTAAGCTACTGTCTAGCGTCCTTTCATTTCAGCTTAAAGGACTCCTGTTAACATTTCTTGTAGGGTAGGTCTACCAGCAGTGAACTCTCTCAGCTTTTTTGTTTGTTTGTTTTAAATCTTGGGATGTCTTGATTTCTCCTTCATTTTTGAAGTATAATTTTGCGGAATATAGAATTTTTGATTGAGAGCTTTTTTTCTCTCAGAATTTTAAATATTGTATTCTATTTCTTTCTATCCTCCATGGTTTCTGATGAGAAACTGGCTATTAATATTATTGAGGGTCTTTTGTATGTGACTAGTCACTTCTCTCTTGCCACTTTCAGGATTCTCTCTGTCTTTGGCTTTGAACAGTTTGTTTGAACAGTCTGTGTGGATCTCTTTAAGTTTATCTACTTGGATATTTTGATTTTCTTAAATGTGTAAATTCATGTTTTTCATCAAATTTGGGGAGTGTATTACCACTTTTTCTTTAAATGTCCTTTATTCCCCTTTCTCTCTCCTCATCTAGGATTCCTATTATGCATATGTTGGTATGTCTGATGGTGTCCCAGAGATCTCTTGGGTTCTGTTCATTTATATTCATTATTTTTTTCTTTCAGTTCTTCAGACTGAATAACTTTAGTGGACCTATCTTCAAATTTGATGATTCTTCCTTTTGCCTGTTCGAAACTGGTATGATCCCCCCATTTAATTTTTTATTACAGTTATTGTACTTTTTAACTCCAGAATCTCTATTTGGTGCCTTTTTATAATTCCTGTCTTTTAATTGGTATTCTCTGTTTGGAGAGACATTATTTGCATGGTTCCTTTAGCTCTTTGGTGATATCTAAAATAGCTTGTTCAAAGCCTTGATCTGAAAAGTCCAAGTCTGAGCTTCCGCAAGGGCAGTTTAGTTTCTCTTAATTGCTTTTCTCCCTGTGTATGAGCCATATGCTCTTGTTTCTTTGCACCCCCTTTCCTTTGCTTTCTGTGTGCTGGATGCCCAGCCTTCTTTCCATTGTTCAGCTACGTGTCTTCCCTCTTCAGAACCTTTGTCCATGCTGATCCTTTTTCCTGGAATGACTGCACGTACCCGCCCCCCTCCCAACCCCTTTACCTCTTAAATACCTTTTACCTCCTACAGCCTCACATTAAAATATTACCTACTTGTAAGTATGAATAATAGATTGAAAACTGTGGTCTACGGTAAACAAAATTGTCTTTATCTTTCTTTATCTCTGAATCATCTCTGAGTTCTCACTCCATGGGCTATGGAAGGGAAGGGAGAATTACATGGTTCTGTGGTTTCTACCCCCACCTGTGCCCATTTCTGGATCATGCATGGAATGTGGCAAACCTCATCTTGCCCCATAAAGCTATGTCCTCTGGACTCACTCTGTCCCCTCACCATCAACAAGGACTAGCGCCTTCCACTCTGGCCCCTAAAACTTGTGTTCCTCTCTTGTCTCTCCTTCTGATAGCGGGAAATCTCTTCTTTGTATCAGAGAACTGATTCTTTCTTCATATTTCTGGCCAAGACTCTTTGTCTATGCCTATCTGTGCCTGGAAATGAACATACAGGGTTAGACTATTGGTGAATAAAGTAAGGCCACTGCCTCTCCAGGTGAACAAAACTGACATGGGGTTCCTGGAAGCTCTCAGGAAAGCAGGACCAAGGATAGTCCTCTGCCTCTCACTTGGAGTTTCGAGTTCTTAACCTATGTCTGATGGACCAGGGTGGACTGAGGGAGACCAGATGGCAGGAAAGGCCTAGAAGGTCTGAGGGAGGCTAGTCCTGGGAAGAGGGTCAGGGAGCCTGCTTGGTTGGCCTGGACTCAGCCCCAGGACTGGGCAGCTAGAGGAGAGAGGGATTCTAGTCAGGGAACTTTGCTGTCAGGATCTTCTAATATGATTATCTCAATGCTGTTTGACACGAGAGCGAATGAAGGAGTGAATGAATAAACGGAAGGAACACTGGGGACCAGGCCACCTTGGGGAGCTGCAGCAATGGCTGGGGAGTGACTTTCCAGAGGCATCATGGATATCCATGGTGATGGGGGCAGCATATGGGCTTCACGGGGAAAGTGAGAGTAACCACGACTGGGGAAAGGACATATGGGATATGGGGCTGGGTGAGGAGTGATGTGGGGACTGTGTAGAAACAGGACTGCTGGGACCTGGCAGTTGGGAGCTTAGAGTCATTATTCATGGACAATCATGGAAACTTGACTTTGTTTCATGGTCTCTGGCTGGTGGAGATCGAGGACCTTTGGATTCCATCTGAAAAAAAGAGACTAAGGGAGAATGAGAAACAGAGAGAACAAGGACATAAGAACGCAGGGTGAGGCTAAGGAGGAGATGTGGTGGGAAGAATAGAGATGGATGAAGACAAAGGGAGAAGGAAAGAGGGATGAGAAGAGAAAGAAAGAGGGAAAAGCAGTTAGCAATGGATACAAGTTGGAAGTGAAAGGCATCTGGCAACCTTGCATTGCCTATGAAATGATATTAACATTTTATTATTGTAAGGTGAGCTTTTTAAAACGGAATTTTAAATGTTACCCTGCTGTTCCGGAACACAAAAACCTTTAATTTTATGCAAATGAACAGCGAGGAGCTGAGCGCTTAATGTAAACGAACACTTTCTTTGTAGGAGAGGTTGGAAGAGAGAAAAAAAAAAATTCCCCAGGATTCTTTAATTGCTGTCTGAAATTATGTAAATCCCAGCACCAGGCAGAACACAATTACCCCGCGGCCCTCCCTGCCAGCACCGCTAATGTCTAACAAAATATCGGTGGGTGACATTTAGACGAGGTAATGCAAATGAGAATTAATTTTTTTCCAAGACAAAGGGCAGCTGAAAGATCACCTCATTCATATACAGGAGCGGAGAAAGCTTGCAAATGCTGGGGGTGGGGTGGGGTGGATGCGGAACCCAGGGTGCCAGTCTCCCTCTTGGACCTGGGTCCCTGAAATTCTGGCCTCAGGGAGCCTTAGGTCACTAACCCTCTGACTGCAGCTCCCGAGCAGTTCTTCATGGAAACTGGGTTAACAAATGTAAATAGCCATTAAAAAATACTCCGTGACCCGTTCTCAGTTCCATGCTCATGGCAGGCCCACAGAGTGCTAACATCAACTTCTTATCTGAAGGAGGAAACTGAGGCTTGGGGATCTGGAGACCCAGCCAAAGGCACACAGTTAACTCCAGTGGCAAGAGCGGCATCAACTAGGGAAGGAAAGATGTTGGTTTTGTGTTTCTGTCTCTCATTCTTCCTTCCGTCCTTCCTTCCATCCTTCCTTCCTTCCTTCCTTCCTTCCTTCCTTCCTTCCTTCCTTCCTTCCTTCCTTCCTTCCTTCCCTTCCTTCCTTCCTTCCTTTCCTTCTTTCCTTCCTTCCTTCCTTCCTTCCTTCCTTCCTTCCTTTCCTTCCTTCCTTCCTTCCTTTTCTTTCCTTCCTTTCATCCTTCTTTCCTTCCTTCATCTTTCCACTTATGGAAATGTTTTTCATTTTCTAAAATGTTTTTAGTACAGAGAGCTTGAAGAGAGAAAACCAGGGTCAAGCACTCACTTCCACCCCAAATTCTTTTCTCAGCATGAAATAAGTTCCACATATGTAACCCAGCTTGGTCAGCTCCCACTTATCCTTTCAGTTTCAGCATAAAGTCTTCAGTTGCCTCCTTGGAGAAGCCTTCCTTGACCAACTCCCCATCCAAACACCCAAAACTTTGACTTCTAAGCACTTACCAAAAACTGCAAGGCCAAGTCTCTTCCCTATGAGATGGTAGGTAAGTTCTGCAAGGCAGGAGCAGGGTCCCTTGTGGTTGTCACTATAGCCCTGGTGTCTAGAACACTGCCTGGCACTGCCTTTGCACAAACATATTTAATGACTTTATGAATAAATTCATGACCTAAAAGGAGATTGTATATTGGTCAAGGTGAGCATAATGGTTTATGCATGTAAAAATGTGAAGCAGAGGCCAGGCGCGGTGGCTCATGCGTGTAATCCCAGCACTTTGGGAGGCCGAGGCAGGACGATCACCTGAGGTCAGGAGCTCGAGACCAGCCTGGCCAACATGATGAAACCCCATCTGTACTAAAAATACAAAAAAAATTAGCCAGGTGTCATGGCACATGCGTGTAATCCCAGCTACTCAAGAGGCTGAGGCAGGAGAATCGCTTGAACCTGGGAGGTGGAGGTTGCAGCGAGTGGAGAATGTGCAACCACACTCCAGCCTGGGTGACAGAGCAAGACTCCGTCTAACAATAAGTAAATAAATAAATAAGTGAGGCAGGAAGTAGTAATGATTCTCTTAACAATCACTGCTGGAATTCTAGTAATATATTTAACAGTTGGAAGGGTGGGAGGAAATGTTTGGGAGGGCAGAGGTCAGGGATCTTTCAGGTTAAGAGAGCTGTCTCCCATTAGTCTCAATGCTGGCACAACTCACATCTTCAATTCTGCAGATGACCGTAACTCAGTGTAGTCAGCTCCTGAGTATTTGTATGAGCCTCTTCTGCCAGTTTTTAATCTTGAGATAAATCCTCTAATCACTATGAAAGATGCTTCGGGCTTGACCCAAATCTGAAGGTATCCAAATCTATCATTAAAAAGAAAACAAGCCAAGTGCAGTGGCTCACGTCTCTAATCCTAGCACTTTGGGAGACCGAGGCAAGAGGATTGCTTGAGCCCAGGAGTTCAAGACCAACCTGGGCAACATAGTGAAACCTGGTCTCCACAAAAAATAAATTTAGAAAAAATTAGCTGGGTGTGGTGGCATGCACCTGTAGTCCCAGCTACTTGGGAGGCTGAGGTGGGAGGACTGCTTGAGCCCAGGAGATCAAGGTGGCAGGGAGTCACGATCATGCCACTGTACTCCATCCTGGGCAACAGAGCAAGACCTTATCTCAGAAACAAAACAAGACAAAATACATTCACTATGTGTTTGTTATTATTACTTAAAAAATACATTATCTGTATCTACAGTTTTTAAAGAATGATCTGATATTTGTTCATCTGTTTTTCTTCTTTAAAAATAACCTAAAACCTATGTAGATCAACAACCATAGGAGAAATTGAGAAATTTTTCTAGCTTCCCACCAAAAAACTTGAGGTCTAGATAGTTTTAAAGTGAATTAATCCAAACCTGCTAAGACCAGATCTTATTAATACTTTTAAATTCCTCTGGAACACAGAGAAATAAGAACTTTTTCTTTTTTTCTTTTTCTTTTATTTTTGAAAGCAGTACCAACATAATACTTCTCAAGGTCCAGGAGGAAAAAAGAAATTGCTCCAGATATGTCAGACAGAGGTAATTTAATATGGAAATTGGTCACGGCTGTGATAGGAATGCCGAGAAGCTAGACGGGATAGTGAGGTGACCCAGACATTGGCAACAGCAAGAAGCTGCCACCGCAGGAAAGAGAAAGAGAAGATGTGTTGCCAGGGACCAAAGACAGAGGTCACTGGGAGGCAGCTGGAGCCAGGGAAGATGCGCAGCTGATGATGGAGAGGCTCCTGAAAAGGGAGGGAGAGAGAAGCGCCACCCTGGCCTTTCCCTTCTTGCAGCTCTCTAGTCCCTGCTGGTGCCTCCTATTGGGTTTACCTAGCTGGGATCCAGCTGACAAAGGAAGTTGGGAAATGCCACCTCTCTGGGTCAGCTCCCAAGCCCCCATTCAGAACAAACCAGAGAAAGGTGGAAGATTGGATGAAAGAGCAAACAGGCAAAACATGGAACCTGCCGAGACAGAGGCTGAAATAGACCTCTGGAACAAAGGCCCCCGATGATCATTGAAGTCAGGCTGATGGGGCAGTGTTAATGAATGGTCAGGTGGATGACACTGGAGCTCTCTGGTCAACCTTAATGCCCCAAGAACAGAAAAACAGATCTTTCAGCACTGCTGGTAGAAGAACACACCACCACCTCTGAAGAATTTGTACAAAAACACTGAACCTGAATTTGATCAAGCCTCTAAAACCAATCGTGAGTTTACAGAAGGGACATTGAAACACGTTAAAAGATTTCACAAGAGATCGGGGCGTGGTGGCTCATACCTGTAATCCCAGCACTTTGGGAGGCCAATCTGGGCAGATGACTTGAGGTCAGGAGTTTGAGACCAGCGTGGCCAATATGGTGAAACCCTGTCTCTACTAAAAATACAAAAATTAGCCAGGCATGTTGGTGCATGTCTGTAATCCCAGCTACTTGGAAGGCTGGGGCAGGAGAATCACTTGAACCTGTAAGGTGGAGGTTGCAGTGAGCTGAGATCCCACCACTGAACTCCAGCCTGGGCAACAGAACAAGACTCCATCACACACACACACACACACACACACACACACACACACACACACAAAATAAATTAAAAAAAAAAAGACTTCACAAGACACATCAACAAAATGGAGAAAATAGCAACTCTACAGGGCAATTGACTGGTTTCTTCAACAAATAAATTATAAAAACCAAAAAGTGGGGCAACTTAAAGACCAAAGGACACTTAGGGGACCTGTCAACCAAATGCAATGCATGAACCTTGATTTTTGTTTCTTTCTTGAGTCAAAATAAATCAACTGTGAAAAAACATTTATGAGACAATCAAGGAAACCGGAACACTAATTGGATATTTGATGAGATCAAGGAATTATAGTTTTTTTTTTTTTTTTAGGTGTGATGGTGGTGGTATAGCAATGTTTTGTTTCATTTTTGTTCCAAAAGAGTCCTTTGCTTTTAGAAAGACACATGGAAATTTTTCAGATAAAATGATTTGATGGCTGAGATTTGTTTCACAATAATTCAGTGGGGTCTTGGAAGATGGAGCAATAGAGACAAACTAGACATGAATTGATAATTGTGAAAATTAAGTGATAAGTATCTGGAAGTGACCTCTATTACGCTCTACTTTTGTGTATTTTCATTTTATTTTTATTTTTTATTTTTTGAGATGGAGTCTCACTCTGTCACCCAGGCTGGAGTGCAGTGGCACAATAGCAGCTCACTGCAACCTCTGCCTCCTGGGTTCAAGGGATTCTCCTGCCTCAGTCCCCTGAGTAGCTGGAATTACAGGTGCACGTCACCACGCCCAGCTAATTTTCTGTATTTTCAGTAGAGATGGGGTTTTGCCATGCTGGCCAAGCCGGTCTTGAACTCCTGACCTCAGGTAATCCCCCTGCCTCGGCCTCCCAAATTGCTGGGATTACAGGCATGAGCCACTGCATCTGGACAACTTTTGTGTGTATTTAAAGTTTTCTGTAATATAAAGTTTTAAATATTTGAAAAGGAAAATAACAGTCCAAAGTAACTTAGCAATTTTTAGCCAAAAGATGTACTCTATATATACACATTTTTATATATGTATATATACACACACATACATTTATATTATGTGTATATGTAATTATGTAAAGAAAATGAGAAGTACATATATTTAAAAAGAGGCCAAATTAGGATTATTTGCAGAGGATATGCTTTTGACTTAGAAACTCCCACTTTAAAACACCTCAAAACTATTAGAAACAGTGAGCTAATATTGTAGCTAGTTACAAAATTAACATATGAAAACAAATAGGTTTCCTATATACAAAATAACCAAATAGAAAATGTAATTGAAAATCTCTCCATAAAAATAACAAATAAAATATAACAACTCAAAATAAATTTTAAAAGAAAGATGTGGAATCTACACAAAGAAAATGGTATAACTTATGAGATATATATAAGAAAAACTGGGCCGGGCGTGGTGGCTCACACCTGTAATCCCAGCACTTTGGGAGGCTGAGGCAGGCGGATCACAAGGTCAGGAGATGGAGACCATCCTGGCTAACACGGTGAAATCCCATCTCTATTAAAAATACAAAAAGTTAGCCAGCTTGGTGGCAGGCGCCTGTAGTCCCAGCTACTTGGGAGGCTGAGGCAGGACAATGACAAGAACCCCAGAGACGGAGCTTGCAGCGAGCTGAGATTGTGCCACTACACTCCAGCCTGGGCGACAGAGCAAGACTCTATCTCAAATAATAAAAATAAAAAAGAAAGAAAGAAAGAACAATTGACTAATTGGAAATCTATTCCTTGCTCTAGGTAGGAAGCTTAATATTATAAAAAATCAATTCTCCATTAAGTAATCTATACATTAAATGAAATCTTAATAAAAATCCTAGCAGGTTTCTTTTTTGAACTTGATAAACAAATTCGGAGCTTCATTTGGAATAACACACATATGAAAATCAGGAAAATACAGAAACAGAAGAATCATGAGAATCATGAAGAGAGGTTTCTCCTTATAGGACTATGGTAAACTGAGAAGGCCTCCTGGTATAATACACCTCAAAGTTCTGCGTGAAATTTTAAAATGTGCTTTTAAGTCTGCATCTGAGCAGACAATAAACAGATCCCCAAGACTGTGAAAGGCACGATTCCAGAAAAGAAGCCTGGTTGCTCAAAGCATCCTCTGATCCCATGCAAGGAGGGAAACTGGATCAAGAACTCCTATAAATCTGTTACCTTGAAAGATAAATTCCTTAGGAAATGGGTTCATTTGCAAAGAAACACCACCACCACCAATACCGCCTCCCATGAGGGGTACTTGATGTCTTGACCTTGTTCTGATGAGTGAAAAAAACACAAGTTTCCCTAGAGAATCCCAAACCATAAACAGATAATCTCACCGGTTGTTAGAATTCATACTGTCTGTGTAGCCCACACACCATTCCGCTAACAACAATAACAAAAAGCTAGAGATTAGCTTGAAGTGTTCCTGTTATATCAGTGTCTCCAGGAACCTAGTAGAAACCAATGAAAAAATTTCTGAAAGAATGCATCTTAAACCAAAGTCTCAAAGAATGCCGCTAGATAAATAGCAAATAAATGATTGTGAGTTTACTATAAAAACTCCTATAACACACAAATGAACAAAGCACCCATGCATGGGCGGTAGCAGAAATGAAAGACTACAGAATCAGACCTGCAAAGACAGTAGATACTGGCACTGTTAAAGACAGAATATAAAATAGTTTTGTCTGGCCTGGCATGGTGGCTCACACCTGTAATCTCAGCACTTTGGGAGGCCGAGGCAGGTAGATCACTTGAGGTCAGGAGTTCAAGACTGGCCTGGCCAACATGGTGAAACCCTGTCTCTACTAAAAATACCAAAAAAAAAAAAAAAAAAAAAAAAATTCAGCGGGGCATGGTGGGATGTGCCTGTAGTCCCAGTTACTTGGGAGGCTGAGGTGGGAGAATCGTTTGAGCCCAGGAGCAGGAGGTTGCAGTGAGCTGAGATCACGCCACTGCACTCCAGCCTGGGTATATGGATTAAATGTGGATCAGACATGGGCCAAGTAAAGAATAATGAATGAGCTGGGAGACAGAGCTGAACAAATGACCAATGATGAAGCACAGAGAGAAATAAAATGGGAAACATGAAATAAAACTGTGGCATATCAATGATAGAGATATTGAGTCTAAAAACACATTTTTTTTTCCAGAGGAAGGATATAATCAAGAGAATGGGGAGTGGGGGAGATAATATTAGAAGAGATATTATCAATTTTCAGAGTTGATGAAAGACACAAATATTCAGACTGAGGAAGTCTAGTAAATCTTGAGCATAACAAATAAGGAATCCATACCTGGCCATTTTGCAATAAACCCAAAGAATAGCAAAGACAAAGTGACAATCAAAAAAGCAGCCAAAGGCCGGGTGCAGAGGCTCATACCTATAATCCTAGCACTTTGGGAGGCCAAGACAGGAGGATTGCTTAAGGTCAGGAGTTTGAGATCAACCTGGGCCACATATCGAGACCTCATATCTACAAAAAAATTTAAATAATCAGCTGGTCATGGTGGTTCACAGCTGTAGTTCTCATCTCTTGGGAGACTGAACCAGGAGAATAGCATGAGCCCATGAGTTTAAGGTTGCAGTGAGCTAGGATCACAGCACCACAGCCAGAGGGTGACACAGCGAGACCCTGCCTCTTTTTTTTTTTTTGAGATGGAGTCTCACTCTGTCACCCAGGCTGGAGTGCTGTGGCACGATCTCGGCTCACTGCAACCTCCGCCTCCTGAGTTCAAGTGATGCTCCTGCCTCAGCCTCCTGAGTGGCTGGGATTACAGGTGCCCACCACCAGTCGCGGCTAATTTTTGTGTTTTCAGTAGAGATGGGGTTTCCCCATGTTGGCCAGGTTGGTCTCAAACTCCTGACCTCGGGTGATCTGCCCACCTCAGCCTCCCAAAGTGTTGGGATTACAGGTGTGAGACACCATGCCTGGCTGACCCTGTCTCTAAATAAATAAATAAATAAATAAATAAATAAATAAATAAATAAAAATTTTTAAAAAGGCGGCCACACAGAAAAAAGCAGATTACCTACATAACAATGACAGACAGGTGACTTTTCATAAGCAATGATGAAACCCAGAACACAATAGAATCTTTTTCAAAATGCGTGGTCAACAAAACTATCGATCAAGAGCAGTCATACAATAAAGTCATGTTCAAGCACATAAAAACCCAGAGAATTAATATTAACAGACTCTCACTAAAACATCTTCTAAAAAAAGTGTCCTGCAAAGGAAAATGACCCTGACAGGAAAGTTTGAGATGTAGATAGAAATGATGAGCTGAGGAAATGGTGACTATATTAGCATATCCAAATAAATATTTATTCTATAAAATGGTAAAAATTGTAATACCAAACGTGAGCGGTTACAAAAGAATAGAAGAAAATACTGGATGTCATGGTTAATTTTAGCTGTCAGTTTACTGGATTGAGGGATGCCTAGATGGCTGGTGAAGCGTGGTTTCTGAGTGTGTCTGTGAATGTTTTCAGGGAAGATTGGCATGTGAGTCGGGGAACTGAGAGAGGAACACTAGCCCTCAATGTCGGTAGGCATCATCTAATTGTTGGGAAAAGGAATTGGGACCAACAGGCAGGCAGAAGGGAAGGGGATTCTCTCTCTCATCTGCTCTTTCTCCCTTCCATAGCAGGCCACCTTTTCTCCTCCTGCCTTTGGACATCAGACTTCAGTTTCTTTAGCTTTTGGGCTCTGGGACTTGCACCAGTAACCTCCTGGGGCTCTTGGGCCTTTGGAGGCCTCACCATGGGCTTCCCTGATTCTGAGGCTTCTGAACTTGGATGGAGCCAAGCTACCCACTTCTCTGGTTCTCCAGCTTGCAGAGGTTGGGACTTCCCCATCTCTGTGATTGTGTGAGCCAAGTCTGCTAATAACCCCCACCTTGTATTATATCCCATTGGTTCTGCCTCTCTGGAGAACCCTGACTAATACATTGGGTAGCAATAACACACAAGTCAAGCAGGGTTTTCTGAGTTAAAGTGTTTTAAGGTCCTTGTATTGTTTGAGAGAAGGATAATTTCAGAATTTATTAAACAAAACATGCCTGTTAATTTTAATCTTCATGTGAAAATAATTTGGTGGTTGTTTTAAGCCATTAAGTTTTGGCTTGTTTGTTACCCACCAATAGTTAATGAATACATTTGCCCTACCTGCTAGTAAAAATGCATTTTAAAGTTACAATATTAAAGCAGTCAGGTACTTGTACATAAATAAACACACAAAATAATGGGACAGACTAGAGTCTAAAAATAGACACAAATAGGAAAAAAAGGCTGGGCGCAGTGGCTCACACCTGTAATCCCAGCACTTTGGGAGGCTGAGGCAGGTGGATCACTTGAGGTCAGGAGTTCCAGACCAGCCTGACCAACGTGGTGAAACCCCATCTCTACTAAAAATACAAAGTAAACCAGGTGTGGTAGCATACGCCTGTAGTCCCAGCTACTTGGGAGGCTGAGACAGGAGAATTGCTTGAACCCAGAAGGCAGAGGTTGCAGTGAGCCGAGATTGCACCCTAGCCTGAGCAAGACACCATCTCAAAGAAAAAAAAAGGTATTCAACAAGTGGTGTTGAGACAATTAGCTGGCCATTTGGAGGAAAAAAAAAAAAAAAAAGCTGAAACTGTTCACTTTCCAGCACTGTTGGGTGGTGAATTTTTTTGTTTTGTACAACGTGTATAATTATTACCTCTGTATGTGTAAGTCCAGTAGGAACAAAACTCTCAAGGGTTTTACTTTTATCATGTACCATTCATCATGAATGAAAACTATAAGACGAAAACCATAAAGTACTAAGTTTAAGTACAAGTGCGTAGTAGTGACAATAAGTGCATACAGGATGTCGTGTGCTCCTCCACGAGTCACAGCCTCCTTCGCAGTTAAGTTAGAGCTGTATTATGTTTGTGCCCTGGGGAAAATGCTGCTAGTCACTTACCCAAGACCTAACCTCCTTCTTGTTTCCCCCAATGGAAGGCTGATATTGAGGAAGCTGCAATATGCCCTTCTAGAGGAATAACGAACAGAAGTACAATAAAGAGTGAGATAAAAAAAAAAAAAAAAAAAAAAAAAAAAAAAAGGTCTGCAGAAGGAGAGGCAATTGAGAAAAGTGAACTAATTAAAGGTATTCGTGAGGCCGGGTGCGATGGCTCATGTCTGTATTCCCAGCACTTCGGGAGGCCAAGGTGGGCAGATCACAAGGCCAAGAGATCAAGACCATCCTGGCCAATATGGTGAAACCCTGTCTCTACTAAAAATACAAAAATTAGCTGGGCGTGGTGGCTCCTGCCTGTAGTCCCAGTTACTCAGGAGGCTGAGGCAGGAGAATCGTTTGAACCCGGGAGGCTAAGGTTGCAGTGAGCCGAGATTGAACCACTGCACTCCAGCCTGGTGACAGAGTGAGACTCCGTCTCAAAAAAGAAAGAAAAGAAAAGAAAAGAAAAGAAAAGAAAAGAAAAGAAAAGAAAAGAAAAGAAAAGAAAAGAAAAGAAAAGAAAAGAAAAGAAAAGAAAAAGGAAAGGAAAGGAAAGGAAAGGAAAGGAGGAAGGAAGGAGGGAAAGAAAGGAAGGAAGAAAGAGAAGGAAGGTGAAGGAAAAGGAAGGAAAAGGAAGAAAAAGGAAGACAGGAAGAAAGGAAAAGAAAGAAAAAGAGAGTGGAAGGACATATAACAAAAGCTATTACCTCTCAGTTGTTGAAGCACAATGATTTTTGCGTTCATCTTCACATAGTTCTGCATTTTCCAGGTTGCTAGGAGCATAAATTGTATTTTTATTAGAAAAAGTAAATGCTCAGGGTGTTTTGAATTGTAATCAATTTATTCAAAATAGCACACTGTTTCACATGTTTTTACAAACCAGGTCTCCTCATCATGAACTGTTGCCTCCTTTGCCAACATTTTTTATTGGTGTCTTGATTTTTCCCTTGTTGGTATAGATCCCTTATTGATATAGATTGATTGATAATAAGGATAGTAACCCTTTCTGATTCTTTCCTTAGTTTGTCACTTGCCTTTTAATTCTGACAATGGGATTTTTAACTTATAGAATTAAATTATTGGAATCAAATGAAATTTATCAGTGTGTTCCTTGATACTTATTCCTCAGCTGGTCTGCCTGGAAAGTCCTCACTTTGATAGAGTTAAATATATCCTTTATTAGAATACATATTCTTCTAGTTTTCTGACTTTACTTTTCATTCTGTAAATCCTATGGGCATCATATTCGTATTTGGTATGGATAAAAATGTAACTTGAGGTTGTTTTTTAACCAAAACATTTTAGCCACTTTCCCTACCCTCATTAGTCAAATAATTGCTCCTTCCCACCCTTCTTCCTCATAGTGATTGATATGTTTTCTGTTGGCAGATGTTGCTGGTTTCCTAGAATAATTAACCCTTCTTACCAACAGAATCTTAATTTTGTTTGGGGAAGGATTGTGCCCACCTATTTTTTAAAAAGCATTTTTCCAACTGGGTGAGGTGGCTCATGCCCTAGAGTCCCAGTACTTTGGGAGGCTGAAGCAGGAGGATGGCTTGAGGTAGGAGTTCAAGACCAGCCTGGGTATCAAGAAAGGCCTCTGTCTCTACAGAAAATTTAAAAATTAGCTGAGCATGGTGGTAGGTGCCTGTGGTCCCAGCTACTCTGGGGGCTGAGGTGGGAGGATCTCTTGAGCCCAGGAGTGAAGGGTACAGTTATCTATGATCACACCACTGCAATCCAGCCTGGGCGATAGAGAGAGACCCTTTCTACTAATAAAAAAATATATATGTATATCAGCTTCCCTTACAGTTGGGGGTAGTAGTTGACCCAATTCTGGGCAATGAGATATAAGTGCATATCTGCTGAGGACTTATGGGAGGTAGTTCTACTTCTAGATATAGATACCATTCCTTCTTCCTTTCTCCCTCCCTTCCTCTCTCCCTTCCTCACTCCCTCCCTTCCCTCCTTCTTCATATGTCTATCATGTGGATGGGATGTCTCAAGATGGGGCAGCCATTTTTCCAGCCCTAGATAGAAGGCACTCACCAAGCATGTTGGAAGAGAAAGGAAGAAGCTCTAATCCCAGAGTGGATGTACCATCTTGAATTGCTGGCCCTTGGCTAGCATGTTTCATGAGAGAAACAATACCCTAAACACCAACAGCCAGGTTTCTGTTACATGTAACAAAATGCAACTTACATGTTAATGGAAATTATGCTTTAATGAAACATCTTATTTTTGAGTCCTTACAACTGAAGTCTGTTTCCAGGCTATTTATCATGCTCTATCCAGTTGTCTGTGAAATACAGTAAAAGTGATATTCTTTCTTAAATGACTGCATTACTGTGCAATAAGTTTTATTATTGGATGAGTCTAGTGTCCCCTCATTACTTCTCTTTTTTCAACAACTCAACACTTTATTCCTCCTGATGAACTTCAGAATACTTTATCAGATTGGTCCAATCCATTTTATCCTTTGAAAGGAACTGTATTAAACCTATTAACTAATTTGGGAAGCATAAATATCTTCACAATATTTCATCTTCTTATTCTTGAGCATGGAATACGTTTTCATTTTTTTTCAGTCCTGTATATCTCTGTAAAAGATTTGGAGCATTCTTCACATAAAATTTCTGTGCTTTTTTTAAAAGATTACTGCTAAATATTTTATGTTTTTATTGCAATTGTAAATAGAATCTATTTCCTATTATATCTTATAACTGGTTATTGCCAGGAGATAAAAAAACTATTGATTTTCAAATATTTATCTTGTATTTGACTACTCATTATCCTAAGAGTTCTTCAGTTAATACTTTTATGTTTTCTAGGTATATAATTGTATAATCTGTAAGTGATAATGATTTCATCTTTTCCCTTCAAATACTTAGACCTCTTATCTATGTTTATGTATTTTAATGCATTGAACAAAATAGTGTTGAATAAAAATAGAAGTAGTCATGCTTGTTTTGCTCTTGATTTTCAACAGAATGCCTCTATTGTATCCCCATAATTCTATTGTTCTCTTAATATAAGTACGCTTTATTATGTTAATGAATATTCTCCTCTTCCTGGTTTTTAAACAGGTTTTAAAGATTAGCAATGAGTGTTAAATTTTATTCTCGCCTTTTTCGCGTTCATTGAGGTTATCTCTTGTTTTTGTTATTGGTCCTTCTGATATGATATATTATGCTATTGGGTTTCTTACTTATAAGAAATCCTTGAAATCCTGTGATAAATTACACTTTCTCATAAAAGGTGATTTTCTGAATACCATAATAGATTTTAATTTACTAATTTAAAAAAATATTTAAATTAGTAAATTAAATATTTACTAATATTTATATTTTAATATTAGTTTAAATATTAAAATATTAAACTGAATTTTTAATTTTTTCACATTTTAATTTACAGATTAGGTTTATCTATAACTTTCTTTCCTTTAAAAAATGTTTGTGCTATCTCTGTTCACCGTTGGCTTCAGATTCTACTAGCTTCATAAAAGGAAATAGTTAAGGTAGATTAAATTAGATAGAATTATGCAACCAAATCTTTACTCCTTTGCATTAGAATTCGACGTCCACATCCTTGTCATGTCTTCATGGTGTGCAGAGCTATGTTCTGCCGCTTAACATTGGGCTTAGCTATGTGACTTGCTTTGGACAATGAAACATGAGTGGATGTTTTAACAGCAGAAGCTTAACATGTGCTTGAGCAGTGTAATTGCTTTCCTGGAATTCTGCCATCACTACAAGAAGAACATACCCCAGCTAGTTTACTGGTCCAAAAGATGAGATAAACATGGAGTACACCTGGATCCTACCTTCAGCTTGGACCCAAGTCCAGCCAAGCCAAGATGAGATAAGCCAATACCCAGATGACCTATAGGCATGTGAGCAACGATAAATGATTGTTATTTTAAACCATGTAGTTTGGAGGTGCTTTGTTATGTAGTAGTATTGTGGTAATAGCTGACGGATGCACTAGATAACTTTGCACCTTTTTCCTGTGTTCTGGAACCATTTATTACATCCACAGGAATTATTATTTTTTTGCTCACACGATTAAAAGAACTCACCAATATATCCAGCTTTTAAATGTCTGCCTTGCTTTGGTGAGGGGTTTGAATTTGTTTGATTTTTTCTTTTTCTTTCAAATCATTTAAAAATAAAATAAGACATTACAGATAGTTGAATGTTCTAAATTCTTTTTTTTTTTTTTTTTTTGAGACGGAGTCTCGCTCTGTCTCCCAGGCTGGAGTGCAGTGGCCGGATCTCAGCTCACTGCAAGCTCCACCTCCCGGGTTCACGCCATTCTCCTGCCTCAGCCTCCCGAGTAGCTGGGACTACAGGCGCCCGCCACCGCGCCCAGCTAGTTTTTTGTATTTTTTTAGTAGAGACGGGGTTTCACCATGTTAGCCAGGATGGTCTCGATCTCCCGACCTCGTGATCCGCCCTTCTCGGCCTCCCAAAGTGCTGGGATTACAGGCTTGAGCCACCGCGCCCGGCCGAATGTTCTAAATTCTTCCATGGCCCTATCCCTCTTTCTCCCTCCCCAGAGATAACTATGATCTGGACCCCAAGTATATTATTTCCTCCAAGTTAGAAAACTTTTGCTCCATAAGATACATATATGTAAAAATATATAGTGTTGTTTTACCTGTTTTAAAATTGTATATATTGCTAAATAAATCATCCTATAATATAATGTCCTATTTGATGGGCTTTTGTTGTTTCTCTTTTTTTTTTTCTGCAACTACAACAATGTTTCAATAAACACCTTTGGCCCAGCAAGGTGGCTCAACCTGTAATCCCAGCACTTTTGGGAGGCCAATGCAGGAGGATCGCTTGAGCCCAGGAGTTTGAGACCAGCCTAGGAAACATAGGGAAACCCCATCTCTACAAATACTCAGGGGGCTAAGGCGGGAGGATCACCTGAGCCTGGGAGGTCAAGGCTGCAGTGAGCCGAGATCACTGTGCTGCACTCCAGCCTGGGCAACAGAGCAAGACTCTGTCTCAAAACAAACAAAAAACACCACACACAAAACAAAACAAAACAAAACAAAACAGCCACCCTTGGACATGTTCCTTTAGACATCGTATCTGAATTTCCTTGGGCAGTGGCTTTCAAACATTTTAAAACTTCAACTAATAATCACAAGTTATTTTACAACACAATGCAAGGCACATATGTGTATTATTAAAGCAGAAGTTTTATAAAATAATATTTATCCTTATAGGTGATGCAATCTGATCATTTCCATTCTGTTCTATTTATTTTGATACTGGCTTCTACTCTCCAAATCAAGTTCATGACTTTTTAATGGATCATGACACCAGTTTGTCAAACAATACTCTAAGGCACTTGCCTCAGAGTAGGACTGCTTAGTTGGATGTGAGCATCTTCAGGTTTATTAGCTATTCTAATTGCTCTCCAAGGTGATTATAACTATTTTATTCTTACCAGCCATGTACAAGAGTTTCCATTTCTCAACATTCCCATCTATGCTTGGTACTGTTAGATTTCTCAATTTTTGTCCATCTGATGGATATTTGAAATGGTTTCTCGTTGTTTTAGTTTGTATTTTCTAGTACTAGCGACATTAAACATCTTTCTACAAGTTCATTTGCCACTTGGGTTTCCTCATCTCTGAATAATTTGTTACTCATACACTTTGTCCATTTTTTATTAGGTTAGTTGCCTTTTCTTCTTACTTTGTAGGATATTCTAAATCTAATTTATTGCTATGTACTGAGACAAATATCTTCTCTGAATATGTGTGCCAAATCTTTTTACTCTCTAGATAAACAGAAGATCTCAAGCTTAATATAATTAAGATTATCAATTGCTTCACTTATACTTTGTGCTTTTTGGTCTTATTTAGGAAGACTTTCCTACTCTATGTTTATAAAGTTACTTGCCTAAATTTTTTTCCAACTGTTTTAATGTTTTGCTTTTCACATTTATATCTTTAATTCATCCACAAACTGCATATTGTAATTGTTTATGGTATAAGATAAGGATATGTATTTTTCATGTGGATAACCAATTGTTCTAATCCATTCTTTCCTTGATGATTTGCAATCCTGACTCTGTAATATACCATATTTTTTTTAAATGCAGATTGATTTCTGGGGTCTCCATTTTATTTCATTTGTCTATTTTGTAGCTCATGCTACATTGCCTTATTAACTTTTACTTTCATACTCTTAATGGTTAGTTCAATCTTTCTTTAGGGAGTAGGTTTTTATAACTTTAAAATTTTTTTTCAATATTATTAGTCCATTTAGGTTTTTTTTTTTTTTTAATTAAACTTTGAGTCAATTTGGTAATTTATATTGTCCCAGAGAATTATCTTTTATTGAAATTTTAACATATAAGTACAGAGATTCGCATAATAATCCCTTATAATGTTATTTAAAAAAATAATTTATTTAGCTATTGTTTTATCTCATTTCTCAATTGTATCTTGATATATTAATATTCTGTCTGATATTTTTTTATTTATCAGAGGTTTGCCTGTTTTTGTTTTTACAAAGACCTTTCTGTTTCGATGTAGCTGGATTTTTGGTTTCTCTAGAGGATTCTGTTAACCTTTAGTGTTACTAACTGTGTTCAGAGAAAGAGACTTAGAAATTTTAGCTTTTTAAATATATTGGCTGACGATAAGATTTGGCTCTGTGTCCCCACCTGAATCTCATCTCGAATTGTAATCCCCACGTTTCGAGAGAGGGACCTGGTTAGGGGTGATTGGATCATGGAGGCGGTTTCCCCCATGCTGTTCTCATGATAGTGAGTGAGTTTTCACGAGAGCTGATGGTCTTAAGTGTGGCACTTCCTTGCTCTTTCACACTCTCTCTTCTGCCGCCTTGTGAAGAAGGTACTTGCTTTTCCTTTGCCTTCAGCCATGATTGTAAGTTTCCTGAGGCCTCCCAGCCATGTGGAACTGTGAGTCAATTAGACCTTTTTTTCCTCATAAATTACCAGTCTCAGGTAACGTCTTTATAGCAGCATGAGAATGGACTAGTACAGCTGCTATATAAACAATTTTTATAAATTTTCTAAGAATATTTAAAATACAGGTTTTTTTATTAAGTGTTTCTGTTAATGTAGTCATATTTTTTAAATGACTAAAATATCAATTCTACATTTTACTGGTTGTCTACTTGGTATACGAAATAATCAAATAGTGCTCCTAAAAGTCTCCCCAACAATTATTTCTGTTCATTCCTTATATTCCTGGTGAATTTTGCTTTATATAGAGAGATACGACATTAGTCATTGCATAAAAGTTAATATGTTTGTATTCATTATGGATGATCACTTTGATCAATATAAGATGAAGCAATATCACCACTTTTGCTTTCTTTTCCTTTGCATTTGCTTGAAAAAAATTTGCCCATAATTTCTTTATGTGTTTTGTTTTTCTTGGTGTTTTCTTCTAAGTAGCAAATGATTCGATCTTTTTTCAATTTGAAGATTAAAATGTTAAGAGAGATCAAATCTTCCTAAGTTAATATAGACATCTAATAAGATCACAATAAATATGCCAACAGAATTTTTTAAATAGACAAGTCAATTATAAAGCTCATCTGGAAAACCAAATATACACAAGAATGGCCAGCAACATTCTGGAAAAAAAAAAGAGCAATGAAGAAGAACTAGCTCTGCCATATATTATGATAAGTCACTAAAGTTCAGTAATTAAAATGTTGTGGTTGTGATATAAGAGTAGAAAGACTGGCCAGTTGATCAAATGGAGCACAGAAATGTATCCAGTAAAAAATGAGAATATAACGTATGATAAAAATAGTATTTCTTTCTCTTTTTTTCTTTTTTTTCTTTCAACTTTTATTTTAAATTCTAGGTACATGTGCAGGATGTGCAGGTTTGTTATATGGGTAAATGTGTGTGTGGTGGTTTGCTGCACAAATCAACCCATCACCTAGGTATTAAGCCCAGCATCCATTAACTAGGCTTCCTGATGTTCTCCCCCTGCCACACACACCTCTGACAGACCCCAGCGTGTGATGTTCCTCACCATCTGTCCATGTGTTCTCATTGTTCAGCTCCCACTTATAAGTGAGAACATGCAGTGTTTGGTTTTCTGTTCCTGCATTAGTTCTGAGGATAACAGCTTCCAGCTCCAGCTATGTCCCTGCAAATGACATGATCTCATTCCTTTTTATGGCTGCATAGTATTCCAGGGTGTATATGTACCACATTCTCTTTATCCAGTCTAACACTGATGGGCATTTGGGTTGATTCCACATCTTTGCTATTGTGAATAGTGCTGCAATGAACATACGTGTGCATGTATCCTTATAATATAATGATTTCTATTCCTTTGGGTATATACCCAGTAATGGGATTGCTGGGTCAGATGGTATTTATGCTTCTAGATCTTTGAGGAATCACCACACCGCTTTCCACAATGGCTGAACTAATTTACACTCCCACCAACAGTGTGAGAGCATTCCTTTTTCTCCACAACCTCGCCAGCATCTGTTGTTTCTTGACTTTTTAATAATCGCCATTCTGACTGGTATGAGATGGTATCTCATGGTGGTTTTGATTTGCATTTCTGTAATGATCAGTAATGTTGTTGAACTTTTTTTCATATGTTTGTTGGCTACAGGAATGTCTTCTTTTGAGAAGTGTCTGTTCATGTCCTTTGCCCACTTCTTAATGGGGTGCTTTATTTTGTGGTATTTCTTATCAAAGAGAAAACAGGGAGTATTTAATAAATGGTATTGGGATAACAGGAAATCATGCAGAAGAAAAGTTGTCAGATCCCTACCTTAGGCCTTACATCAAAGCCATTCTACACAGCTCAAATGTTTAAATATAAAGTTTAAAAACATAAAGAGTACTATAACAATAGAGATTTTAAAAAAACAATCTTGTTATAAGAGAGGGCTTTCTAAATAAGACACAGGACCCAGAAGTCATAAAAGAGATAAATTCAAATGAGAAAAAAAGTTTAATGTACAAGAATAAAATAGAGTGAGAAGACAAATAACACAATAGGGAAGGTGTTTGCAACAGACAGATTGATAAATGACTGATTTAATAAAAAGAATGCCTACAAATAGGTTTAAAAATAAATAAAAAACAATGACCCACTAGAAGAGCTAGGGGCTTGAAGAGGCAGCTTTCTAAACACACAAATTCAAATGGCTCTTAAGCAAATGAAAAGATGCTCAGCCCAGCTCAAAGTAGCAGAAATGAAAACCTATGGCAAAATATCCTTTCTCATCGATCATACCATCAAACCTCAAAACCTTGTTAACACACAATGTTGACACAGGTGTGAAAAATATATCAATGCATAAAACATTTGTGGGAGAAAATTGGACAAAATCTTTCAACATTAAAAGTGCACAAGCCCTTTGACCTAGCAATTTCACTTTTAGGGATTTATTCTACAGACACGTTAGCCAAATCTCAACTGAATTTTACACAACAGTGGTGGATTGAGCACTTGCCATGTGCCAGGCATGGTCGCAGGCAAGAAGGATACCCAGGTACGTGAAACAAAGTCACTGTGTAATCTTACAATGTGAACTTCAATGGAATTTAGAGATTTCACTCCAGAGATGAAAACAGTGAGGTTTAGAAAGAAAAGCGTCTTTTCCAGGAAGTGGCTGAGCAGGAACTGGAACTAAGGTTAAACATTTCCACACAAGTGGCCCTCAACCCCGAGAGAATAGAAACTATTAGCAAAGCCTAAAGTGGCTTATCACAAGCAAGGAAATATTTATTATTTGTTTCTAAAAGGTCACGCAAATTTTGCATTTTATTTCACCTATCTATTTAAACACACACATATAAATTGTTTAATATAAAGTAATGTTTTAAAAATTATTTTATTACTTACCACTTAATGGTAAGTAAGCCCTTGAGGGTTGCGCGACTGCTGCAGCTCCCGTCACCTGGAGGTGCTATATTCACCTGCCTTTTCGCATTCAGGCCGGCTGTGACTTGCTTTGGCTAATAGAACGCAGCAAGAGCTGTGGTTCCTCAGGTGTGCGGAATCAGGTCCTGGGCCTCAAGAGCGCCCCTGCTGGATGGAGCCAAGGTGACTGTGATACGTACACTAACGTGCTAATTACGTGCTAACTTGACTGGGCCACCGGATGCCCAGACATTTGGTCAAATGTTAGTCTGGGTGTGTGGGTTGTTCGGGGTGAGACTGACATTTGAATGGGTAGACAGAGGGAGACAGATAGCTTCCCTTGTGAGAGTGGGCCACATCCAATCAGGTGAAAACTTGAGTTAAAGAAAAGGGTGGACTCGTCCTCGAGGAAGGGGGAATGTTTCCTGCCTGACTGCTGGAGCTGGAATGTCGCTTTTTTCCTGCCTTCAGACATGGATGGAGACATTGGCAAGTCCTGGGTCTGGTGCTTGCCAGCTTTCAGACTGCAACTTACACCACCAGCCGTCCTGAGCCTCCAGTGTGCTGACAGTAGATCTTGGGACTTCCTAGCTTCCATAGTTGTGTGAGCCAATTTCTTAAAATAAACCTTTTATACACACACCCCCACACACAGACACACACAGACACACACACACACACACACACACATCCTGTTGGTTCTGTTTCTCTGCAGAACCCTGCCTAATACAGTGACCTCCATGGGACTTTGCTGACACGGCAGCCCTGCTTGCCCTCCCTTCCTCCTGTCCCCACCCCCATGTCTCCAGGAAGCCATCCTAATGCAGCCCTTCATGGGACTCCCCGTTCCACCTTCTCATCCTAGGCCTCATTCACACTCACACATATGACCCCTGACTCCACTCCCAGGCACCCTAACCCAGACCAGGAGTGCCTCCCCTTGGTGCCTACCCCGCCCCCAGCACACACAGACCCCACCCCTGCCACTCACTGTGACATTCCTGCCTCCCCTCAGCCTGGGGTTCACTCAGTCACCAGAGAGGAAAGGCCAAGGCTGCCGAGAGGAGCCCTGCCCACACCCCAGCCTGGCCAGCAGGCAGGAAGGGGCCAGCCACTCTCTCAGACCTCCTGGACCAGTGGCTGAGGGCTTGGCAGGGGACTTCCAACCCACTGGCTGCCCCAGGTAGGCACTGTGGCACCCAATGTGTGTGTGTGTGTGTGTGTGTCTGTGTGTCTGTGTGGGGGGTGTGGTGTGTGTGAGGGGATGTGTCTATGGGGTGTACGTGTGTCTGTGTTTGTGTCTGTGTCTGTGGTGTGTGTGTCAGTGTCTGTGGTGTGTGTGTGCATCTATATATGTGTCTGTGTGTGGGGTGTGTGTGGTGTATGTGGTGTGTGTGGGGTATGCATGTGGTGTGTGTGTGTGTGCATCTATATATGTGTCTGTGTGTGGTGTGTGTGTGGTGTATGTGGTATATGTGATGTGTGTGATGTACATGATGTGTGTGGGTGGTGTGTGTGGTGTGTGTCTGTGTATGTCTGTGGTGTGTGTGTGTGTGTCTGTGTGTGCATCTATGTATGTGTCTGTGTGTGGTATATGTGGCGTGTGTGGTGTGTGTGTCTGTGTATGTGGTATATATCTGTGTGTGTGTCTGTGTGTGTCTGTGTTGTGTGTGTGTGTCTGTGTGTGTGTGTCGTGTGTGTCTGTGTGTGTGGTGTGTGTATTTGTGTGTGGCATGTGTGTGTCTGTGTGTGTGGTGTGTCTGTGTGTCTGTGCATTGTGTGTGTGTGTGTATGGTGTGTGTAGTGTGTGGTGTGTGTGTCTGGTGTGTGTATGTCTCTGTATGTGTGGTGTGTCTGTGGGTTGTGTGTATGGTGCGTGTGGTGTGTGGTGTGTGTGTGTCTGGTGTGTGTGTGTCTGTGTGTGTGGTGTGTCTGTGTGTCTGTGTGTTGTGTGTGTGTATGGTGTGTGTAGTGTGTGGTGTGTGTGTGTCTCTGTATGTGTGGTGTGTGTGTGTGTGTCTGTGGGTTGTGTGTATGGTGTGTGTAGTGTGTGGTGTGTCTGTGTGTCTGTGTGTTGTGTGTGTATGGTGTGTGTAGTGTGTGGTGTGTGTGTCTGTGTGGTGTGTGTGTGTCTGTGTGTGTGCGGTGTGTATGTGTGTGCATGGTGTGTGGTGTGTGTGTGTGTGTGGTGTGTCTGTGTGTCTGTGTGTTGTGTGTGTGTATGGTGTGTGTAGTGTGTGGTGTGTGTGTCTGTGTGGTGTGTGTCTGTGTGTGTGCAGTGTGTATGTGTGTGTGTGGTGTGTGGTGTGTGTGTCTGTGTGGTGTGTGTGTGTGTGTGTGGTGTGTCTGTGTGTCTGTGTGTTGTGTGTGTGTATGGTGTGTGTAGTGTGTGGTGTGTGTGTCTGTGTGGTGTGTGTGTGTCTGTGTGGTGTGTGTGTCTGTGTGTGTGGTGTGTATGTGTGTGTGTTGAGGGGCAACCGCTGCCCTCCCCAGCCCCAGACCCTCCTCGTTCCGTCCAGCCGGGTGGTGGATGCTGCAGGAGCTGGCTGCCGGCTGCCCTCGTTAATATTTATGACAGGGAGAGGAAGTTGCATAAATCTTCCCTGATACTTAATTAAACCAAACTTCTTTTGATTTCCCCTTTTTTCTGCCTCATCGAGTGTGGCCAGCATGCCTATTAGATGTTCATCCTCCCCAAGTGGCCTGGGGCTGGACAGGATCCCCCAAGGGCCTCCACACACGCTGCTCACTCCAGCCACCAGCTGGGAGCTTGGGGAAGCCAGGTGACCCCCACCTGCCCTTGGCGGACAGTGTGTGTGGCTTTGGGCAGAGGCTCCCCCGCAGCCTCTGGCGAGTAGAGGAGACATGGGAAGACACTGGCTGCATCCCCTCAACAGATGCCCCCTCCAGACCTGAAAGATGGAGGCTTTGAAGAATAGCAAAGCGAAGCTGTGACCTCCCATCCTCCCTGCTTCTCAGACAGGGAAGACCTGTGAGTCCCCCAGCCTCAGGACTGGCTGAGTCCCACAGAGAAGCTGGCTTTAGCTGTGTTCCCCTCAATCCCCTCTCCATTTCCCACACTGGCACCCTGGCCCGGGGTCCCCACTGAGAACCCAGCCAGCGCTGGGTGTCTCCCTGAACAGCAAGAGCTGGTTAGCACCCGCCTGACACATCTTTGATATGGAATCATATCCAGGAAGCAGCTTGACCCCGAAGGCCCCTCTTAGCGTGGGATTGACACCGAGCATTGACTTTGCTTCAGGCTTATCCACAAATCTCAGCCAATTTTATTAAAGAGCTGCGTGTGGTGTGGAACATGCCAGGGAGACAACTTTATTTATAGATCTTGATCGGCAGAGAGGAGCCCACGCTTGATTCTGTTGGCGCCCCGGCCTGCCTCTCTCCACCTCAGGCGGGAGGGGGTGATTGGCAGGTGCGGCTCCTCTCCAGCCCCCCTCCCAGCCCAGCTGCAGGCAGAGACGCAGACACATGTGTGGACCGACACGTGGGCCTTAACCTGGACAGACACATCCACCTTCACCAGATGCGGAATCCCACATTGTTATGAATTGAATTGTGTCCCCTCAAAATCCGTATGTTGAGACTCTAACCCCCTGTGACTGTATTCAGAGACTGGGCCTTTAGGGAGGTAATTAGGTTAAATGAAGTCGTAGGGGTGGGACCCTAATCTGAAAGGAATGTTGCCCCTATAAAAAGAGGAAGAGGCACCCAATCTCTCGCTCTCCCTCTCCTCTTCTCCCTTTCCCTCTCCTTATCTTTCTCTCCCTGCCTGTGCCCAGAGAAAAGGCCTTGTGAGGACCCAGTGAGAAGGTGGCCGTCTGTAAGGCAGGTAGAGAGCCCTCATCAAAAACTGAATTCGCTGGCACCTTGATCATGAACTCTAGCCTCCAAAATTGTGAGAAAATAAGTATCTGTTGTTTGCCCACCCAGCCTGTGGTATTTTGTTATAACAGCCCAAGCTGACTAATGCACACGTAGACACACTCATGCACCAGCATACAGACATGTGGAGTCATCACTACAGACACCCACAGTCATGCACCAGTTCACACACACACTGAGACACAGACACACAGGGACATACACTGACCTTGCTAGACCAAGGCAGCACCTTCCCTGATTTGCCTCTAGCCCAGAGAAGGTGTTCAGAGATGAGTTGGGGACTTAGTGAGGGAGGGAGAGGGGCAAGTGAATGTAGACAGAAGCCTGAACTCTAAGAACATAAACCTGTAGATATGCAATACTACAGGTTTGTAAATATGAATACTCTGCAGTCCCCATAGACAACATGCATAGGTTCCACAATTAATAATAATAATAATAATAATAGTGAATAATGCCTATAATGATGGCCTAACCTAAATAAATACAGCTGGCATTGACTGATGTTTACGAGGAGCCAGGCACTCTGTCAAGCATTCATATGCTATCTCATGTTTACCTTCGCAACTCTGGAAAGCACGGCACTCTAGAGAGAACTGAGAGATACGAAGTAGTGTGCCCAGGATGACACAGCTGAAGAGAGGCTAGGCAGGCATCAAGCCAGGTCTCCTGGCTGGACCTGAGCCCCACCCTTAACCACTTGCCAGCCATGTCCATAGCATGGGGCATGCACAGCGATGCCAGTACCCTGGGGGGCTCGCCATGAGCCAAGCACCTGTGCTGCAAGCACCAGAAAGCCTGCAGAGACGCTGTCTTTTCTTAACCTACAGTCTCATTGACCGGGTTATAGCTGACCCTGCACAAACTGGGATCTAGACCAGCTAACAGCTAGGAAAGGAAGAGCAAAGAAACGCCCGCCAGAGCCGGCTAATGGGAGAGGTCTTTGGGGTGCCTCATCATTAATTTCAGGCCTCCACGTGTCCATTAACATCGACTAAATCTAGACATGAGCAGGTGACCTGTCTAGGGGGTTGTCAGACAACGTTTCTCTCTGGCTGTGGCAAGGTCAGACTGAAAATGTTTTGGCTCCAGAAGCTTCTCTGTATGGAGACAAAGGGTTCTGACGGGACACGTGGATTCCTGCCAAGTATATGTGTTCAAAGAAGATGGACTTTAACTGAAATTCTTCTGGCTCCTTGTGCTAAGCCCTAGGCATAAGACTCAGTCAATCACTCGTAGCCACTGAGCCTGAGGAGCTCTGGGTAATGGGGGGACCTGGTGGGGCTCAGAGATGTCCCCCAGACAGTGTCACCTGGAGGGGCTGTGCAGGACCAGGGCCATAGCTCGTAGGGAGGTTGGAGGGGGCGATGCTGGGCAGAGTGGGATAGGGACTGGGGAAAGTGGCCTCTGAGCTCCAAGTCACGTGGCTTTGGGGAGCCTCAACTCCTCATTTTTACCCAAGAGTTGGTAATGTTGAGCCCAGGGGCTGCTGAAAGGATTAAGGAAGATGACTGTGTGTGAGCGCCCTGGCCACTGCCTGGTACATTCCTGTTTCTTCCTCCCAAAAGAAAGGTCTTCCCCCTGCCCCATGCCCAGGAGGCATGGAAGGCCCCAACTTCCTTCTTTGTGGCCCCGAAGCCCCAAGAACTCTTGCAGGCAGCTGGGCAAGGAGGAGTAAGAAGATACTCAGGAGATCCTCAGGTCAGGGCAGAAACTGGGCTCAGGCCCTGGGCACGAGGAGGGTCAAGGCTGCTGGGGTAGTATTGGGGATGGGCCTGAGGCAGGTTGGGGGTGACAGGGTTCACCTACCCCATGCTAATGGCAGCAGGGCGGCCAGCAAAGGTGGAGTTTCCAACGTGGCTGAGAAGGCGTGATTAAGGGCACGAGTGGAGTGACTGCTCAGTGGACTGGTGGTTTTCTTTTGGGGTGATACAATGTTCAGAAACTAGATAAAGGTAATAGCTGCACAACATTGTGAATGTACTAAATGCCATTGGATTGTATACTTTTGAATAGTTAATTTTATGTTATGTGAATTTCACCTCAATTTAAGAAAAAGAGAGTGGGAGTGCATGGGCATTTAGCTCTCTGAACCTGCCCTTGAATCCCAGCTCTGTCACCTGTTGGCTGGGTGTCTTCGTCTGTGAGACAGGCGAATATTAGTACTTACCTAGCACATTATCATGGATAAAATGATGGGATAGATTTGAGAGCATCTAGAACATAATAGGAACGATGCCAGTTTGTAAAATGAACTAAAAGACTTTCTAGATGTGTTCTACACTCTCCTGCCATTCCAACTCCAACACACACACACACACACACACACACACACACGCACACACAAAGAAAGGCAGGCATCATCAGCAGTTGGGACCAGGTCTTTGATTCAAAGACTTGCCAGCCCATGGGAAAGATTTCCAGTAGCCGAGGAAAGGACAAAACCCTGAGCAGAATGAAGATGACAGACAAGAAAAAGATGGCAGTGGATTTACTTCACCGGTCCGTTCTTCTGGGCCCACTTCAATGACTGAGAAGGAAGCAACTCCCCGCTCTACAGAGACATTTTAGGACAGCAGTTTTGAGTCCCCCTCACCACCCCCTACCCCCTAAATCATTCTCCCATCCCAGAATTTAAGCCTCCTTGAACTGTAGTTCCCAGCAGAGAAGTGCTGCTGGGTGCCACCCATCTGGGGTTGAGAGGCTCCGGAAGAAACTAGACCAGACAGAACCACAGAGGAGGAGATAAGAGGTGCATTCTGCATATTGTAATTGTCCATTAATTATTTCCTGCAAGGAAATAGCTACAGGGTTCAGAGAAATCAAGAATGCATTGTCCTCATGACCTGGTTGCTCAACAAAGAGGTTCCTCTTCAAGTCACAAAATCCACAGAAATCATAAAATTAAGAAAGAAACCATCAGAATGATGCCTGAAGTTTGTTCACAGGCGCCTCCTTGAGGAAGGAGGGAACAGCACTGTGTTATCAAGAGATTCTGCATTGTGAAATGTGGAAACTAGAGGAAGCACAGATTTTTAGAGAAATTTTGCCATAGGAAGCCAAAGTGAATTAAAAAGCATTTGCTTTGTTCTCTCAGTAAGAGTCAGGAAAACATGAACATTATGAAAACAGAAGATGATAAGGCCAAAGATTGAGTTGAAAAGGAATGTAGCAAAGAGGTCAGCAGAAATGAAAATAGAATAGCATCAGGTCTAGAAATATTGTGAAACAAAAGAAAAACTAAATTACAGTTAAAACCAGAATTAGAAACGTTAATAAAAAAAATCAACCCTGTAATAAACTGAATCTGTGTTGTGAAGGATAACTTGAAAAGCTCTTCTGAAAGTCAAGGAAGGAAAAGCAGTTTTTCTAAAAACTGATTGATATAAATGACAGAGGACAGAGAAGAGACTCGATTAATTTGTAACCAATAGTTAACTAATAGATATTGTTGAATAAGAGAGAAGAAAGCCAGAAGTAATAATTAAAGATATTACAGAAGAAAATTTTCAAAAATGAAGAAAGTAGTAAACCCATGGATTAAAACATTCAAATTAGTTATTAGAAATATACACATAGACATGTTCTGTTTGATGTTTTTATTATAAGAATTAAACCTCATAGAAATATAGGCAGACAAAAAACAAGTTGCCTCTGATGAGACAAAATTAGATTTGCTCAGACTTGTCCAATACACACTACACACAAGATAACAATGAAGCAAAATGTACAGAGTTATGAGGGAAAGATCTTGTGTTATAAGAATTTTATGCTTGTCTTGTCTAGCATGAAAGCAGCTGATTTGCTTTCACAGATGAGAAAAAGCCTGTAAAGTCTATACTCCCAGCCTCATCCTGCAAAGATACTGAAGAAATTTTCCAGCCCATGTCTTCTGAAACTTTTTCATGTGATGGCACAATAATAAGGTGATAGAAGTGTGCCACACACAGATTTCAAAAAGTCTATTCTTGCTGATATCTATAGCAATGAGATTTGAGCTTTGGGGAGTGTATTAGTTCGTTCTCACATTGCTATAAAGAACTACCTGTGACTGGGTAATTTATAAAGAAAAGCGGTTTAATTGGTTCACCGTTCCACAGGCTGTACAGGGAGCATGGCTGGAGAGGCCTCAGGAAACTTACAATCATGATGGAAGTTGAAGAAGCAAGCACATACTCACATGGCCAGCAGGACAGAGAGCGAAGGGGGAAGTGTTACTCATTTTTAAATAACCAGATCTTGTGAGAACTCCTTCACAATCATGAGAATGCCAAAGGTGAAATCCTTCTTCATGATCCAATCACCTCCCACCAGGTCCCTTCCCCAACACTGAAGATTACAATTCAACATGAGATTTGGGTGGGGACACAGAGTCAAACCATATCAGGAAGATCATTGTGGATGCAAGAGTAGAAGGGGGTGAGAGGGGAACAGGACTGTCGGCACAGAGCAGTTAGGAGGATGTCCCAACAAAACAGGAGAGCAGCTGTGAAGTGACAGGGAAGCCAGAAGAGTGAGGAAGGTGAAGAAAGTGAAGAATGTGTTTTCAAGAGAATGAGCAACGGTGCCCAATGCTGCTGAGAGTTCAGAGAATGTGAGGATGAAAAAGTGACCCCCAGAATTAGAAACATGGAGGTCACTGGTAGCTTGGATATGAATGGTTTCCAAGGAATGATGGGTTTAAGAAAGAACGAAAGGAAGAAAAATGGAGAAAATGGGCATGGCTAACACTTGCAGGATTTTGCTGCCAAAGGGAATTGAGAAATAGGGCAGTAGCTGAAGAGGGAGGTAGAATCAAAAGGGGCTGTTTGTCCTATGAACATGAGACATGTACTGGCATGTTCACAGGAAAAGAGGAATGATCTATTGGGAGGAAAATTTGGTGATGTAGGAGAGGGGAGAGAACTTCTGGGCAATGCTCATGAGTAGGCAAGAAGGGGAGAATCTATCCAGTGCTCAAGTGGAGGGTTGACTTTGGAGAGTTGGTTTACAGGGATGGGAAGGAAGCCAGAGGATGTATGGGTGCACATGCTGGTGGGTGGATGGATGTGGTGGTGGATCTAGCAGAGAGAGAGAGATAATGGTGGAGGAGGTGTCAAAGGAATGAAGAAAGAGGAAGTTTTGAAAGAGTCTAGGAGGTAGGAGAGAGAATGGACTAGGGAAGTAGATTACAATGGCTGGGCCACATCAAGGTCCACTGAGATTCCTGGTGTTATTTTAAAGCAGGAGCAGTGAGGGTGGTTGTATGTTTTTCTCCAGTCACATTCAGCTGACTGGCAGCTGAGAACGAATTGGATTTCTCTCGGATTGTGGTCTTGCCAAATGTATATGACAAAGTGAGAGAGGGATAAGGGAGTTGAGAAAGAAGACTAGGAGAGATCTTAACTCGTGGCTGTGAATTTGAAGCTGGGTCATGGTTTGGATATTTTACTCACCCAAATCTCATGCAGAATTGTAATCCCCAATGCTGAAGGTGAGGCCTGGTGGGAGGTGTTTGGGTCATGGGGGCAGATCCCTCATGGTTTGGTGCTGTCTTCATGACAGTGAGTGAATTCTTGAGAGATCTGGTCATTTAAAAGTGTGTGCCACTCCCACCCCAACTCTCTCTCTCTCTTTCTCTCTCTCTCTTTTGCTCTTGTTCTTGCCATGTCATGTGCCTGCTCCCCATTTGCCTTCCTCTATGATTGGCAGTTTCCTGATGCCTCCCCAGAAGCAGATGCTGCTATGCTTCCTGTACAGCCTGCAGAACAATGAGCCAAGTAAGCCTATTTTCTTATAAATTACCCAGTCTCAGGTATTTCTTTATAGCATTGCAAGAACAGCCTAACACGGGAGGAAAGAAGGTAAGAACAGTGAGAAGATGGCATCAATAATTGTAGGTCTCTATGGGGTCAAAGGATAGCTAGGGATGAGGCACTAGAAGGAATGAGTTGGAAGGACAGAAGGTGGTGTTCAGGGAGGAGGGTGAATAAGATGGAAAGGATGGAGGGACTACTGGTAAAGACAAAGTCTAGAGGATGACCCTGGGAGGGAGGGGCCCAGGTAGGGTGGAGATCATGGAGGAAAGAAACTTGGGCACTGAGAGACCAGGATGTCAGAAGGATCATCTCCAGGCATACTGAAATCATTAGAATAAGACAGTAGTAGTGTTGAAGAGAAAAACAACAAGCCAGGAGCTAAAATCAGTGAGAACCAAGGAGTGACATGGGCATCAGTGAATTGATTGTAGCAAGGATAAGGGGCACAGGATAGATTTGTGGGATATCTTGGGGTAAAAAGTGGGGGTTTTCAGGGATGAGAAAGCAAGGGATATTGTAACCCCATTTTTTGTACCTTCTGTAGGTACACACATTACAATGCAACTTTGCAGAAATCCCTTTCAGGAGATCAAGTCTATTTCCCACCCCTTGAATCTGGACAGGACTTTTGACTTACTTTGGCCAACAGGATGCAGCATAAGCAATCCTGTGCCAGTTAATCAAGAGGCCCAGCAGCTCCCACTGCCTTGGACCCCTGTCCTGCTGTCATAAGAACAAATATGGGCTAGCCTGCTACAGGCTGAGAGATCATGTGAAGCAGAAGCAAGTTGTTCCAGTTGAAGCCATCCAGATCAGCCTATAGTCAGCTGACCCCAAAACATGTGACAGACCCCAGCCCAGATCAGCAGAGCTGCCTATCCAATCTGCAGCTGACCAGAGACACATGAGTGAGCCCAGCTAAGACTGCAAGAACCATCCAGCTGACCAGAAAACTCATTAATCAAATCAGTGCTTATTGTTGTAAGCTGTATTGCTTTTCTATTGCTTTGTAACAAATTACCACAAATTTAGTGGCTTAAAACAACACCTATTTATTAGCTCACAGTTCTGTAAGTTAGAAATCTTGATGGGTTCAGTGGGGTTAGAGTCTCCTTAGTCTCACAGCCAGTATTTAGCTTCACTGCTAAGCCATGTAGTATACTATATTAATATTTCCTTTCTTATGCAACTTGGAGTTGATAGCTGCTGGCTTTTTTCATTCACTTATTTTTATTGATACATAATATTTGCAATTTACAGGGTACATGTGATATTTTGATTCCAGTATACGATGTGTAATGATCAAGTCAGAGTGTTTAGAATATCCATCACCTTGAACATGTATTATTTCCTTGTGTTGGGAACATTTCAAATCTAGCTATTTTGAAACATACAATATATGGGTGTTAACTATAGTCATTCCACTGTGCTACTGAATATTAGAACATATTCCTTCTATCTAACTGCATGTTTGTACCCATTAATAAAACTTTCTTCATCCTCCCACCCCCACCCTTCCCAGCCTCTGGCAATTAATATATACAGAATATCTATCTACTCTCTTGCTGGGTAGGGGAGGGACAGTTGCTGTGTGGGTTAGAAAAATAGGCCAGGGAGGGGGTGGGAGATCTCACAGCTCTTTCTACAAACTCTCATCTAAATCCAACACATAAACACCCTATTATTTCTCTCATAAAAGCAAAACAAAACCAAATCCAAAAAGCCTCACTCCCACACCTATCTTCTGTCCAGTATGGCAGCCACTAGCTATATGTGGCTCTCGAGCACTTGCAGTGTGGCCAGCAAAATCGAGGTGCATTGTAAGGGTAAAATACACACCAGATTTCAAAGACATCATTTGAAAAAGAATGCAAACTATCTCATTAATAATTTTATATCAATTACATATGGAAAAGATAATTTTTATATACATTAGATTAAATAAAATATATTGATAAAATTAATCTCACCTGTTCCTTTTAATTTTTAAAATGTGGCTACTATTAATTTAAAAATTACATAGGTAGCTTATATTCTGTTTCTACTGGACAGGGCTGGTCTAAACCCTTGCTCCAATTGCTCTACTCTTGTCCTCTCTTGAATTCATTCTCCACTTCCCCTCCCTCGAAATGGTCCCTCAGGTTCACTGACAACTGCCATGTTGTCAAGTCTGAATTCCCAGATCTTATCTTACTTGACCTCTCAGAGGATACACACCAACTGGTCATTCTCCTCTTGGAGACACATTATCTACTTGAACTCCAGGACATGACACTCTCCTGGTTTCCCTCATACCTCTCTTGACTGCTGCTCCCTGAACCCTTTGCTGGGTTCCCCCTCCTGTCCCTGAACTTTAAATGTTGCCATGCCCCAGTCCCTGGTTTCTTTTTTTCTTTCTTCCTTTCTTTCTTTCTTTTTCTTTCTTTCTTTCTTTCTTTCTTTCTTTCTTTCTTTCTTTCTTTCTTTCTTTCTTTCTCTTTCTTTCTTCCTTTTTCTTTCTCTCTCTCTTTCTTTCTTTCCCTCCTTCCCTCTCTCCCTTTCTCTCTTTCTCTCTCTTTTTCTCTCTCTTTCTCTTTCTCTCTTTCTTTCTCTTTCTTTCTTTCTCTTTCTTTCTCTCTCTCTTTCTTTCTTTCTTTCTTTCTCTATCTCTTTCTTTCTTTCTTTCCCTCCTTCCCTCTCTCCCTTTCTCTATTTCTCTCTCTTTTTCTCTCTCTTTCTCTTTCTTTCTCTTTCTCTCTCTCTTTCTTTCTTTCTTTCTTTCTTTCTTTCTTTCTTTCCTTCTTTCTTTCTTTCTTTCTTTCTTTCTTTCTTTCCTTCTCTCCCTCCCTCTCTCTCTCTCTCTCTCTCTCTCTCTCTCTCAGGGTCTCGCTTTGTTGCCCCTGCTGGAGTGCTATGGCACGAACATGGCTCACTGCAGCCCCACCTCCTGGGCTCAAGAGATCCTCTCACCTCAGCCCCCCAAGTAGCTGGGACCACAGGTGTGTGCCACTGCATCTGACTAATTTTTGTAGAGATGGGAGTCTCCCTATGTTGTTCAGGCTGATCTTAAATTCCCAGCTCAAACAATCTTCCCACCTCAGCCTCTTCAAGTGCTGGGATCACAGGTGTGAGCCACTGCACCTGGCCCATGGCTTTCTTTTCTGTCCACAATCTTTCCCTTGGTAATCTCATTCACTCAAGCTTTAAATACTATTTCTTCATAATAGGACCCACTGCTACTTCCCTGACCCCGTCTCCCACTTGGCGCCAGCCACATTTTCTTCCTTACTGTCCCTCAAACACGCCGGACACATTCCAGTCTCAGGGCCTTTGCACTTGCTGTCCCCTCTGATGAAACAGTCTGTACTCAGCTTTCTGAATGGTTTACTCCCTTTCTTGCTCCACGTCTTGACTCATCTGTCACCTTCCATGGAGTCCTTCCCTGGCCTCTCTAAAATTGCACCCCTCCAACGTAATATTTCCTGTCCTTTTCCCTCCCTCATTTTTCTCCAGGGTTCTCACCACTGTCTAATATCCTATATGCTTCACTTATTCATTTGTTTCCTCAACTAGAATGTAAGCTCCACGAAAGCAGACACCTGAAACATAGCAGATCTCCTATATTTGTTGAATGAGTGGCCAAACAAATCCTCCTGCTTTGACCCCCTGCCTCAACCTCATCTTCCTTGGTAGCTGATGCTCCAAGCTCCTACATCTTTCTAGGGTGCTGCGTCTTCCTGGGGTGCTGTGCTGTGGAGTTCATTGCCAGCATCCCCTCTGCTGGCTCATAATGCTCATCTTCATCATCTGCTCTAGTTCATTATCCTCACTCCACTTCCCCCGAATTCCTGTCTCTCATCTCCTCTCACATTCACTTTGCCTTGTGGGTTTATGCATTTTTATTCCTTTTATTTTAGTGTGATTTCAGGGGGAAGCAGAAATAAAAACATTTTTTCAACCTACCCTATGTAGCCAGAAGTCCCAACATAGTATTTTGGGAACACCTTTTTACATATCATTGTATAGGGTGAGCATGTGTGTGTGTGTGTGTGTGTTCACTGTAATTGGCTGCAAGGATTCTACTTTGTAGATAGACCACAACTTATTACACTAATTCCCAGCCCTGGCTTATTAGAGTTGTGTCTAATTTTTTGCTATGATAAAATAGTGTGATTCACATTGTTCTATTTTCTCCTATCTTTGTGATTATTTAAATGCTAAGGAGCGGAATTTTGGAGGCCAAAAGGCATGCATATTTTTAAACCTTCTGATACATATTGCTAGATTATTTCTTCGAAAAAAATTCCAATTTACACTCCTCCCAGCAATGAGTGTTTGGAAGAGCCTGTTTCTGCATGCATATACCAGCAGTAGGGATTATCATTATTCTAAATCTTTAACAATGTGATAGCTAAAAATTTATATCTCGCTGTTATTATAATTCATGTTTTCCTTAACTACTAGTGAGATTGTCTTTTCCTATTTATTTGCCTTTTCTATTTCTTCATATATTTATGACATATTATAAAAGATAAAAGCAGGTTACAAAACATTATGTATAATACAATCCAAAGTTTGTAAAATAAAAAAGTTTATCTATACATAGAAAAATGAGACTGGCAGGAAATAAGAGAGACATGGACTGTGGTTTTGTCTGGGCAGTGAGTTAATGAATGAGTTTTCTTTTTCATTTTCAAACTTACGTATTTTCTAAATTTTATACAAGAACCGTGTATTATTTTGTAACTAAAAGTGTGATTTTAAAAGTAACAATTATTAGCATCACATTAATGTAGCCCAAAGTTTGCAGAACAGAGTCGGGCAGCAAAGCAGCCCACGGTTTCTTGAAAAAGCACAGTCCAACTAAACCTCCAGGGACATTCAAGATTGGCTCTTCCTTACAACTGCAGAAAACCATATGCGACGTATTCTGTCTCTAGAAGGGCAGAGGTGGGCCACTGGGGGTGGGGCAGCAGGCCTGGGATGTGGCCGGTGGGTACCAGGCGCTCACAGGCATCAGTGGGTAATTACATCTCCTTTTAACGCATGCAAATTGTATCAGTATTATTTATATATTCAAAGCCACGGATGAATAATATATGCATTTATGCAGAGGTAATTGCCTTAGCCAGGTTCTTCCTGGGACTTTTATTGTCTCCCCAGATACTGAATATTCAACTCCTCTCTCCCGACTGTAGCTGGGGGTGCAGTGTGCTGTGTGCAACCCCGGCCTCCTCCAGGGAAGGGGAGAAGGCTGAGCAGGGAAGGAGGCCTCAATTTGAGGTGTATGGGTAATGAGGCTGAGGGTCAGGGCTCTGGAATTGCAACTCCGGCTGGTTCCTCCCTGACTCATCCCTGGTTCAGGGATGACACCCAGCTTCCTTCTTTGGTGCAAACTCTAGTACTGCAAGAGTCTGTTAAACCTGGGTGTTCACCTGCATCCATGCAACCATCACCACCGAAAAGGCCACCACCTCCTTTGCCCTATTGACAGCCTTGCTTAAGAATCTCTCACCTTAACCCGTGCATTTTTACAAACTGCTCCAACCAGACCGGTTTGGGCTGTGACGGTGGAAGGCAGTTCTGGTCTCTGTGGGGGCATCCCGGGTAGACACCCTCCCATCTCATGCAGCCTCCTCTATTTGGTACAGTGTGGCCCATCCCTGGCCATACACCGTGGGAGTGCAAGAGGAACCAAGGAAGCAGGAAGCATCGTTCTAGATGTCTTCAGTGAAGACTCAGGAAACAAAATTAGACTGCAGTGGGTGAGGGGTTGGGTGGAGTGTCGGACTCACCATTGAGGGAGTACATCTCTAAGCCAAGCCTTGCTTTTTGGTGCCTTCTGTGCACCTCTTGTCTGAAAAGATGTCACTTTGGGAGAAATGAGCTCGGGGCAGCACCTGCAACCCCCACCACCCTCCGCAGGGTGACACTCACCAGGCCATGAGCCCACGAAGGGATCCCATGTAGACTATTTTAAGAAAGTTGGCAGAGTAAGGAAATTGAGAGCTTTGATGAAAAGAGAAATTTGCTCCTAGGGAAATTTTAAGAGATGGGACAGCATAAGGTTTCATGGCAGGATGTGCCAGGAAGGGGGAGCGGGCTGGGGACCCCAGAAGAGGAGAGCTCTCGGTCGAGGGGCTTCAGTGGAGGTGAGATAAAATGGGGGTGTGGGCACTGGCAGAGGCAGCACCCTGGAGGAGCAGAGACCCCCAATCTCCTGAGGCCTGGGGGAAGCAGGGCAGAGGCTGTGAGTCCGAGATGTGCAAGTTTGGCAGAGGCAGGTGGGAGCTCTAACCTGTGACTTCTGTTTTGTCCATTAACTATGAGATGAAATGAATTCCAGAGAGCAAGTGGAGGGGTGGGGAGAGGGGATCCTTGGGGACATGGGAAAAGTTTGGAATAACTGCTGAGAGGGTGGAGGAGGGGTCCGACATCCTCTCTGGCACCCAGTCTTACCAGGCTTTCACTCTGCCACCACACCAAAGTGCCCTTGGTCAAGTTCTCCAGTGACCTCCTGACCTCCTTGTTGCCAAATTCACTCATATCTGTCCTCTAGTCAGCACTTGACATGGTTGTTCACGCCCTCCTCCCCAAAACACTGCCTCTGCTTGGCTTCCAAGATGCTCTCGGTTGTCCTCCCACCTCCCTGACCATCCTCCTTGGCCTCCTTTGCTGGTTCCTCCTCTTCTCATCCTAAAACCTTGACGTGCTCAGGGCTCAGGCCTCAGACACCTCCAGCTGCATGCACTCCTCAGGTGGCCCCTTTCTGTGTTATGGCTTCCAATCCCGTCACATGGCTGAGTCCCCGAGTTTAGCCTCCAGCCTTGGCCTCTCCCTGCCTCCAAGCCCTCACACACAGCGGCCCACTCCACAACTCCCCATGACTGTGCACCAAGCACTATACACCTGACATGGCTACAGCCACACTCCTGATTGTCCTCCCTAAGCCCTTCTCCATGGCAACCCCATTGTCCCAACTACTCAGGCCAAAACCTGGGAGATATTCTTGATACCTCCCCTTCTCCCTCATCTCACCTCCAACCCATAAGGAAACTCATCAGCAATGCCCTTGACATTCATCCCCAACCAGACCACAAAAGTGGTCAAAAGGCCACCTCCACCACCGCCACCCTAGTGCAAGCCTGTGTCAGTCACATCCAGCCTGGATGGCCATGGCAGCCTTCTACCCATCTCTCTGCCTCCATCCAGCAGTTTACACATGAGCCCTAGGCACCTCTCACAACACAGGGCCCACGCTGCTGCTTCTCCACTCCAAGCCCTCCTCCAGGGGGCCCACCTCACTTCTAGTAAGAGCCAAAGGCCAGCCACAGCCCTGAAGCCCTCCACAATCTGCTCCCCTCTCTGCCCCCCTTCTCCGACCTCCTCTCCCGCAACCCCCTCCCTAATCTCAGTGTCCAGCCACACTGGCTGTTGCTGCTTGGAGCTGGCCTGGGGCCCTGCCTTGGGCTGTGGGTGGCAGCTGTTCTAGTTCAATCATCTTAAAAATCATTTGAGGTGATGTGGAAACCCACCTGCCGACTCCACATCAGGAGACGCCCGGATCCGGCCAACTGCACAGCAAGGTCACGCCCCCACAGGGTCAGCGTCTGCTCCGTGATGCAGAGGGCATGGGGACAGAGTGGCCACTGGGGACGCTGCAGATGGCCAAGGGGTTGTCATTAACCAAAGAGCAGCAGGGCCTAGGCCCTGGCTTGGGGGAAATAATGGGAGGGGAGGGAGGAGGTTGCCTCATTGGAGAGGGTATATTTTTTAAATTTTTACCATAAAAATTGCAAACATTCAAAAGTAGAGCTGATAATATAATGAGCCCTCGGCAGCCATCATGAGTTTCAGTCACAATCAGCTCATGACCAATTATGTTTCATCCATTTTACCATTCGCTCTCCCTCAATTATTTTGAAGCAAATCCCACAGATAATAATATTTCAACCCAGGCAATGACTCTTGTTTCTTTACCTCTAGGACTAGATTGCACTCTCACAATGGGTGTGGGGTTCTGGGTTCTTGGATACCCCAGTCTTCTCTCTGGGCTGGTTTCCATTAAAGGACAATGTCCTAGGTGAAATAGTGAGTTTTCAGGAAATGATATTAGCAGGAGGGATAGTTGAGGGTGGCTGCTCAGGGACTTTCAGAGTGCCAGGCCTGGAGCTTGGGCCAAACTGGCAGGGTAGGGCACCAACACCAGGGACAAGGGAGCCAGGTAGACTCCTGAGACCCTGTATAAAATGACTTGTGGAAAAATTTGGATCCCAGTCGAAGTCTCAACAGACCTTCAGCAGTAATTGACAAGCCAATTCTAAAATTTATGTGGAAAATCAAAGGACCTACGATAGATACCATCATTAATCTTTAAAAAGAAGATTCACTCTATCTGATTTTCAACCTTACTCAAAAGGTACAGTAATCAAGACAGTGAGATCCAGCACAAGGGCAGAAAAATGGATCAACAGACTCAAATAGAGTCCAGAAACAGACTCACAGATAGAAAATCCATTGATTTTTTTTTTTTTTAAACAAAGACAGCAAGGATATTCAATATGAAAAGGAAAGGCTTTTCAACAATTCGTGTGGAACAATTGAATAAGTGAATGTGGAAAAAAAACTCAACCCCTACCTCACACCACACAAAGATTAATTCAAGATGAAGCATAAAAGCTAAATCTATAAAGCTTCTACAAGCAATTATAGGAGAAATACATTCCTGGGCAAAGATTAATTTGAGAGGACAGAAGAAAGCATGAACTGAGAGAAAAAGTTGATAAACTGGACTTTATTAAAGTTAAAAATGCTTATCAAAAGATACTGTAATTAACAGGCAAGCTACAAATTTGGAGAAAATATTCACAATAGACATATCTAGCACAGAACTTGTCTTTTTTTTTTTTTCTTTTTCTTTTTCTTTTTCTTTTTTTTTTTGACAGAGGTCTCACTCTGTCTCACAGGCTGGAGTGCAATGGTACAATCATAGCTCACTGCAGCCTCAAACTCCTGGGCTCAAATGATCCTCCTGCCTCAACCTCCTGAGTAGCTGAGACTACAGGTGCACACCACCATACCTGGCTTTTGCTTTTTAATATAAAAATATATCCTACAAATCAATAACAAAAAGATAAATAATCCTCCCCAAAACAAGCAAAATATACACTTCACAAAAGGAAATATATGAATGGTCAATAATTACCTTTAATTACCTGAAAAGGTAATCAGTAATATTAGTCATAAGGGAAGTGAAAATTAAAACTACAATGAGACAGCACTGCACTCAATAGAATGGCTAAAATTTAAAAGCCTGACAATTCCAAGTGTTGACATGAATGTGGAGCAACTAGAAAACAACTTAGCCGGTGAGAGTGTAAATACAAACTTTTGGAAAATAGTTTGAAAGTCGCTTTCAAAACCAAATATATGCTTACCATTTGAGCTAGAAATTTCACTCCTAAGTATTAGTCAACAACAAAAAGACCCATATACAAATTTTCACAGAAGCTATTATTATTCATGATAGCCAAACACTGAAACAACCCGCATGCTTATCAGCAGGTGAATGGATCTGTGACAGTCATACAGTGGAGTATTATTCAGCAATAACATGAACGGACTACTGATAAAAACAGAGTACATGTCTGTATGATTTAATTGATATGAAGTTCAAGAACAAGCAAAACTAATTTATGGCAAAGGCACTCAGAAGAGTGGTTGCCTTTGGGAGTAGGAGAGGGAGCTTCCTGCCTTCAAGGGCGCAAGAAGAAAGCTAATGGGGTAGGGAAAGCTCTGTATCCTGATTGGGGTGTTGATTTCACCGATGTGTACATTGATCAATATTCAAAGCTTGTATAGGTAAGATCTGTACATTTCACTGTATGGACATTTTACTTCCTCCCCAACCCACCTCAAAAAGCTGAGCAACTTTCAGGGGATCTATTCCAACCTTTAGTTTTAGAGAGGTCCCTGAGAGTCGCAGAAGGCAAGCAGTCTGCCTAGGGTCACACAGCAGGTTGGGGCAGGCACAGCCCCTTCCCCTCCCAACTCTCCCAATCTGTCCACTGAACTGCACCCACCTGGGATTCCATTCTCCTTACTTTCTGAGGTTCCCGACCCAGGGAAAAAGGAGGGAAGGAAGACAGAAGGAAGTAATGGAGCAAAAGAGGGACCCCCAATCAGAGTTGGCCACAGAGCTGGGGAGAGGCCTCTGCACGCGGACTCGGGCAGCCCCAAACCTTCCTCCCGGTATTGGGCGATTCTAGTGCAGCCGCAGGGCCCAGAGGGGGTGTAGGAGGCGTGGCCGCAGCCCCACCTTAGACCCCAGGCCGGGCCAGGAAGATGCGTCTGGTCTGCGCATGCGGGCAGGTGTAGGGGGCGAGGTGGTGGGGAGCGGCGGGCAGGGGAAGCAGCGA
This sequence comes from Macaca mulatta, assembly GCF_049350105.2. Lineage (NCBI taxonomy): Eukaryota > Metazoa > Chordata > Mammalia > Primates > Cercopithecidae > Macaca > Macaca mulatta. Next base: position 21,513,770 of record NC_133420.1, on the reverse strand, counting down.
GGGGAGAGGCTGCCGAGCTGAGCCTCCGCGGACCCGCTCGCCCCTAAATCACGCAGCCGCATGAATAATAAATAAGGACCGCTCGGATCTTTAATAGTAGTCGCATGTCTTATTAAACTAATATTTCACAAACTTTTATTCTCCCTGTGGTTGGAGGTCGGGAACAAAGCCCCCCGCCCCCCACCCCGCTGGCTCTGCACAGCCTGGGGCAGACCCCCGACGGGAGGAGCTCAGCATGCCCCGCAGGGCCCTGGAGTGGGACACCTCTCGCCCTCGTCTCCCCTGTGGGTTCCTTCTTTCAACTCACGTGGCCCTGGTTCTTCCCCTATGCCAGGCCCTGCGCAGAGGATGCAGATGGGCCCACCCCGCTCCCGCCCAAGGAACCCCCTGGGCCCGGGAGGGAGAGACAAACCCCTACACCAACCGTGTCCGTGAGGCCCAGGGCTGGAACACAGTCGGGTGCAGGGGGCTCGCCGCTGGGGAGCGGAGGGGAGCAGGGGAGGCCTCGCCTGGGAACCCTAAACAGAGCCCCCAGGGGTGAGCCTGAAAGCTCTGTCCTGTGGAAGGCGCCGCAGCGCCGGGCCTGGCAGCCTCGCGACACAGACCTGATGTGAACCTTGCCTTCACCACCAGCCGTGTGGCCTTGGGAGGACAAGGGACAAGACGCTGAGGAGTATACTGTGTAAGAAGGCAGGAGGGGCCCTGGAGACCCAGAGGGCTCACCTCGGAGTCAGAAGGGTCGGGGGCTTTGGGAAGGCCAGGGTCCGGAGTTGGGGCGGCCCTACTGGGTCCATGCTTTTCTCCTTAGCAAAAGATTTGTTTTCCTTGAAGATCCAGGCTCCAATCCTGGCCCCGCCCCTCATCTGTGAAAGCAGTCACAGAATCCACCTTGCAGGGCTGTCGAGGGAACAGTGTGAGATAAAAGCCCGTGTGGGTGCCAGTGGGTATCTATTCCCATTGCTTCCCCAAAACCACACCCTTCTGCTGTGCCCCCAACTCCCCAGAGGCTCTGATGGGCTGCACCCGGTCCCAGAGGTCTCCTCCTCCTGCCCCTCTGTGCCTTCCTCAGCTCCATGCTGCATCCTTCTTGCCTTCCCCAGGGACCTACACTTGCCAGGTGCCAGGCTGTGTGCTGGCACCGGGGCTCTGGGCTGGGTGCAGACAGTGATCTCTGCCCTGAGGAGCTCCCAGACTTCCCAGTCTGATGGAAGAAGCAGCCACGAAGGCCCAGCATCACCATGCAGGGGTGAAGCAATGCTGGGCAGGCACTGGCTCTGCCAGGCACCCCATTCTCTCTAGTGGTTCTGACCCCCAGGCTTGCCTGCCCACCCTGACTCTATCTCTGGCCAGATCACGCTCCTGAGCATCCGTCACGTCCAGGGGCCTCCCGGACACGACATCTCCCAGGCTCCTCCAACTCCACACGGTCACCACTGAATTCCCCATCTGCCTCTTGGCCTTGACCCTCAGCCAAGCTGCCTTCTCCCCTTATGAGTGGCAGCACCTCACTCCTCCATTAATGGGATCCCAAACCAGCGATCAGATCTGGTTTCTCCCTCTCCCACTCCAACGCCGTGCAGTCAACTCAAATTCAGCCAGGCCTGCCTCCAAACTGGTTTCAAACCTTTCCTCTCCTCTCCACCTTCCCCACTGTGCTATGTTGACCTCTCCTCCATTCCCCCAGGCTGGTTCCCCAGACCCTTTGCAGGTCTTCCTGCCTCCGCACTCCCCCAATCCCATCCATCTTACACCCACCATCAGGGTAATCCTCCAGCTGCTCAGGTATAACCTCAGAAGGCTTCTGTGGGTCTCCACTACCCACAAAATAAACCCAGGCTCGTTAACCTCGTGTTCAACGCTCTTCTGCCAACAGCTAGTATCCACTCCTTATTCCACACATAGTCCCCTCCACCTCCTTCCCCACCCTGACACATACACTGGCTCAGCCACCGATCCTCCACTGTGTCCTTGGAGACCTATAAGGTGGGAAAACAACAACAGCAAAAACGACTTAACTGCTCTGCTCAGTAATAATAGTATTGTATGAGTTTCACTAGCTCAGTTAAGATTCCAGAATGAGGTCAGGTGCAGTGGTTCATGCCTGTAATCCTGATACTTTGGGAGGCCAAGGTGGGAGGATCACTTGAGCCCAGTAGTTTGAGACCAGTCTGAACAATATAGCAAGACTTCTTGTCTACAAAAAAAAATGAAAAATTAGCCAAGCGTGGTGGTGCATGCCTGTAGTCCCAGCTCCTTCTTTGGAAGGCTGAAATGGGAGGATCGCTTAAGCCCAGAAGGTTGAGGCTGCAGTGAGCCCACATTGTGTCACTGTACTCCAGCCTGCGTGACAGAGCAAGACCTTGTCTAAAAAAAAATCTAGAATGGACTATAAAGGGGTGTTCTATGAGCATCTAAGAAGAAGAAGTGGTAAATCCAGGAAAGCAATGGGGTTGCTAAGAAAAGGCCACATCAGGTTCATGCCTGTAATCCCAGAACTTTGGGAGGTTGAGGTGGGAGGATGACTTGAGGTCAGGAGTTTGAGACCAGCCTGGCCAACATGGCAAAATTCCATCTCTACTAAAAATACAAAAATTAGCCAGGTGTGGTTGCAGGTGCCTGTAATCCCAGCTACTCGGGAGACTGAGACAGGAGAATCTCTTGAACCTGGGAGATGGAGGTTGCAGTGAACCGAGATCATGCCACTGCACTCCAGCCTGGGCAACAGAGCAAGACTCTGTCTCAAAACAAACAAACAAACAAACAAAAAACAAGAAAAGAAAAGGCCACATCAGATTGGTCCACGTCCTTGTCCACAAGGTGACTAGCCCAATAGGTCAGAGAAGTGAGGCTGTCGGAAGGGATCTAGGGTCCTGTGAAACGCATGGTGAGATCCCCCAGGACATGGTTAGGCGAGATGGGGAAATGTAGGATGGACAAAGACACAAGCAAATAACACCACGACTACAGCCAATGTCCATGGGCGGGCGGGGGGTGGGGTCTCCACGGAGTGCCCCAGGCTCCATCCTGTTCTGCTGTGTTTCACTTCCTTGTGCATGGAGGTAGAGGTGGTACCTTCACAGGTCCCACAGAGTGGGAGCAAGAGAGCTCCGCTGGGTCCAGAGCCGGGACAAGGAGAGAGGAGCCCGGTCGTGTCAAGGCAATGTGTCCGGGTCCCATAAGAGCTCCCTATTTGAGTCCTAGACACGGAAAGGAGAGAGTCTCAGGCTACCCAGGGTGTGTGGGAAAAGGGGCCATGGTGGGAGGAGAGAGAGGGGCCACTAAAGGGGCTTTTCCTCTGCTGCTAAGCACTTTCCTCACAGGCTCTGTGACACAGGAGGGAAGTAGGGCTCCTGCAGGTCGCAGCACCTGTGCATGGTCACCTGGTCGATGAGCAGCAGGGCCAGAACACCAACCCAGGGTGAACGGAGTTAGCGCCGCTGTTCTAGGCTGCCTCCCATCTGGGCAGCAGCCTCCACAGCCTGCAGACTAGCAGGGTCCATGGATTTTTTCTACCTGGAACAGATTACAGAGTTGGAGGGGAGAGGAGTCACCCCCTCAGCCCCGGGGCAGACCCCAGCACTCTCCAAGAACCCCGGGGCTCTGGGCAGCAGAGTTTGAGCACTGGGTCCAGGATGAAGGGAACAGTCCGGGTGGCTGGTTTTGCCTCTGTGAGAGCAGCCCAGGAGAGCAGCCAGCCAAGGAGCTGCCTGAAGCTGGAGGGGCCAGGCCCGCCGATCGACAAGGAGAAGCATCAGGAGCAGCCGAGAGGGGCTGCACCTGATGCTGGGGGCCGGAGGGGGCTGCGAAGAGCTCCTGGTTACTGACTGTCCACATCTGCAGGGCTGATAGGAGTGGGGAGTGGAGGGAGCTGGCGGGTAGCACATAAAGGCTGATTCTGAGGAAGGACCTTCTCAGAGTTAGAGTTCCCTTAAGGATGAGTGAGTTTCCCATCCCTGGAGATGGCCAACTGGGTGACCCTGCGGGGAGAAATTACAGAGGGAATCCAGGCATTGCTGGATGCACTGGACCTTCAAGGGTCCTTGCAACCTGGAAATTCTGCCATGCTGTTGCATAAGCCGTTCCCACAATCTGGAATGCTGTTTCCTCGAATTCTACCTCCACACTCAAGTCAAACCTTTCCTCTTGCAGGGTGTCTCCCCAAAGCCACCCGTCATCCCTCATCTCATTTTTCCTGACTCATGTGTTGTAAACTAGACACCTTGTGGAATGGAAGAGAGTCAAGTCAAATGGAATTGCAGGAAATTGACTAGAACCAGGGAAAACAATAGCACACACTTGTACAGCACCCACTAGTACCAGGCACTGGTCCCCAATTATGCAGACGTGGACCTGTTTAACACTCACAACCACGATTGGCGTGGGTAGGTGCCATGTTCCAGATGAGGGCAGCTGGGGACTGGGAGGAGAAGTGACCTGCCCAAGGTCACACAGCCAGGGCCAGGGGAAGAGCTGGGATTTGAACCCAGGCAGTCTGGCTCCGGAGTCCATACTCTGACTCACTGCCTCGGGGCTATCAGGAGGATAACATGAGCCAATGCTGTGAGAACACAGAGCAGAGCCGGCACTTAGTAGGCACTTGGCACTCCTGAGGCCCGTCTCCCTTTGTCTCTGCCCCTGAGTGTGCCCACCACTGTCCCTGCCCTGCCCAGCTCTGCCGTTCTCTGCTGCTCATCCTCTCTGGCTTTGTCTAGCTCTCCCTGCCCCTGTGTGTCACTCTATGTCTGCCTCCCTGTTTTTCTCCCTCCCCTGCCCTGTCTCTGGCTCTGTGTCCTTGTCTGTCCTTCTGTCCTCTCTGCATCTTCCTGTCCCTTTCCCACCAGCCCCTGCCGCGTGGACCCCGCTGACTCGTGCTTCTGCTTTCCCCGTATCCCTGGCGCCTCTCATCATCAACGCGTCCTTTGTCTTTACAAGCTGGCCTGGTCTCTCTCCGTCTCTCCCTCCATTTACGAGCCTATGTGTTAGTGGACAGGGCAGCCGATGGAGGCCACTCACTAGTGACCCATCTCTGTGATCACCTCATTATTTATCACCAGAGACGCCAGTGTTTCCATAAATTACCCCGACCAGGAGCCGCCCGCGCCGGAATCAATAGTCACCTCTCGCCTAATACCCAATTATTAATAACCACGGGGGGAAGGGTGACCAGACGTGGCCAGACGTGGCACTCCAGGTTCTTGCCCAGCAGGGGGAGGAGCGGGCTGGGAGGGTGCTGGCCCCCATGCTGCAAGATGCCAGCACAGGGCAAGAGGCGGGGCCTGGAGAAGGACAGGGTCCCCACATTCTCTCTAGGACTGGGCGATAGAACCTGAGACATGGTTCCACCCTGAGGGCAGAGGGAGACGCAGAGCCCCGTCGTTAGGGTCCTCTAGTCTGAGGACAGGAGACCTGGCCAAGCAGTGAAGTATGTCCTTTTAGGACCCACCGGGGCCCCAGCCATAAGGGTGCACCTTCCCCAGAGAGAAAAACTTCATCCCACAGGCAGACGAAAGGCTACCAGAGGCAGGTGCTGGGGTGGGGCTTTGGTTCCACCAGGGCACAGGGAGCAGGAGGTAATTTCCACCCCCCCCCCCATCCCCCAGCCCTGCAACACACACTTGGAGCCCTGCAGGTACATCTGGGTAAAGATCTGAACCTGCAGAAGCTGGTGCTTGGCGGGCTGGAGGCATGGCAGGAAGGACAGGAGGAGGAGCAGGGCACCTTAAGGGGATCTATGCCTGCTGGTGCCCGAGGCTAGGGGCTTGGGAGTGAATCGAAACAGTTGTCCATGCAGATGACGGTGGCAAGACCAGAGGAGAGAGACCAAGCCCCGGAAGACTCCGACCTCAGTGTATCCTGATACCCAGATATACACACTTCGTCAACCACTGGCTCTCCCTTCTCTGCACCAGAGATGCAATCGACGGACACACACACACACACACACACACCCCACATGTACAATCCAGCAGCACGAAAACACCCACACACGCCCACACGCAGAAATACAAGTGCATGTTTGGGCCTATGCACACATACACCCCAGATATCCCCCCCTCACACACACACAGAGGCATCTACACATGCAGACACAACGCACACTTGCAGCCCATCCTGCATGCACACCCTTTTGTGCACACAGTGTGCACATGCAGCCACGAGGCCTCTAAGGGCATCTTGCGGAGCGAGGCTGAGGCTTCGTTCAACTCCTCCAGAGCCCAGTTGGTTCCAACACTGCCACCGTGTGGCCGCAGGTGCACAGTGCGCAGGCCGTGAGGCTGGAACACCTGGCCAGTGGGGAGGAGGTCTCACCTCAAATCTTGGGTCTCTCCATCTAGATGAACCGGGCTGCCATTTGGCCACTTCCCAGTGAAACCGAACACAGTCCTGGAGAACTGGGGTCAGATTGTGTGACGGCTGGAACCTGCTGCTGTGGGCCATTGCTGTCCATTCAGCAGGGCTGGCCCCGTGGCTTGTGTCTCTGCAACCCATGGCTGGTGACACGTGGTAGGCAGGCAGCCCCCATGTTAGTGTAGATTTGGTGCCAAGTTGCTTAAACTCTCCCAGAGAGACGAGTTCAATCCCGACCTGCAATTTAATTATTAATTCACTCATCACAGTATTGAGGCTGTAATCTTTGTCCATGTATGATGCTAGGTTGAAATTACAGTGAGCAACACGGACAGTTGCCTCTCCTAAATGTCAGGGGGCCCAACACTGAAGAGATAACACAACAAATATTTATCAGGTTATACCATAGAAAACTGACATTGGCGTAGGTCTAAGTGGTCAGCTACTGGCAGAGTATTCATGCAAGATCCTTTGATTCACCCTAATGATGGCAAGTGTCATACAGGTTACAGAACAGGGCAGTGGGGCTTAATCTGGGGTTGGAATGGCAGGGAAGGCTTCCTTGGGCTGTAAGCCGAACTTGAAAGGGTGAGCAGTGATGAAGCTGCTCGCAGGGTGCCCAGAGCCTGTGGAGGCACAGATGTTCTCGCTTTTGTTCTCAGAGGCCCTGGAGCCCTCAGGTGCCCCCTATGCGCCTCAGTTTAGACTCGAGGTCTCCCCAGGGATGAGCACTATTAGGGGAGTGGTGCCTGGGATGACCTTGCCAAGGATTTCTATCCTCCTAGATGCTGCAAGGAGTTGAGGCAGACACCTAGTCACACAGGCCTGCCAAGGACATATCATGATGTTGTAGAGATGGGGAAACTGAGGCTCGGGGAGATTACATCACACACTGAGTAGCAGTGCTGGGATTTGAGACCACCCTGACTCCCAAAACTACGCTTTTTAATTTTTTAATCTTAGGTGCAGAAACTTGAGTTAATCACGCATCTCAGTTCCCGGAAGACTATTCATGCAAGATCCATCTCCTGACTTGTTATTACTAAAAAATCGGTATGTATCAGTCAATCATTCCCGGAGCCTTATTTTGCACCCGGCTCAGTGACAGGGCCCATGCGGGTGCATCCACAGGTGGTTCAGCGACAGGTCCTGCCCTTGGGGAGCATGTGAGCTAGTGACAGTCAACTCTGGGCAAAGAACTTCCACTCTCTTGCCCAGCAGATTTAAGGGATTTATCCAAGGAAAACAAGGACAAGGATCTATAAAGGTGTTTGCATCAGATTGATAATAAAGATTTCATGCCCTTCAGTGAGGAATAAATGCATTATGATATATCTGTCCAATGGAATATTATGCATCTATTAAAATTGGTGGCAAGAGCATTCCTTTATTGATGTGGAAAGATGGCTACACTTTGTGGTTCAGATTTTTTAAAAATAGGGCATATAACAGTATTCGTAGAGATATCCATTTTGAAAAACATAGATAATACGTGCATACATTTTCCTGATTCTAAGATGCACATTTTTTAACATTTGAACATTTCTAAAATCAGGATGTGCATTTCAATTAATAGATATGTTTAATGCAGTAGTTCTTTTCTCCAAAAGAGCCGTGTAATTAAATCAATGATGCATCTCACAATCAGTGTTGTCCTAGAATCAAGAAAAACATATATCTACATGCGCACATAGGAAACATTCCAGAAAGATAGCAACCAAAACGGTAAAAGTCATTAAATCTAGGTGATTTCCACTTTCTTTACAAACCTCCTGTACTGTCTGGGTTTTATAAACTGAACATGAATTGTTTTTATAATGAGAAAAAATCTCCTATTTCCATATTGAAAAACAAAACAAAGTCTTGGGTCAAAAAAAGTCAAAGCTTCTCATATACAGCAGGCCAGAATACTCACTAAACGGAGCCCCAGAAGCAAGGGATGGGAACCAAGGGGACTTGGCAGCCTGGTTGTAAAGGAGCTGGGCTTCCCAATGCAGGAGAGATTTGGGTAGATGGGGAACAGGTTTAGACACTGCAAGCCGAGGAGACAGTCTAAAAGGAGGCCTGGGGATCCGGAGTATTCCCCTCAGGTCTGGAGCGAAATGGTGTAACTCAGGCCAGGCAGATGGCAGTGGTGGTCATTACAATAATAATCCTAGCTGACGTTTATTGAGTGCTTACTCCGCGCTGGGTACCGCTCTAAGCATTTCATATGCATGTCCTTATTGTAACAGACTGCCTTGTGTCCCCGCAAGATGCATACGTTGATGTCCTAACCCCCAGTACCTTAGAGTGTGATCGCATCTGGAGATAGGGTCTTTAAAGAGGTGATAACGTTGACATGAAGTCACTAGCGTGGACCCTAATCCAGTATAACTGGAGTCTTTATAAGAAGAGATTAGGACACACACATCAACAGAGAGAAGAACATGCAAAAGCACAAGGAGAAGACGGCCGTCCACAAGCCAGGAGAAGAGACCTCAGAAGGAACCAACCCCTGCTGGCACCTTGACCTCAGCCCTCCAGCCTTCAGAATAGCGAGAAAATAAATTTCTGTTCAGACACACAGTCTGTTGCTCTTTGTTATGACAGTCCTAGCAAACTAATATACTTCTTTACCCCACCACAACCCCGTGGGGGTGGGTGTTTCTGTTATCTCTTGCTGCGTAACGAGCCACCCCAACACTTAGTGGCTCAAGATATCAATAACAATTTGCTTTGCTCTGGAGCTTGGCAAGGTCAGCTTAACTACGCTGTGCAAGGCATTGCTGGGCACACGACATTCAGGATGGCTCATGCGTGTGACTCACATGACAAGCTGGTGCTGTGAGCCAGACGCCTAGTGTGGCCTCTCCACATGGCTGCTTGGCCTCCTCACAGCATGGTCACCGGATTCCTACAGTGGGCATCCCAAGAGAACCCAATGAAGTACGTGGCATTCTTATGACCGAACCTTGGGAGTCTTGCAGCGTCACTGGTGCTACATCTAACCAGGCAGTGACAAAAGTCCTCCCAAGTTCAGGGCAAGGGACCACTGTCCCCACTATCCCCTGGGAAGAGTGTCAATGCTCTTGTAAGAAGACCTTGTGGGATGGGATACATATTGTAGCTGACGTATTTGGAAAATGCATCCCATGATAGTAGGTACTGTAATTATCCCCATGTTACAGGTGAGGAAATGCAGGTGGAGAGATAATTTAAGGGACAGGCTAAGATGCTGCAACTGGTAAGTGGTGGCATTGGGTGGGTTGGTGCTGGATCATGAAAGGCCTTGAATGCCAAATCCAAGGTTTAGGTTTAAAGTCGGTGGACAATAGAGAGCCAGTGAGCTTTTGGAAGCAGAGAATGAAATCATTAGGTCTGTGTTCAAGGAAAATCACTCTGACTGCAGGATAGAAAAAGGAAGAAGGGTAATCTGGAGGCAAGAGGAGGCCGGAGTCACAGTGCTAGGGAGGGGATGTGGACCAATCCAGGGCAGTGCTTGGGGGCTGGAGGGAAGGGCCCCGCTGCTGCTTCTAGGCAGGAGGGCCTCTGGGTGATGAGTAGCACCGACCCCACTCCTCTGCAGACCAGCTGAGGTCCCCGTTCCCTTGGCTCCCCAAGATCCACCATCTCATAAGATTCCTGTGGGCCCTCCTTCTTCAGGGTGTCTGGTGAGGGCCCTGCTGGGTTTGATGTCACCACACAGAGCTAGCACATAACAGGTCCTTAGTGTTTGCCAAATGAGCAAATGATGAGTGAATGAGTGAATGAGTGAATGAGTGGGAGACAGGCCATAAAAGAAAACTGATAAACTAAGGGAGAAAAAAAAAAGCCAAATGTACTTTAACCATGCACCTTCATGGAATCACAGATTTGGGGGGACTAACTGGGTGGGGACTAGAAGCATGGCCAGAATGCGGCAGGGCGGGGGTGGGGTGGGCGGCTCAGGAGTTTGAGAAGACTCCAGAAGCTGTCCCAGGAGAAAGACCAGAGCCGGGATGGGGCTGAGCTCTGATTGGATACAATGGGTGTCCATCACGGAAGTTCCACCAATGAGGCAATCAGCTACTTCCACCATGTCCACAAAGGCGAAGTTTCACGCGGGTTCGAATCCCTGCTTCGCGACCCGTTCCCTAGACGTCCTTGAGCACGATCCTTCTCTGCAGTTTTCTCAGCTGCACCATGGGGGTGAGAGCGGCACAGCCCTCCTTGGGTAGCAATGCAGACCTGGGAGGCGCTGGGTGAAAAGCACCAGCTTTGGTCGGGCTGGAAATAGGGGCTACTGGGGACTCCTGGCCCGGGCCTTGGCCCCACAGTGGTATGTGCTAGAGTAATGGTCCGCCCACTTTTCTTCCCCGCCACTGGACTGGGAGCTCCTGACGGGCAGAGACTGTGTCCCAGGGCTCAGCCCAGGGCTGGCAGGAGTAGGACTTGGAAAGGTCTGGGGTGTTAGCTTCGGGAACGGGTGCACTTCCCCAGGGTGCTGTTCACAAAGGGACACAGAGCATGGAGGGGCAGCCAGGCCTCCACCGTCTCATGCAGACTGCCCCATCGGCAGACCCTCTGTGGATGCCAGCCCGGAAGCCCAGGGTCACAGAAACCCCGCAGCACAGCCAGTCAGGCCCATGGGAAATGGGTCAAAGGTGAACGAGGGACTTCCAGCGGCCAGGAACCAGAGAGAGAGGAGGTAGGGAGGGGACACCTGGGTGGACAGAACACCTGCAACATGCCAGGAGGAAGTCATGTTCTTGTCCCCATTTTACAGATGGGAAAATTGTGAGCTTTGACCTGTATTACTCCACGGAGACTTTGAGGAGGGGAAGGAGAAAGACATGGATAAGGGGCAGGGTAGGCCCTCCCCAGCAGCAGCATCTTGGGATCAGAGAATGGCCAGCTGTCGTCTCCAGGTCCTTGCTCCCCAGGTTCTGTGCCTCAAGCACCCCTGCTTGGGCTCCCCCTGGGTTCGGCCCGTAAGTTTCTTCTGAGGGGCATTCCTTCTGGGTTCACCATTCAGGTCAACCTAGACTGACAGAAAGCCAAGAAAAAGTAGATTTCTCTCTTGTGTGCTTGAGGGGCAGAGACAATGGGGGTCACTAGTGTCCTGGAGAATGGGGCCGGTTCAGAGATCCTTGCGAGTGAACGCCAGTGAGACAGGATCACAGGACAGGCTGGTGGCTTCCTGCCTTCTCTCGGGGCCAGATTCACCTTCAGATTCCAGGGCCCACATCCCTGTGTCCCAGCATGACCTGGAAGGAGTTCCAAATAGTCCCAAGGGTTCCCAGACCTAAACCTGGGGCTATGGGCTGGGCTTTGAGCTCAAGCTAAACTCATCCCTCGTCTTTTGCCTCATGTCATCTTCACGCAACTAGGATCCCTGCTGGTCACCGCTCAGCCCCTTGCCTGCCCTGGTCAGGGCAGGAAGCTCATCCGGTGCCAGCAATAGGCACCAGAATTGGCCACGCTGCCCTAAGGCCATCAGCAGCCCCGCAGGGCCCCAGCCTTGCCCGTGCCCTCTCCAGCTGGCTCAGCTCAAGGCCAAGCTCTCACAGCCCTTTGGACACTGATTCAAACAGCTCCCCGTCCTGCAGCCTGGCCTACAGCCAGGCCAGGTCCTGCAACGTTCCCCTCTTCAACTCCCCCAAACCAGTGTGTCCAGAGCCCCCGTGCCCCGCCTTCCCCCAAAGCCTGCCTCCCCCGATTTCTGCTGGATTTGACATTTGCCCTGTGGCCCAGACGCCCAGGACCCCCCACAGTCCTGCCTGGGGACCCAGCCCGGGTTCCAGCTGGCTGGCGAGCCCAGCCAAGCATCACCGCTCCTGCGACATCCCTGAGTGACAGGAAACAACTCGCTCCTTCCAAGAGGCGAAGCTCTGACAAACACTCACTAGGAAATAATAAAGTGGCAAAATAATTCTGCATCGGACACACTTACCAGAGCAGAAAGCGTCTGCGGAGGAGACAACATCTTGTACCATCTATCTTCCTTAAATCCCCACGCTGTGACAAAGTGGAGGGCGAAATCATGATGAATGATCGGACACATTTAGCCAGTACCTGTGCTCTGTAACGAGCGTGGCCCGGGAATGGGGCCCTAATGAAGATCTGTGCCCCCACCCCAAACCAGGCCTCGTCGGAAACAAGTCTTTATTACGAAATTGGCGCCTAGTTTTCATACCACGCAGGATGGAGGCGCGAGGTGTGACATGAATTAACGCCGGCACCTGCAGGGTCAGCCCAGCCCTGGCTGGCGGTACAGAGACAAACGGGTTCGGCTCCCGCCACCACCCTGCGTCTGGTTGACAAGGCGCCAGTCGCCTTCTGATTGTGCGGAAACACGCCTCGGTTTTGTTCCTACCCGGCCCGCCATCATTTATTCTGCTGCCTCATTTGAATATGATGAATACTGTAGTCCTTTATTTGTTCACAACAACCAAATAATTGTAGATCCGTGGGCTTCGGGGCAATTAATCACATTTTTCCCTCCACCAATCCACTATAAACATGACATTGAACAATAAAGTACATTAACCTCTGCTTTGCACAAAACTTTGCTTATTTAAACACCGCAAGGTTATTTGTTTTCCTTCTTGCCAGGCCCCTGCCATGAAGAAGAGGTAGTGGGGAGAGAAGGCCCACCCCATACTGGGCAACCACACCAGCCTAGCCCAGCCCCCAGCTCAGCCAGGCCCAGGGCCTGGTGTCAGGAGCGAGCGGGTGTGGTTGCAGCCCCTGGAGTGGTCATCTTGGCAGGATCTGAGTCTGTGTATATGTGTGTGCACACATGTGTGCACGTTTGTGTGTGTATGCACAGCTGTCCCTATGCGAGTACTTGCGTGACTATGTCTGTATTGCACATGTGTTCCTGTGCGTATGTGTGTTTATATATGTCTGGTCTCAGAATAGAGGTTCTGAGGACCAAGCCTGTGTGTGTGTGTGTGTGTGTGTGTGTGTACTTATAAGCGTTCTTGTTTGCACATGTGTGGCCATTTTAAAACATGGCTGCAAATTATTTCACATCCTTCCCATCAAGAGGTGGGATCTATGTCCTCCCCTCCTTGAATCGGGGCGGACTTGTGACTGCTTTGACCAACTCTTACCGAGGTCAAAAAAGGTCATGCAGCCTTCACCTTGTTCATGGGAACACTTACTCTTGGAGTCCTGAGTTGCTATTTAAGAAGCCCAGCTACTCTGAGGTTACCATGCAAAAGAGGCCGCATGGAGAGGCCCTGAGACCGCAAGGATAGAGACAGAGAGAGAAAGAGATGCTGGATGAGCACCCAGCCATTCAAGACATCCCAGCCCAAGTGCCAGACATGTGAGTGAAGACACCTCCAGCCATTCCATTCTTCCCCACGGAGGATCCAGACATGCTGCAGCATGGACAGGACATTCCCACTGCATCCTGCCTGAATTCTCACCCCACAGAATCCATGAGCATAGTAGAATGGTGTTGCCTCACGGCACCAAGATCGGGGTGGCTCGCTATGTAGCAATAGATAATGGGGCTGAAGGTCCGTGCAATGTGTGTGCATGTGTGTGCATGCATGTGGGGGTGTGTACGTGAGCAAGCGATGTATGTGAGCAGTGCATAGATGTGCAGAGTGCATCCAAGCCTTCACTCAGCACCTTACTGAACAACTGCTGCGCCAGGCTTTTTCTAGGCATGTGGGATACATCAGTGACCAAAGCAAAGGCCATGTGCTCGTGGAACTTGACTTCTGACGGAGACAGACAATAAATAATAAACTAAAGAAAAACAGTTAAATTAGATGGCATGTTATAAGGTGATAACTACTATGCACAAAGGTAAAGCCAGAGCTGGGTGTGGGGATCAAGAGAGCCGGGGACAGGGAATGGGTCACATTTTTCTACAGGGTGGTAAAGGCGGGCCTGTTTGAAAACACGGCATTGGAAAAATCCTCAAAGGGCATGAAAGAGTTCGTGTAGAGGTTTAATTATGCCCCTGAAAAATCTTCCCCCGAATGTTGGATTTCTAACCTTCAGAGCTTCAGAATGTGACAAATATTATTTGGAAATATGGTTGCTGCAGATACGGTTAGCTGAGACAAGGCCGTACTGGAATAGGGTGGGCACTTAATCTAATATAACTGGTGTCCTTGTAAAGAGAAGAGACACTGAGACAGAGACACACAGGGAAAAGACCATGTGAAGACAAAGGCAGAGATGGGAGTGATGCATCTACGGGTCAAGGAACACCAAGGGCTGCCAGCAAATACCAGAAGTTGGAGGCAGGCATGGTGGCTCACACCTGTAATCCTAACAGTTTGGGAGGCTGAGGCAGGAGGATCGCTCGAGCCCAGGAGTTGGAGACCAGCCTGGGCAACATGGTAAGACCCTGTCTCTACAAAAGATTAAAAAATTAGCTGGGCACAGTGGCATGCGCCTGTGATCCCAGCTACTTGGAAGGCTGAGGTGGGAAGATCGCTTGAACCCAGGTGATCAAAGCTGCAGCGAGCCAAGATTGTACCACTGCACTCCAACCTGGGCAACAGAGCACGACCCAGTCTCGCAATAAGAAACAAAGGAGGAGGAGTTGGAGGGGGAAAGGAGGATCATCCCCATAGATATATTCCAAGGATGCCCTGGTAGACACCTTGATCTTGGACTTCTAGCATCCAGAGCTGTGAGACAGTAAATTCCTGTTGTTTTAAGCCATCCAGTTTGTAGTACTTTGTCACACAGCCCTAGCAGACTGATGCAGTGACTGACATGGAGATCTGGGAGAGAAGCAGTCTGGGCAGGAGGATCAGCCGGTGTGAGGGCCCTGCAATGAGCAGAGCAGCAGGTTCAAGGATCAACAAAGAAGTGGGTGGGCGGGGAGAGAGGAGGAGGAGACGGGTGAGCCAGGTGACAGGGGCTGATTCACACAGCCTTGAGCCATTGCAGGGACTTGGCTTTCACTGTGGGTGAAACAGAGCTTTGCAAGTTTCTGAGCATCATATATTCTAACCAGGATTGAAAAGGGTCTCTCGGTGCTTTGAGAATAGACTCTGGGTTTGAGGGTAGATTAGGGAGAACGATTAGAAACCTGGTGCGATAATCCAATGATCCATGTAGTGACTTGGACCAGGTGGTGGTGGTGGAGGTGGTGAGAGGTGGTTTATTATGGATGTATTTTAGGAGTCCAGGCAACAGGACTCCCAGATGCATTGGAATGTGGGGTGTGAGAGAGAAATCAAGGAGGACTCCAAGATCGCTGGTTTGAGAAACGGGAAGGAGAGAGTCATGATCAGCCAAGATGGAGACAGCTCTGCAAGGAGCATGTTTGGGACTGGGATAGACCAGGAAATGTGTGTATATATCTCATCATATGCATTATGTGTACATGAGAGTGCATAAGTGTGTATGTGTGTGTCTGCATGTACCTTCAGATGCATTATGCACTCAGATAGGTCTGGGTGCTTTTGTATGTGTCTACTGATAGACATTTTCGTCTTTAAAAAGAATTTAGGCTGGGCACGGTGGATCACGCTTGTAATCTCAGCACTTTGGGAGGCCGAGGAGGGCGGATGACTTGAGGTTGGGAATTCAAGACCAGCCTGGCCAACAAAGTGAAGCCCATCCCTACTAAAAATACAAAAATTAGCAGGGCATGATGGTGGAAACCTGTAATCCCAGCTACTCAGGATGCTGAGGCAGGAGAATACTTGAACTCGGGAGGTGGAGGTTACAGTGAGCCAAGATTATGCCACTGCACTCCAGCCTGAGCTACAAAGCAAGACTCCTTCTCAAAAAAAAAAAAAAAAAAAAAAAAAGGAGAATCTAAATGAGTATCTGCAATGTGTTTGCATATGTGTGTGCATTTATGTGACTTTTTGTAGTGTGTGTGCCTGAAGAGTGTATGTGTATATCCGTGGAGGGGTGTGTGTGCGCGCGTGTGTGTATGTGCACATGCGTGCATGTGTGTGTGAAGTGCTCTGGAGGGACAGTGCAGGGAGGCCAGTCCCCTGTCAATGGACTTGTCTTGGGTGGACAGAATGGAGGTGGGATTTACATAGGCAGGGCTACACTCAGAAACCTCTTTGAAGCCAGACCCCAGGACAGGGAGAGTCTGTTCATCCAGGTTCTCATTGAGAAGGAGGTGCTGAAACAGAGGCAGGCCTCCCATGGATGGGCGCAGAGCTCCAGCTGCACCAGGTGGTACCCACATGCCAACAAGGGGGGAGTTGGTCAAGTGGATTGGGAGTCTCCACAGGATGGAATGTAGGTTTGCCTTCAAAAAATGACATCTTTAAGAAATAGTTGGCTGGGTGTGGTGACTCATGCCTGTAATCCCAGTGCTTTGGGAGATCAAGGCAGGAGGATCACTTGAGGGCAGTAATTCAAGACAAGCCTGGGCAATATAGTGAGACCCCCATCACTACAAATAAAAAAAAAAAAGAAAGAAAATTAGCTAGGCATGGTGGCACATACCTGCAGTCCTAGCTATGTGGGAGGCTGAGGCAGGAATATCTCTAGAGCTCAGGAGTTTGAGGCTGCAGTGAACCGTGATCACACCACTGCACTCCAGCCTGGGTGACAGAGTAAGACCCTGTCAAAGAAAGAAAGAGATAGAGAGAGAAAGGAAGAGAGAAAGAAAGAAAAGAGAAAGAAGGAAAGAAAGAAAGAAAGAAAAAAAGAAAGAAAGAAAGAAAGAGAAAGAAAGAGAAAAAGAAAGAAAGAAAAGAAAGAAAGAAAGAAAGAAAGAAAGAAAGAAAGAAAGAAAGAAAGAAAGAAAGAAAGAAAGAAAGAAAGAAAGAAAGAAAGAAAAAGAAAGAGAAAGAAAGAAAGAAAGAAAGGAATTAACTATTTGGGGAAAAAAATGTCCCCAAGGAATAATAAACTTTGATATGAGCTAATGAAATTCTTCACAAAGAGAAGCCATCTAATGCATACTCCCTCAACTCATAGCTGCCAAACATCTTGGCTATAGAATAGGATCTGTGCCCATACTATACTCTCTTTGCTTCCCACCAGGCTGAACAGAGGAGCTTCCCCTACCCATCTCTGAGGTACTCCCTCTCTCCCAAGGGAAACTTGTTGCACCTATCAATCACTGTAGCCCTCACTGCGGCTGCCAGGTTGGGCATGACATCATTGCTAGAGTAAATTAATAAAGCCTCAAGTACATGGAATATGGCCATTCACCTCATGAATGCATTGTTTTCTATTCCAGTCAAAAAGAGGATCTGAAACAGACTGCAATAGTTATTTGTAGTTTTGTAGTTTTGCCCAGGGACTATATTAACTCTTCCATCCCCAGTCATAAAATTGTCCAAGGAGATACAGACTGCCTCAAGATTGCAAAGAACATCACATTGATCCGTTACATCAACGACATCATGCTGATACAGACAAGCAAAAAGTGCTAGTTCTTTGGAGGTCTTGGGAAGACACAGGCACACCAGAAGGTGTGCATGTATTTATAATTAGTGTAAATGGTATTGTATAATGTTGCCATTCTCTTACTAATTGTTTGTCTATTGGCACTGTGTTTTTAAGATCTATCCATGTTGCTATGTGTACATATATGATCCTTTGCTTCATAATAGTGGGGGCCAACCCAGATGGCTACTGTCTGTCCGCCTCCCACAAATCTGCAACAGAAATCCTTGTAGATTTCCCAGTGTACAGCTGTGTTAGAATTTCTTTGAGTCCTAGGGTACCTATGTGCTTAATTTGCATAAGTAGTGTGGAATCACTCTCCAAAAAGGCCTCACCAATTTACACTCCCATCAGCCATGTGTGAGGAATCCTATCTTCCTCATTTCTGCCATTAATTGGTATTACCCAGCTTTCTAGTTTTTGCCAGTCTAAGGTGTAAAGTGATACCTCGTTTTAATTTGCATTTCTCTGACTACTAATGAGTTTGAGCATCGCTTCATGTGCTTATTAGCTTTGGGGGTTTCCTTTTCTGTAAATTGCCTGTCATATCATTTGCCCATTATTCTATTGGAGTTGATGTTCTCTTCTTGTTGCTTTGCAGAGCTCCTTGTATATTCTAGGTGTTAATCCCTTGTCAATTTTAGACTTAAAAAAATCTTAATCCTATCATCTGACGCTTAATTGGTCCACGTTCTTTTTTTGTTAAACACAGTTTCTGAATTTTGATGTAATCAAATTCAGCAAATTTGTGCATTGTGGCTTGTGCTTTTGAAGTTTTGTTAAACAAGCCTCCTTCCCTTTCCTAAGCCCAAAGATATCCTTCCACATTTGTGTCTATTAACCCTATGCTTTTTAACTTTCACATTAAAATTTTTAGTGTACCTAGAGACCCCACCCCACACATGAAGAGAAACAGGGGTCCAGTTGTAGTTTTCTTGGTAGACTGAGCCAGTTTTTCCTACTTTATGTGCAAAACAATCCATCCTTTACCCATCGATTTGCTGCAACACCTCCTTTATCCCTGTTGAGTTCCCATAGGTAGGTCTTTGGGTTCTCCATTTGGGTTTCATTGACATAATTTGTCTATTCATAGTAATTAAAAATTGTGGTATAATTAAAAACACCAAAATTTTTAATTACTATGGCTTTATAGTCGTTCTCAATATTTGGGGGGGAAAGTCATGTCCCCTTCATTCTTCTTTTTTTAAGTTGATTTAGTTCTTCATGGAACTTCCATTACTCCACATAATTTTTAGAGTATATTTATCAATTTTCTAAATACACACACACAACTGTAATTATTATTGGAATGGCAGTGAATTTATGAATTAATCTGATTAGAGTTGACTTAATTATGATATTAAGTCATCCTATCAAGAGATGTCAATTACACAAGACTTAAAGCTCAGTTCATGGAGATCTAATATGATCTTGGTTTAATTCCCAAATACTTTGTAATTTTCATTGCTCTGATGATATTTTATTTTGATTACATTTACTTACATTTAAAATTTCTTTTATTATGATTTCTTACAATTACATATTTGTCATCTTTTTTTCTACTGAATTTTTAAATTACATTTTCTAGTTGGTTATCGCTGATGTAGAAATCCTGTTGATTTCTTGTACCTGGGTAACCTTAGCTGGATTCTTATATTCATTCTAATAATTGATCTGTAAGTTCTTTTGGTACCCATCTAGACGGGTTACATATCTACAAATGTGACAGTTTCATGTCTTTTTTTCCAGACTCCACAATCTTCCTTCCTTCCTTCCTTATAGTATTTATTGGAATCTGTAATACTATATTAAACCACATCAGTTATGAGAAACTGAGGTCTTAAAGCTGTATGTCTGAAGTTTCTCTATTATGTGTATTATTTACTTGAGGATGTATAAATTTTATTAAATTAATTTCTTTCTACTCCAAGTTTTATAAGTTTTTGTAATCATAAAAGGTATTCAACTTTATCAAATACTTTTTCTGCATTGACATTATCATATATTAATTTTCTCCTTCTATTATTATATTGAATTAAATGAAAACATTTTCTGATGTTGAACTATCCTTGCATTCCTTGAATATGATGTATTAATTTTAATACAGTGCTGGATTCAGTTAGCAAACATTTTGTTTAGAATTCTTGCACCTATGTTTATAATAGGGCTACAGTTTTCTTTATTTGCATGGTCACCATCTGGCTGTGGAATCAGAATTGTATTAGCTCCATAAAATTAGCTGGCAGACTTCTCTATTTTTCTATTTTCTGAAAAGAAAAAAAAAAACTGGAATAAAACAGAAAATAAATATTCCTTAGAAGTTTAGCAGAATTCATATGTAGAACCATCTGGGTCTAAGTTTTGGCAGAGAAGAACTGTTGGTAGAAAGAGGAGATATTTGGCCAGGCACGGTGGCTCATGCCTGTAATCCCAGCACTTTGGGAGGCCGAGGCAGGCGGATCACAAGGTCAGGAGATCGAGACCATCCTGGCTAATACGGTGAAATCCTGTCTCTACGAAAAATACAAAAAATTAGCCAGGCATGATGGCGGGTGCCTGTAGTCCCAGTTACTCAGGAGGCTGAGGCAGGAGAATGGCGTGAATCTGCGAGGCAGAGGAGGTTGCAGTGAGCAGAGATTGTGCCACTGCACTCCAGCCTGGGTGATAGAGCAAGACTCCGTCTCAAAAAAAAAGAAAAAAAAAAAGGAGATATTTGACTACCATTTCAATATTTTAAATATTTATTCATTGGTTCAAGTTGATTCATGTCTGTTCAAGTCCAATTCTCCTTGCACAAATTTTGGCCTTTTATATTTTCCTACATATTTTTAATTTATTTTTTAATTTTTTTTATCCTACACAGTTTTTATATAGATTCTTAAACTTGTCGGCATCTAGGTCTTCCTAACAGTCTTTTATTATTATTAATTTCTATCTCTTTTAATTAGTTTTTTCCAAGAACAAACTTTTGGTCTTGTTTATTTTCTCCATTCTTTTCTTCACTATGTCATTGATAAATGTGTTTATTGTTTCTTTCCTTATTTGGGGGGATTTGTGCTGTTTTATTCTTTTTATTTTTTAATTTCTTGATAAACAAATCTGTTTATTTGATGCCATAAATTTCTTACTAACTGTTAAGAAATTCTTGGCTATGCCCATAGTTTTGACAAGTACTGTTTCCATTCTCATTTACTTGTAAAATACTTCTTCAGTACATTTAGTGCTATACTGTAAGTGGTAAGTTCAGAGGCTTTGCAGCTTGTCTGCCTGGGTTTGAATCCCTGCTGTATCACTCACTAGCTGTTTAACCACGGGCAAGTTACTAACCTCTGTGTGCCTTACTTTTTTCATTTAAAAACAGTCAATTTAAATGAGTATTAGCTCATATAATGACCAACACAGAACATGCCTGCATAGAGCAAGTGCTATGTAATTGTTAGCTATTAAAGGTTCCAAACATATGGAACATTTTAGCTCTCCTTTAATTGTTAATTTCTAGTGAGATATTAATCTTAGATGGGGGAAGCTTCCTGGCTTCTTCTGAGACGGAGAGGGGAGAAACTGAGGGAACATGTGAGGTTGGAGAACTTGACTTTTTAGAGGCACCAATCTTTACCACTGTGGTGTGCTCCCCTGAAGGCTTTACTGCAAAGTGTGAGTGTGGAGAAGCCAGGCTGCTTTCAGGGTGGAAGACTGCAAGGTGAATGAAAAGGAAGGACAAACAGGCAAGAATATCAAGGTCAAGGACTCTGGCAAGAAGAGGCTCAAGGGATGGTTCATGAAAGGCAGAGCAGATTAAATGTGGGAATTGAGGGAGAAGCAGAATCTGGGAGAACCCCAGGGTGTCTACAACCAGGTGGACTGAAGTGCTGGTTCCTGAGATGGGGAAATCTGAGAAGGGACAGTCTGGGAGAGGGAGAGCAGAACTGGAATTCAATTTTGGACACGTGATACTTGGGATCAGTGGATCCAGGCCCTGGAGCCTGGCAGCAGGGCAGGAGAGGAAGGGATGAGAGAGAAAAAAAGGCAGGCAGGTCAAGGTAAGTCATTTTGGAGAGTTTGAGTGTTACTGAGTGCAAAATGAGCACTGGGAGTTGGGAATGGCTGATTCTGTGTTTTGGAAATACCACTGACTCCAGCATGGAGAATGGGTTGTAGGAAGAGAGAGGAGAGGAAAGAGACAAGTTGGTAGGGATCTGGCCCCACCAGATGCTTGGTGTTCCCCAGGGCTGGCTTCATGGGCGTGAAACTTGTGCAGTCACACAGGGGCCCACGCTCCAAGGAAACCTTTGCTTGGTTGAATGCCCTGCATTTGTTATCTTGAAATCCTTAATAATTTTTTCTTTGCACTTGTGTTTTGTAAGTCAAGACCAATGGGACCAAGAAACATGAGCACGTGTAGGGGAGGTGTGCCCAGTCTGTGTGCCCACCACAGTTCCTCACTGCCCCGTGGCACACAGTGTGTGTGCTGCCCCATGAGCACAGAATGATGGTGGGCGCACAATGTGTGGGGGTCCAGTGAAAATCAAAGCCAGAACAAGGCAGATAGGTTACATCGATGACTCAGGCCATGCTCTCTGTCCCAACCAGAAGCTGCTTTGAATGCAGAGGAGGAGCAATGGTGTTCTCAGAAATGCAAACGAGCAAGGAAACGTATCATAGACTTTCTTATGCATGTGACCTCCCTGTAACCAACCACTTAGGCTGAAATCACGACAGAAGGTAAGGGAAGGATACGACAGTCTATATTGTTCTTTTTCCTTTCAGTACTTTCTTACCCAGCAGTAAGCTGAAGGTAGACAATATTGGTAGAATGTGTGCATATCAAGAAGTGAAAAAAAAAAAATTAAGTTACTTTTGTGCATCATTCCTGCTGTTCTGGTAAGAATGAAATTTGTATGTATGAGCACAGTGGTTCATGTGTGTAATCCCAGAGCTTTAGGAGGCCAAGGTGGGTGGATCACCTAAGCTCAGGGGTTCAAGACCAGCCTGGCCAACATGATGAAACCCCGTCTAAATTAGCCAGGTGTGGTGGCGGGCACCTGTAATCCCAGCACTTTGGGAGACTGGGGCAGGTGGATTACCTCAGCTCAGGAGTTCGAGACGAGCCTGGCCAACATGGTGAAACCTTGTCTCTACTGAAAATGTAAAAATTTAGCCAGGCGTGGTGGCGTGCACCTGTAGTCCCAGCTACCTGGGAGGCTGGGGCAGGAGAATCACTTGAACCCAGTAGGCAGAGGTTGTAGTGAGCCATGATTGTGCCATTGCACTCCAGCATGGGCAACAGAGTGAGACCCTGTCTCAAAAAAGAGAGAAGTCTGTATGTAAGTCTGAGACACAAATGACAAACTGTATAATTTTGATGTGTTGCATGCTAGTTAAATGTTCTTATATTTGCATTTAAAACTGGCATTACACAGTATAAAGATAAATAGAAAAATGGATGCTAATAACTTACATTTTTAAACTTGTTTTTACTTAGAATAACATTAAATTGTTTATTTAAGAAATATCACCAGTCACGGTGGCTCACGCTTGTAATCCCAGCACTTTGGGAGGCCAAGGCGGACGGATCACCTGAGATCGGGATTTCGAGACCAGCCTGACCAACGTGGAGAAACCCTGCCTCTACTAAAAATACAAAATTAGCCAGGCGTAGTGGCACATGCCTGTAATCCCAGCTACTCGGTAGGCTGAGGCAGGAGAATCACTTGAACCCGGGAGGCAGAGGTTGCAGTGAGCCAAGATCACACCATTGCACTCCAGCCTGGGCAACAAGAGCGAAACTCCATCTCAGAAACAAAATAACGGCCGGGCGCGGTGGCTCAAGCCTGTAATCCCAGCACTTTGGGAGGCCGAGACGGGCGGATCACTAGGTCAGGAGATCGAGACCATCCTGGCTAACACAATGAAACCCCGTCTCTACTAAAAATACAAAAAAATTAGCCGGGCGAGGTGGCGGGCGCCTGTAGTCCCAGCTACTCGGGAGGCTGAGGCAGGAGAATGGCGTAAACCCGGGAGGCGGAGCTTGCAGTGAGCCGAGATAGCGCCACTGCACTCCAGCCTGGGCGACAGAGCGAGACTCCGTCTCAAAAAAAAAAAAAAAGAAGAAACAAAATAACATGACAAGCCCAGAGAGAGAGACCATGGAAGAAAGGAAAAAGGTTTATATTTCAGTACCTTTTATACCTTTTATCCAATGTTTCCCCTGCTTTAAGAACAAGGGGCCCTGCATTTTTTATTTCCCACCGGGCCCTGCAAATTACTAGCCAGATCTAGTATCATCTCCTGAAAGTCTCACTCAGCCTTCTCAGTCTTTACTGTTTATTCACAAGCCAGACTGTTACAGAGTGCTGTCTTCTTCCTGCCTTTCTCCCAGACATCACTCCTCACTGAGAGGACAAGGTCCTCCTATTGAGTGGATGTGTGTGTAAAGTACAAATATGCTCACACGACACTTTGTAGCTTGATGTTTTCAAATGGTATATTATGAACACATCCCCCTTGCTAATAACCATTCTTAAACACATTTTAATAGCTACGTATTATTCTAACATTCTAACATTAGACCACAATTCAGTGACCCCCTGTTTTCAGCTTTTCAGAGTTATTAGCGATGCGCTGATAAACCTTCATGAATACTCAGCACAGAGCAACAAAAACGTTCCTCTTACAAATCAACAAATATCGGTTGAATAAATGAAATCATAAATTCACAATAATTTTCTTAAATTCTTACAGGTATACTGTCAGGGTCAAAAAGTATGTAATTTGAACAATTTTAATATTCTCCCAAAATGTAGTACTAGTTTGAACAATGGATCTCACTGTTGTGAATTTTTACCAAATTCTTTAAAAAAACAAAAAAAACTCTTCTAATTTAATAGGCAGAATTTCCTATTATTAGTTTAATGGTCATTTCTTTGATTTCTAGAGAGTCTGAACTTTGCTGGCCATTTGTATTTCGACCTCTGTGAATTATCAAGGTACCGTTTGCCTATTTGATATTGAGTATTTTGTCTTTTCCTTACTGATTAGTAAGAGTTCTTCGTATGTTGATACCAATTCTATATGTCACATATATTGACAATAGGTTTTCTTACTTTGTGACTTGTTTTATAGTTTCATTTGTTCTATTAATGCTCTTTAAGGATTTTATTTTATTTTATTTTATTTTATTTTATTTATTTTTTGAGGCAGAGTCTCACTCTCTCACCCAGGCTGGAGTGCAGTGGTGCGATCTCAGCTCACTGCAACCTCCCCATCCCAGGTTCAAGTGATTCTCCTGCCTCAGCCTCCCGAGTAGCTGGGATTATAGGCATGGGCCACCACGCCTGGCTAATTTTTGTACTTTTAGTAGAGAAGGGGTTTCACCATGTTGGCCAGATTGGTCTCAAACTCCTGACCTCAGGCAATCCACCCACCTTGGCCTCCCAAAGTGCTGGGATTACAGGCGTGAGCTACCGTGACTGGCCTAGGATTTTATTTTTAAGAAGTCAAGTTTCTCCATCTTTTTCTTTGGAGATACTTAATACGTTCTCATATATGCTCAAAAAGCCCTACCTCCACAAAGCTCCCGGCTCTACCCCTAAGAAAAGAAATATATTATCGAATATTCTTATGATTTTCTACCATTAAAAGGCGAGTTAAAGCCCTGTTTACATTATTGATATCACATTCTTTTGTAAATTTAAATTTTTTTTTAAATTTGATTGGACATGTTTGTTAAGTTTTGTCCTGTCATTTGGCTTCCGATGTCTATGTGCCTACACACGCACACACACACAGTCTTTCACTATGTGCTCTGTTTGCTCTTTGTATTCCTTTTATGCATAGGAATGTGGCTCATGTAATGCTCTTGGTTCTCTCTTTCTAGAGATTATATTGGTTCCCTACTATGAGCAATACTGACATCAGCTCGTGAACTCTTCTCCCATCTCTCCTTCCCTCCCCACCCAGTTTTAGTCACCACTCTTAGTTTGGAGCTTCTCTCTGTACCCTTGAGTACAGTTAAGTTTCCTTCTTGATTTGGAGGCTTCAAGTGACATCCTTTTACTTCCAGCTAGTGCCTCTGAGGCAATTAGTCCCTACACTTCAGTCCTCCTGTGCCCCATGTGTGTTGGCTGTGCTATTTCTACACTGCCAGCGCACACGGCATTCACACACTCTCTCTGAGCCCTTCCGTTTGCCCTCTGGATCCACACTCCCTGCCCTTCTCTGTTCTGACCTGTGTGGATTTCATGAACAGTTCCTACGTCCACCACCTCCCGTGTCCTCTACCTCCACCTCAGCTGAGGAGGAGCCCAAAGGACATTGAAAGAAGGGAGGAGAGTGAATTCTGTGAATTCAGGTTAGTGGTTCCCAGGCTTCCTGTCTAATCCTCTTAGGTTGGCAGTGTTTCTCCACCTAATTTTTATTATTTTTATCTTTATTATTTATTTATAGTATTTATTATTATTTTTTGAGACAGGGTGTCACTCTCTTGCCCAAGCTGGGTGCAGTGGCATGATCACAGCTTTCCAGGCTCAAATGATCCTCCTGGCTCAGCCTCCCAAGTAGTTGGGACCATTAGGTGCATGACATCATGCTCAGCTAATTCTTATATTTTTTTGGAAAGATGGGGTTTTGCCATGTTGCCCAGGCAGGTCTCAAACTCCCGGGTGCAAGTGATCTTCTTGCCTCTACCTCCTAAAGTGCTGAGATTCCAGGCATGAGCCACCGCACCCAGCCCAGTTGACTTTAGATCCAAAAACCACTTCCCTCATCCCTTGGGACCTAGTGGTAGGCCCGGGGTTAGTGCACCATTCCTGATAGTCCCTGAATCCTATTTTTGTCAGTCATCCCTTTGTAAATAGACTTTCTTTTTGCCAATGTGCCTTCTACTTCCTACTGGGATCCAGAATCAGATACATATAGTTTTATCACGGTCTTAGTCCATTTCCATGCTGCTAATAAAGACATACCTGAGACTGGGTAATTTATACAGGAAAGAAGTTTAATGGACTCACAGTTCCACATGGCTGGGAAGGCCTCACAATCATAGCACAAGGCAAGGAGGAGCAAGTCACATCTTACATGGATGGCAGAAGGCAAAGAGAGTGTGTGTTCAGGGAAACTCCCCCTTATAAAACCATCAGATCTCATGAGACTTATTCACTATCACAAGAACAGCACAGGAAAGACCCGCCCCATGATTCAATTACCTCCCCTTCCCGCAACACGTGGGATTGTGGAGCTACAATTCAAGATAAGATTTGAGTAGGAACACAGCCAAACCATATCAATCACCTTTATCCTTATCTTTTCACTTTAGGTTTTCAGTTAAATATATTCAATACTGACCACAAAACTTATATATCCAATGATTTGTTAATTGTCTAAATATCTTTCTCTACTATTCTCCTTAGGAGAGTCTTATGAAAATAACATTCTCTGGGTTCCTGCATGTTCATAACTGGTTGGTTGGTAGCCTTCATATTTGCAGGACAGTTTGCCCGGCTACAAAATCTTTGTCCCATTTTCTTTCCTTAAATATCTTTGAAATATTGCTGTGTTGTTAAAACATAGAATGTTACTGTCTAGGATCTTGATTCCATTCTGATTTTCTTTTCCTTAGAAATAACTTGGAATTTTTTACCTGCATGCCTAAAGGATTTTCATTTTGTCTTTAAGGAACCATAATATCACCAAGCAAAGTCTCAGTGTTGACCAGGCTAAGCTAATTTTCTTAGGACAGAATGTACCCTTTCACTGTTGAGATTAAACCTTCTTATATTTCAGGAAATACTTTTTAAAATTCAGTTTTAAAATATGTATTCTGTTCTGTTGTTTAGGCTTTATTCTCTAGAGCCTTGAATTATATGTATGTTGGATCTCCTTTGCCTAACTTCTGTATCTATCACTTTCTCTCAAATCCTTGTTATCTCTTTATTTCTGTTTGATCTTCCTCACTTTTCTATTTTCTCTATTTTCCTTTTCGAAACAAGATCTGGCTCTATTGCCCAGACTGGAGCGCAGTAGCACCATCCTGGCTTACTGCAACCTCCCCCACTTCAGCCTCCCTAGTAGCTGAAATACAGGTGTGTGCTTCCACGCTTGGCTAACTTTTGTATTTTCATTAGAATACAAAAATGTTTCACCATGTTGCCCAGACAGGTCTCGAACTCATGAGCTCGAGCAATCCACCCACCTCAGCCTCCCAAAGTACTGAGATTACAGGCGTGAACCACCACACCTGGACTATTTTCTCTATTTTTATTACCGTTCTTTTGGAGATGTTTACTCACCCTTGTGTTTCTTCTAATTTAATATTCATTTCTGAAAAAATATTGTTTTCTCTCTGTTTTCCAATTCTATCTGATTTTTAGAAATCCTCCTGTTGTTGAGCCATCTCATTTCCATTCTCTTCTCTTTCTGGTGTGTGCTGTTCTTTCAAAGCTTCTTTTATTTTTGTAATTGCTTTCAGCTCATTTAGCTTTGTGTCCACATATGTTCTTGTTGTCTATCACAACAGTATTTGGTTTATTTTGATTTCCTTTTCTTTCTCGTAAAAACTATTACTTGGAGTTAGATTGTATTTTGTTGTTGTTTCTTAAATTTAAAAAGCTGATTTTTCCTGGATTCTTAGAAGAAAGCTTCTATAGAAGGGGCAGAGATGGTCCAGATGGCTTTCTTTACCTTTTCTTTTATTATTATGAAACACTCAAATGGTGGTCTCTCTATGCAACTGCTTTTTAGCTTCTCAGAATTAAGCCTGGGTCAAAAAGGCATACTGTCTCTAGCCCTGGGTTTCCCAGAGTGCTATGGGAGTTACTCTTCAAGGTAATGCTCTAAGCTTTAAATTTTCATTGTCCAATACGGTAGCCACTAGCCACATGTAGCACTTAATATGTGTCAAATCTGAATTGAGATATATAAAATACCAAAGACAGTATGGAAAAAAGTAAAATAGCTCATTAATACTTCTTTTGTTGATTACTTGATATGGTTTGGCTGTGTCCCCACCCAAATCTCATCTTGAATTCCCACATGTTTTGGGAGGGACCCAGTGGGAGATAATTGAACCATGGGGGCAGGTCTTTCCCATGCTGTTCTCATGATAGTAAATAAGTCTCACGAGAGCTGATGGTTTTATGAGGGGGAGTTCCCCTGCACAAGCTCTCTTTTTGCTGCCCACCATCCATGTAAGATGTGACTTGCTCCTCCTTGCCCTCTTCCACGATTGTGAGGCCTCCCCAGCCACATGGAACTGTGAGTCCATTAAACCTCTTTTTCTTCCCAGTCTCAAGTATGTCTTTATCAGCAGCATGAAAACAGACAATACATTACATGTTGAAACGATACCATGTTGAGCATACTAGATTAAATAAAATATATTATTAAAATTAATTTTGCATGTTTGCTTTTACTTCTTAATGTGACTACTGGAAAACACAAAATTATGACTTGCATTTGCAGTTCACATCATATTTCATTTGGACAGCACTGTTTTAGACTTTATATTTTTAAATTTGCTATTACAATATGACAAAATCTGCTCTCAAAGACTTCCTTCCTACTATCTGAACCTTTTCTCTCACTGACCCCTAGGTTTCCTTCCCTGTTGGATTTGTTTTCTAGACGTTTTATTTCAATATTAAACTTCTGGAATGAGTCTTGTGGATAAGGATTAAATCCTTCAGGACTTAGACCCCTCATATAATTCATCCTTCAGCATCACCTCTTTTGAACTTACCCCTAACTGGCATTTTAGGGAGCCACATCCCAGTGTTGACAGTGATTCTCAGATCTGCTTGCCCAGAGCCTGCTCTGGATGGAGTATGTAAAATTTTTAGAGATTTTGGGGTTCTGTGGTTCAGAGTGCCCCTCAACAGTCTATCTTCATTTCAACAGTCTATCTTCACTTATGGTGCTCCCGATTCACAGCTGCTACCCTGTCCAGTACTTCCTGGTACTCCCAGGAGTTTGGCCATATCTGCCCCTAACACTGGGGTTTACAGAGAATCTTCATCATCTAGTTTTAATAAAGAGATTGCCTGTGGGCTTTTTTTTTCCTTTTGCTGTTCTATTGATTTTCAGGAAAAGTTTTGGTGTAATTAAAAGCTATACTGCTGCCACAATCTCAGTATGACTAGAAATCCTTCACTTGCTATATTTAATTTTGTAAACTATGTGGAATTAATTTTGGTGAATAATGTGAACTGGAAATCTAATTTTATTTCTTCATGTTTTTAAAGCAATTCTACTTTTTCTTATTATGAAACTTGTATGTACATATTGAAGAAAGCATACAATATAGACAAGCAAAAGGAAACAAAATACAATTTTATTATAATTTTCCCACACAGAGAGAATCATTTCAACAGTTTGATCTAGATGCTTCTAGGAGATTCAGTATCATTATTTATGAAACAGGGGAAATGCTACATTTTATTGAATCTAATATGGAATCAATTGTAAGAATTACCTTTTGCTACCATTAAGAGAAAAAAACACAGCTAATTAAACTAGACACACTAGCAATCAATTTTATGTATCTTGATATATGAAAATCTGTTAATCTTCAAATCAGATAAAAGTTATAATAATGACCTTACAGGACTGACCTTACAGGACTGTTGTAGAGATCAAATGATATAATGTATATAAAGTACAATAAATGATAATTATCATTCCATCATTTTAATATACTGAAATTTATTTATCCAACCTCCTATTGTTGAACATCTAGGTTATTTCCAACTATTAGCTACTATAAATATTAATAATTTATAAATAAATAAATGTAAACGATCGCCAAATATAAAGTGTTAAATCTTAACACTAATTGGGAAATGCAACTCAAAACAGTGACGAAATACCATCTGCCCTTTTTGAATTAACAGGATTCCTTCAAGTCGAAGAAAAATTGAGAAGACCTCAATGCCTAACAATAGAATGTAACTAAATAAATTGTGACACAATGGTATTCTTGGACATTTAAAAAAAGATGATATACAAAGGTGAACAATTTATAATGTCAAAAGCTATAACTCTTAATGAAAACATAGTTACGCACATCTGTGTACTAATAGGAGATAAAAGAAGAAACAGAAACACATTAGTAGTGGGAGATTTTAATTCACTTCTCTAAGTTCATGACATGCACATACAAAATAATAATAAAAAAGACCTAAAAACATAGCTAATGAGATAAGTCTCATATAATCACATTGACTAATCATAAAAAATACAGACTATAGGCCGGGTGTGGTGGCTCATGCCTGTAATCCCAGCGCTTTGGGAGGCCGAGGCAGGGAGATCACGAGGTAGGAGTTCGAGACCATCCCGGCCAACACAGTGAAACCCCGTCTCTACTAAAAATACAAAAATTAGCTAGGCAGGGTGGCACGTGCCTGTAATCCCAGCTACTCAGGAGGCTGAGGCAGGAGAATTGCTTGAACCCAGGAGACGGAGGTTGCAGTGAGCCGAGATTGCACCCTGCACTCCAGCCTGGGTGACAGAGCAAGACTCCGTCTCAAAAAAAAAAAAAAAAAAAACTGACTCTACTTTCCTTTCTAGTGCTTCTGTTGATTCACAAAATTGATCATATATTACTTCAAAAAGAAAACAACAAAGATAGGAATAATGAGACAATACTCTCTGATCACAGTAAGACTAAAAATTAATTCTAATACCCAAACACACACAAAAAATTCTATCTGTAAAATTTAGAACTCTCAAACAATTCTTGGATCAAGAAGAAGTTAAACCCCAAACTGGAAAGTGTTTAGAAAATAATAATAGTGAAAATCCTGAATATTAGATCTATGAGGAAAATTCATAGCTTTTGAGCACTCAGAGGAAAATTCATAGCCTTTGATATCATATTTATGATTAAGAAAGAATCAGCTAAAATGTTCTAAGTATTTAACCTAAGAAATTAGGGGAAAAAAAATAAAGAAAACCAAAAGGAAGGAATCATAAAAGGAAAAGTAGACACCGGTAAAATAGAAAAGAGAAAAAATATAGCACCACTAAATCCAAGTGCTAATACTCTGGGGGTAAAAAGAATATATCAGTGGTTTGGTAACCTAACCCAAAAATAAGAAAGTAAAAATACACAAAATAACAATGACAATTGGAAAATAAACACAAATAAAGAGACAATTATAAGCATTGTAAGAGATACTTTGCTCAACTTTATGTAAATAAATTTGAAAACTAGAAGAAATCAATACTTTTATTAGGTAGAAATAATTTATCAAAACTGACTCCAGAAGAGAAAGAAATAATATACAGACAAATGACCATAGAGGAAATATAAAATGGTGGTGGAGATTTATCTGTCTTCTCAAAAAATAACTGTGTCCAGACAGTTCTACAGAGGAATTTTATCAATTATTTAAGAAACAGGTAATTCCAGTGGTACTTAAATTGTTCCAGTGCCTATTTTTTAAAAGATATTTAAACTGTTTTTGTGAGACAAAACTATTTGACCCCCAAAACCCAACAAAGAGACACACACATACAGCCCACATGCAAAAACACACTTGTGAAGATTAATACAAAAGTCCAAATTAAAATAGTAAAGGAAATACAGCAGTACTTCAAAACAAAATAAAACTAATATACCATGACCAAGTGAAGTTTACTACAGTAATACAAGAATAGTTCAATATTTTAAGATCAATTAAAATCAATATTTTAAAATCTATTATCTATTCTGTGATAAGGTAAGTATAGTAACATGTTAATGGTAGAATGCAGGTGGTAGGTATACATGTTTGTTCACTGTAAGATTCCTTCAACTTTGGTATACGTTTGAAAAATTTCATAATAAATGTTGGGAAATATCTATTAATATAATTCATCATATTAATAGGTCTAAGGAGAAGGCTCATAGAATCATCTCCTAAACACTGAAAAGGCATTTGAAAAAATTCAATATATATTCTTAATTTTTAAGACATTTAATAACATAGAAAGAAATAGTTATTTCTTTAGCATATAAAATAGATTCATCTCAACCCATAAGCCTTAGCTGATACTTTTATTAGGAAAAAAATAATTTATGCTTAATGCTTAATGGGAAAAACACTACAAGCATTCCCATTAAAGTCAAGATAGAACAAAAATGTCCAATATTACTCTATTGGACTATTATTTAACGTTGTTCTGGAATAAATAACCAATGTAATTAAAGAAGGACATTAGAGGTATGAAAATAAGAAAGTGGGATATTAAATTATCTTTATTTGAAGATGATATGATTGTATAGCTGGAAAACCCAAGAGACTCAACTAAAAAACTGTTATAAACAATAAGATTGTTCAATAATGTAGCTGGCAACAAAATTAAAAGGAGAATCAAGAGTATATATGTATTATTCATACCCATATGCACATATTCAGTATTTTATCATAATGAGATATTAAGTAATTTTATCATAATGAGATACTCATAATGAAAAATGTGTAATAGATAAGTGAATAAAGCCTTGAGATACTACTGAGGACCACACATGATGAATTTAACAATGGAAAGTTATTTTATGTTCCTGGGTAGGCAGTTTCAGTATGAATATGTCAGTTCTTTTTAAATTAATTTACAATGTATCAGCATCCCATCAAAATGCCAACTGTATAGTATGATGAAACCAGCCAATTCTAAAGTTCAGATAAAAATGAACAAACCAAAATAAGAAACTAATTCTTAAATGCCAAGAAATTAGGGGAAAATAGTGCACCAGATAATAAAACACATTGTAGGGCTGTAATAAGTAGAACAGTGCAGTAATGGCCCAGTACTTACATACACAGATGTCAACGGTAGTTTAATGTATGATAGAGGTGGCATTTAAAATCAGGGTGGGGGAGCGGAATATTGATCATTCAACAATAGATCTTGAGATAACCAAGCAGTCATCTGGGGGGAAAAAGTTGAACCTCGACTTTGTATTTTACATGAAAATAAATTCCAGGCTGGGCCTGGTGGCTCATGTCTGTAACTTCAGTGCTTTAGGAGGCTGAGGCGGGAGGATCTCTTGAGGCCAGGAGTTCGAGACCAGCCTGTGCATCACAAGGAGACCGCCCCCCAATCTCTGCAAAAAATAAGACAATTAGCAGGGCATGGTGGTGTGTACCTACAGTCCCAGCTACTCAGGGGGCTGAAGGAGTTTGAGGTTACGGTGAGCTATGATTGTGCCACTGCACTGCAGCCTGGACAACAGAGTGAGACCCTGTCTCTCTAAAACAAACACCCCAAAATGATCAAAATAAATTCTGGTGGCTCAGATATTTAAACATGGAAAATGAAAGCGTAAGCTACAAGAGACTGTACTTATAATCTTGGAATGGCAAAGACCTTTCTAATATGACATACACACAAAAAACACCCAGAAGCCATAGGAAGATTTGTAAATTCGACTACATTTTTTAACATTTGTAAAGCAAAAAGCATAAGAAGTTAAATCCCAAGAAACTGCAAACTGGATGGGATTATTTGCAACTCATAGAACAAATGAAGCATTCCTGAAAATGGAAAAGAACAAGAGCAATCCCAAGAGGGGGGAAATGTACAAAGGCTCCAATGCATACATTTCTCAAAGGGTGTGATATGGCCCCCAAAGAGCAAAAATTGCTTCTTGAGGGACAAAGTATCTCAGACATTGCAATGGTCTGTGGCCCTCCAAAGCTGTTGTCTTAATCCACTTATTTTTCCAGATGAGTTTTAGAATAAAATTCCATGTGTGTTACTTGGAGTTTCAAAAATTCTTAGATTAATTGGGGGAGAATTAACATCTGCAGAAAATCTGCAGTCCACTGTTCTCATTCCGGAACATTTCTTGCCGATTCTCAGATATTTCTCATTCATTCAAGCGTCCTTTCATATAAAGTTTTATGGCTCTTCCCACGTAGGTCTGCACATATGTTTTAGTTGTTAAATAATTTGGGTTGGTTTTTTGAGTTATATTTTTATCCCAATATTACTTTATACATATTTATTCCTACCACATTTATTTTATAAACTGCCACTTTACCAAATCATATTAGGTTTTGACTCTTTACCCCTCCATTTTATTTAATTTCCAAAATGAAAGTATCATTATTGTTTTCTGGATATAAAAGTACTACCCATTCATCATTTTAAAATGCAAAGAACTTAGAAGAGTAGAAAGTGAAAGCCCTTCAGTAAGTCTACTTTTGGGGTAACCATGATTTCTTATTCGCTCTAAGTATTTTTCAGTTAATTATCTGGGGTTCCCAGATAGAAAAGTCATCTCATCTTTAATTAACGTATGACAAGGTAATGTTTGGAGCATTAAATCAGTGCATTTTCTTTAAAAAGTAATTTTAATTATGAAATATGTTGAATATACAAAAAAAGTATAGAAAGTGATGACAGACACCCATTTCAGCATTACCAGTTTAACACTTTGCCATACCTATCCCTCCCGTATTCTTTTCTCACTCTGCCTCCCCCAAGAATACTACTCTCCTAGAGTTGGTGGATGTCATTCCCATGTGCTTACAGCATAAGTATATATCCACGGCAATGTATACAAGTCTCTTGCGTGTTTTTTTAATTTATATGAACAGTGGCATACTCTTCATATCTTTTTAAAATCTGATTTTTATATTTACTCCTGTTGATACATATAGATTTAGTGCATTCCTTGTATCTGCTTGCTAGTATTTCATTGCATGAATATTTTTCCATTTCCTTTTTAAGGTACTGTAGTATTGTTTCTCTTTTTAAACTACTTCATGCAGTACATGAGAAACATTTTTATTCAGGTCTCTTAGGCACATGGGAAAATTTATCTAGGGGAGATACATGTAAGTGGAATTGCTAAGTCACAAGTTAGGTGCACCTTCGTCTTGATTAGTCCAATACCACCAAAATCTCTCCAATGTTGCACCAGTTTACTCTCCCACCAGCAAGAGTTCTT
The DNA here is from genome assembly GCF_049350105.2 of Macaca mulatta. Taxonomy (NCBI): domain Eukaryota; kingdom Metazoa; phylum Chordata; class Mammalia; order Primates; family Cercopithecidae; genus Macaca; species Macaca mulatta. The sequence goes on along the minus strand of NC_133420.1, from coordinate 21,478,123 downwards.
GTTCCCCCGAATCTTCTCCATCACTAGGTATCATCAGCTTTTAAGTTTTGCTGATCGATAGATGTGAAATGTATCTCCTTGTTGCTCTAATTTCATCCTGATTACCAGTGAGTTTGCAGAGTTTTTCACTTTTATTTACCATTTGGATTTTCTCTTAGAATTCTCTGTTTAGAGCCTTTGCCCATTTTCCCATTTTTCTTCTTATTGATTTGTAAACGTTCATTATATATTGTGGAGACTAATATTTTTGTTGCAAATAGTTTCTCCCAGGTGGTGGTTTGTCTTTCACTTTATGATATGTTTATTGTACATAAATATTTTATTTTTAGGTAATAAAATGTATCAATTTGCTTTTACGATGTAGTGCTTTTTCTATCTTACTTAGCAAATCCTTCCCATCCCAATGTTCTAAACATGTGTTCCTACATTTATTTTTATAAAATTTTGCAAATTAGTCTTTAATCTACCTGGAATTTATTTTTATATAAAATAAGGTGGGAATCTAATTTTATCTTTTCTATGTGAATAAATCACCCCAGCATTGTTTTCTCCCTTTGTTTAATTTTAGAAAATGTCAAACATACACCAAAGTATAAAGAGAGAATAGGATCATAAACTTCATGCGCTCATCACCCAACTTCAATAATGATCTAATCACAGCCAATCTTATTTCACCTCTACCTCCAAATACTCCTTCTCTTGAATTATTTCGAAGGAAATCCAGACATCAAACAATTTCACCTGTAAATATTTTAGCATGAACCTTTAAAAGTTTAGATATCTAACCACCATAACACTATTAAATCAAAAAACAACCCCTTTATATCAATAAACAAATTTCTACAAATTATATCATTTTCTTTTTGCAGTTTGTTTTAATCAAAAACCAAATAAAGTCCATCCACTGCATTTGGTTGGATGTTTCCTAAATTTGTTTTAATCTGTAAGTATCTCCTTTCTCATTTTTTCCTCTTGAAAATTCTTTATTTAAGAAACTGGACTGCTTGTTCTGTACAGAGTCCCACATTCTAGATTTGCCTGATTGTATCCTGTGGTATCCTGTAACGTGTTCATCTGCCCTTGTGTTGCCTGTAAGCTGAAAGTCAGTCAGTCAGTCAGCCTAGCGACTTGATCACATTCAGGTTTGATGTCTGGTAGGAGCACTTCCGACAGGATTTTGTGTACTTCCATCAGTAAAGGATATAATATCTAAAATCACATTTTTGGGATGTTAGCAACCATGGGAGATTATTCTCTAGATCCATCGCTTCATTAGGGCTTTTTCAAAAGGTGATATTCTAATTCCACTACTCCTTGATCATTTATTATAGCATCACTTATTAAATACTCCATCGTGTTCTCACCATTTGTGCAAATCCCTTACACACGTGAGTCGGTTTCCAGACTCTTTTACGTTCTTTTGACCTATTTGTGTGTCTTGGCACTAATACCACATTATTTAAACTACTTCATTTTCTTAGCTGGCAGGAGAACCTATCACTGAACTCATAGGCTGATACACACACTTATCAAAAAAGAGAGCTCTTTTTGACTCTCTGTGATTGCAGACATATTCTGAAATCAGCTTAAGTTCCAGAGAAAACTCTCTTTTTGTTTTGGAATGGTACTGCATCAAATCTATATATTAATTTAGATAAAATTTTCATATTTATGATATTGAGTCTTCACAGCCATTAACATGACTTATCCATGGATTTATATCCTTCAAAGAAGTCTTTTACATCCTTCAAAGAAGTTGCATAATGTTCTTTTTAAACTTCTTGCATATCTTTAGATCTTGTGAGTGGAATCTTTTTAGAAATTACATTTTTAAATGATTTGTTGCTGGTATAGAGGAATGCAATCAATTTTTGTACATGGAATTTGTATTTATTGGGCTTGGCAAACTCTATTATTCTGATAGTTTGTTGGTAGATTTCCTGAAAACTTATTTCAAGTGTGAGCAAGGGTATTTTTACCTGGGAATAATGACACTTCTATCCTTTCCAATCCATATATTTATCTTGCCTTATTAATTGTGTTTGTCCAGTACAATATTGAATACATGTGGTCATAGCAATCAGTTTTACTTGTTTTTTTTTTTTTTTCTCCTTCTTCTTTATTTTTAAATGGAGACAGTCTCATTATATTGCCCAGGCTGGTCTCAAACTCCTGCGCACAAGCAATCCTCCCACCTTGGCTTCCCGAAGTGTTGGGACTAGAGGCTTGAGCCACCACACCCATTTTTGTTTATTTTTGCATTTAATAGGAATGGTTTTTGCTATTCACAACTAGATAGTATGTATAGTGTAACTTTTTTATACATACCTGATATGGTTTGGATCTGTGTCCCCACCCAAATCTTACCTTGAATTGTAATAATCTCCACGTGTCAAGGACAGGACCAGGTGGTGATAATTGAATCATGGGGGCAGTTTCCCCCAAACTGTTCTGGTGAGGGTGAGTACGTTCTGGCGAGATCTGATGGTTTTATAATGGGCTTCCTCCGTTGTTCGGCACTCATTTCTCTCTCCTGCCATCCTATGAAGAGGTGCCTTCTGCCGTAATTGTAAGTTTCCTGAGGCACGCCCCCCGACCCCAGTCATGGGGAACTGTGAGTCAGTTAAACCTCTTTTCTTTATAAATTACCTAGTCTCAGGCAGTTCTTTATAGCAGTGTGAGAATAGACTAAGACAATACCCCTTATGAAACCAGGCATGTTCCTCTCTCTTCCCCAGATAACTTTTCGTAAATGAGCATTCAATTTTGTCACATGCTTTCTCCCACAATTGTTGAGCTGATAATATGGTTTTTTTTCTTCTCATATATTACTGGGCTAACTATGTAAGTACTTTTTAAGATTAAACTTTCATTCCTCAAATAATCTCTACTTGGTTATAATGTTTTCTTCCATTTTTCATGTATTACTCAATTTGTTTCACTAATACTTTATTAAGGATCTTTGTCTCTGTGGTCATAAGTAACTGTGTTACAGCAGGCGATCCTAGTAGTCGCCTTCTCTGTTTTGGTATTAAGGTTGCATCAGCTTCATAAAATGTGATAAGGTGCTTTCCTTCTCTCTCTATTCACTAGAACATATTGTACAGGATAAAGATTTTCTAGTCCTTGAGGTTTTGATATATCTCACTTATAAAATCATCTATACCTAGTAATTTTATTTTGTCTTGTTTTTGTGGTTATACTTTAAAATACTGATACAATTTTATTAATGGTTGTAGATCTATTCAAGCAACCCCTTCTTGGGTCAGTTTTATAAATTCCATTTATCTTAGAACATTGTTCAAACTTTTAATTTATTGTTGTAAAATTCTTCATAGCATCCTCCTTTGACTTATTATATCTGAAGTTTTGTTCCCCTTTTCATTTTTAATGTTATTTATTTGTGCCTTTTTCTTGATAAATCATGCTGGAAGTTTATATAGTTTATTAATCTTTGCAAAGAATCAATTTAGGGTCTTGTTTCTCTTCTCTTCTGTTAATTTGTTTCATATTTAATTGATTTCTATGATTTTCTTTGTTCTCATTGTTATCATTGTCCTTGGAGTTTACTTATCTCTATTTTTCTGGAATTGGATACTTAACTCATTGATGTTCCATCTGTTTAAAGTACTTTCTTCTTTCAGTATTGCTACTCATATTTTTTTAAAACATGGCACTTTTATTTTTGTTTCATTTCCTAAATTAACGGGGCATTTTGGCAATCTACTTATAATTGATTTCTAATTTTATTACACTGTTATCAGACTATATAATCTGCATGACATTGCAATTTTCAAAAACTAGTCTGGTCTAGTACTAGGGTGACTTTTATAACTATTCCATAGATACTTGTAAAGACTAATTGTTCTCAAAATTTTCAATATAAGGTTTTAAATAACTTTATTCTTTCAACCTTGTTAACTGTGTTGTTCAAATCTTCTCATCTTACTAGCTTTACTTTTCATCTCTTTGACGTATTAATAAGAGAGAGCACATTAAATATCTCCATGATTGTGGATTTGTCTTTTTCTTGTAATTCCAGAAATATTTTGCTTTATATATTTTGAATTTGTTGTTAGATGCATACAAGTTTAGGATTCTTACATGTTTCGGGTTGTTTCTTATCATCTTATGACATTACTCCTTGTTTCTATTTTTTATTTTTTGGTCTCAAAATCTATTTTGCCAGATCTTAATATAACTTTTAAATTTGTTTTTGGATTAAATTTCTCTAACATAACACCTTCCAGTTTTTAAAAAATTATCCAGTCATCACTGGGCATGGTGGCTCACACCTGTAATACCAGCACTTTGCAAGGCTAAGGTGGGAGAATCACTTGAGCCCAGGAGTTCAAGTCGCGGTGAGCAATGCTCACGCCACTGCACTCCAACCTGGGCAACAGAGCAAGACCCTGTCTTTAAAATAGGAAAAAAAAAAAAAAAAAAAAAAAAAAACAATCATTCTGACACATAATCCTTCACTATAGACCTGTTCACTTCCCCACCCCCAATCTAAGTATCGTTGTCTTTTAACTGGCAAAATTATTCCGTTTACACTTATTTTGAGTACTAACATACATTTCCTTGATCTTATTTTGAGAACTTTCTGTTTGCCATCCTTTTTCCTTACTTCCTCTCCCCCATCTCACCTCCTCATTTCCTGCTTTCTGTTTGATCAGTCAGATTTGTTTATTTCCTCTCCTCCTTTCTTCTCCTAATTATTTGGAAAGCTTTATTTAACATCTGTTATATTTCTCTGCTTTCAGATGGTATGCTTAAATTTTTATAATGCATGCTTGAATGACCAAACTCTGAGTTAATCAGTATTCATGCCCTTGTCTCAAACCATTCAGGCATCTGATAACCACTCCCTTCCACATTGTCCATGTTATCCTTGTCTAGAAATTTAATTCCACACTGTTTTAAAACTTATCCAAACTAATGCCCTATGTCATATCTAGTCTTCTCACTGAACAGCTGCTGAACTTTAATTTGTACTCCTACAGCTCTGGCTTTTGCAAACTTCCCTCTTTGTTTCTATCATCTGGGTGTTTGTGTGTGTGTGTGTGTGTGTGTGTGTGTGTGTGTGTGTGTGTGTGTTTATGTGTAAGGGAATAAATAGAAACCATACTTTGAAAGTATTACGGAATATTTGATCCAGGATTTCTAGGAGGATTCTAGGTGAGAGAAAAAGGGGTACCACGTCATCTCAGTTTGTTATTTCCTAAATTGAATGTCACGTCAAGATTTTCTAGGCATTCATATACATGAACTTAGAGAAGAAAATTTTGTTAAACATATAGAGTATTATATTTTATACACTTTCCTGCATCTTTCTTTTTTCTATCGGTAATAAGCATCTTTTCTTGTCAATATCTATGTATCAATCTGATTCATTTTAATGATTACAGTGTACTGCATAGTATGGATTTAAAATAGTTTATTGAACCACATTCTGTTTGATGGACACTTAGATTATTTCCAAGTTTTGCTATTATAGAGAATGCTGCAGCAGACAGCATGTACAAGCTGCCTTAGGAATGTGTGACAATGTTTCTTGCTCTAAGGTAGCAAAGACATGGAATTATGTTATAGAGTGTACAGTTTTTCATCTTAGTCCTGCCCAAATGCCCTTAAAAGTGGGAATGCCATTTTGAATACATATAATACAAACTTCATATTGCTCTTATAATGTATGAATGTATTACCCCCATCTTGCCAACACTTATTACATTCAAACTTTAAAAAAATTGCTAAGGTAATGAGTGAATAGTAGTACCTCTTTATTTTACTTTGCAGCAAGTTCCCTGATTATTAGTAAAATGAAGCATCTTTTAAAATAGGATTAGTGACCATTTTAATTTCCTTTTCTGTGGATTGCCTATCCACATCCTTTGTCCATTTTCTGTGGACAAAGATTGCTGGATTTTTTTTTCTTATTGATTTGTAAGAGTCCTTTCATCTTGATCCTAATCCTTTGTCTCTTAAATAGGTTGCCAATATTTTTAGCATGCTTGTCATTTTTCAAAATCTTTTGTAGTGTCATTTATCATGCAGAATTATGACTTATAGTGTAGTCAAATTTATTAAACTTTGCATTTATGGCTTTTGGTTTCTGTGCTTTATCTAAGAAGCTGCCTGTGCCCCAAGTTGATATTAAAGTCTCCTACATTTCTTCTAATACAGTTGTTTTACATTTTCCTCTTAGGATTTTAATTTATTGAACTTTTTCCTTATGGATAGTGTGAGGTAGGATCTAATTTTATTCTTTCCAAATAGTATACAATTTTTCCAATATCATTTATTGAATACTACATAGTTTCCTCAAGCATTTGGCATTGTATCTTATTTAAATTAATAAATCAATGAACATGATATAGCTGAACTCTATTCAGTTCTGTTAATTGAATAGTCTTTTCCAGCACCAATAGCACACCGTTTTAATTCCTATTATTTTATAAAATTATGACTCTTACAGAACAAAAAATAGATTATTTTAAATATTCCTCTGGTCAATTCATGTACATTTGTTCTTCCATATTAATTTTAGAACCAGCTTGTAAAATTCCATGAAAAATCATATTGAGTTGCAATTGATATCTCATTGATTTTAAAGGCTATTTTGAAATAATTTGTTTTCCAAATGCTTTAAGCTTTTTATTGGCTTAAACTTCTGTTATGAATTTTTCGTTTTATTGCATGCAAGAAAATATAGCCTTCTCCCAGCAGTAAATGCTAATTGAGAACCTACTCAGTTGTATAGCCACTGTACTAGACACTGAGCATTGAGTGGTCATGAGACAGACATTTTCTCTGCTCTCTTGTGACTTAAACTTCCTACCTTTTGAAACTTATTAGCATTTCCTTTGTGGGTTAGAAGAATGATTAATTTTTTTTAAATGCTAACTGGAACGTGTTAAGATTATATACTCTATATTTGTAGATTGCCGATTTTGAAATGTATCTAGTAAATAACCTTATTAATGAAATTATTCATATCTCTCATATTTTTATTTCTTTTTGCCTACTTGACTTGACAAAGACTAAGCGATGCAATAATATTAAGGTCTCCCATTAAGATTGTGACTTTGCAAAATTCATCTTAGTATTTCTCATAGCTTTTGCTCGTATATTGCTTTTTAAAAAATACCATTTGTTAGATTTTTTAATAAAGAAAATGTTAAAGAATATCCCATAATCCCACCATCAACATAATCTTTGCTAACCCCCATTGTGTGTGCCCATGCATGCACACACACACGGCTAGGAAATACAAATGGTAGAAAAACACTGAAAACAAAAACTCAAGTTTTCTGTGTCACTATCCCTCTTTCCACTGTTAACCATCGGCAGGCTTTATCTTTAGTAACCTTCTTTACCTCCAGTGCTGTCCCATAGAAGCTTCCGTTTCTGGAACTTCAGTGATGAATTGGATGTGGGCTCTATCTAATGACACAGCCTCCATCACATCTTGGAGCGGGTGTTCTCAAAACCCTACCCCAGTCCTGTTACCAATGCCTCCTGCTCTGAAAGTCCTTAAGTCTAAGAAGCCTGCCTTCTAGAGCAGTGCTTATCAGGCGTCTATGTGCACGCAGATCCCGAGGCATGTTGATAAAAGCAGATTCTAATTCAGTGGGCTGGTGTAAAACCCAAGATTCTGCATTTCTTTTTCTTTTTCCTTTTTTTTTTTTTTTTTTTTTTTTTTTTGAGACAGAGTCTTACTTTGTTGCCCAGGCTGGAGTGCAATAGTGCGATCTTGGCTTACTGCAACCTCCGCCTCCTGGGTTCTAGCAATTCTCATGACTCAGCCTCCTAAGTAGCTGGGATTACAGGTGTTACCACCGTGCCCAACTAATTTTTGTATTTTTAGTAGAGACAGGGTTTCACCATGTTGGCCAAGTTGGTCTTGAACTCCTGACCTCAGGCAATCCACCTGCCTCAGCCTCCCAAAGCGCTGGGATTACAGGCGTGAGCCACCGCGCCCAGCTGTTCTGCATTTCTAACAAGGTAACCAGAGTGATGTTTGTGGGCCACCCTTTGAGGAGCAAGGGCCTGTCCTTAAACGTGGCTGTACTTCGGAATCCCTTGGGGAGTTTTATAAAATACTAATATCTGGGTAACACCTCCCAGAAATTCTGATTTGGTATGGGTTACAGTCTACACATAGAGCAGTTGAAAAGCTCCCAGGTAATTATAATATGCAACAAAATTTGAGAACCACTGTTCTACAGATGCTGTCTCCTTCATCTCCACACTTGCTTTTGCTGCAAAGTTACACTCAGCAGGTGCTTGAACGGATGCAGTGCGTGCGGCTTTGGTAGGCTTTTCCCCTGGCGTCCTAGAGAGGACCAAGCTCTCTGCCATGTGCTTCTCAGAGTAGGCTTTCTTTGCCTTGGAAAGTTCCAGGCCCTGAGGATGCTTCTCACTTTGTCTTATTCTGCAATCATGGGGCATGTCCCTGAAGTTTCATGCTCCCTCAGGGTTCCCCTTCTACCAGGAAGGCACTGTTTTTGTCTTGTGGTATCTCCCAGAGTGAGAGATAACAAAATCAGAACGTTCTGGCTATGCTGAAAGCATCCATTGAGCAAATATATCTCACCCCATCTTTACTTCCTAAATCAGATCGTCTTCCCAGGAGATCTTCTCCATCATCCAGCATCGAACCGAGGCCTGCCTCCATCTGCCATTGTCCTACCTGACCCCCCTTTATTCAGCTTTATCTTTGCAGTGCCTTTCCTTAGAAAAAGTGGTCCTCAGAGTGGGTCCCCAGACAGTCACCTCAGCATCATCTGGGAATTAGTTAGAAATTCAAAATTCTCAAGCTCCACCCCAGACCTACTGAAGCGGAAACTCTGCGGGCGGGACCCAGCAATTAGTGTTTTATCAAGTCCCCCAGATTATTCTGATGCCTGCTCAAGTTGGAGCACCCCTGCCTGAGAGCATCAGATGATGATTAATTTGGCCTGGGATAGTGTTCAAGCATCACTAGGTTAAAAAGATTCCCCAGGTGAATCTTAAGTGCAACCGGGGCAATGAAAACTGCTGTAGAGGGTCCTAATTCCTGAACAGGCCATTTCTCAGGGACCGAGTAATACCTTGATCTCCAGCTACAGTGGTTCTGGCAACTTGAAACTCACCTAGTTAGTGATGCTTCTAGGATTTTATACTGATCTTCCTCTTTTCTTAAATTTGTCTGGATTTTCTGTAACTCTTGGGATTAGGTGCCCCAGTATCTAAGGGGAGAGTTGTCATCTGCTCCAATGGTACGTGCTCTCTCTCTCTCTCTCTTTCTCTCGCGTTCTCTCTCTTTCTTGTTTTTCTCTCTTTCTTCTCTTGTTCTCTCTCCCTCCACCCCCCCGTCTCTCTGTGTGTGTGTGTGTGTGTGTGTGTGTGTAAGGGGTTTCCTGGATATGGTTCCCTCGGGAAGAATCATTCTAATCTCCTCTCTGAGACCTTGCTTCTCTTCCTTAGTGAATTTCTGTGCCCTCAATTACCGTTTCTGGTCTAGTAACAGCTTAGACATGGCCCCTTCTCAAATGCTGTGCCTACATTTATTTCCCTTTCCTGTAAGTCTATTCTGCCTTCAAGATCACATTTGCCATTTCATATCCATCCAGTCTGTTCCCGAGATCTCAATGTTTCTCTCCAGAAAATCTGTCTCTTCCTCCAGCTTAGTGGAGCTGTTTTTAATTCTGTTTCCTTTCTTCTACTGCGTCTGTTGTGATCATCTGAGGCATACTTTGCTCCAGACACCCTGATTTCCTGGACAACTGAATTCTCAGAGACAGAGTCCTTCAAGTATGAGCTTCCTTAGCTCTTTTTGTAATGTTTTGTGTTTGCGATGTTACTGAGTTGTTCCTCTGTGAACCTAAGATGATAACACATCTCTTTATAACAGATTTCCTGTTCCTTCTTTATGTTAATAAAATATGCTATTTTGAGAGTGAAGCCTGGAGTTGAATCTCTAAATCCAAGGCCATGATTATTCCAGAGGCAACTGTAGACCATATGGTGGGGTATGTGAACCCCAAGAGCCTGTGGGGAAGCCACATTAATTCCCAGCTCTCCTTAGCCCTGTACCACAAGGCAACATAGAAAGACGTGGGGTTTTTGGCAGCCTCTCTCCGCTGTCTACCTCAGCCTCACAATAGCAATACAGTGGTGCAGGCTCGCAAGTGGCATTGTAAGGCATGGAACTTGGATGCAGTATAAATTGTACTGAAAAATCATAATAGCGATAGGTAATTGTTCCTTCTCTTAATGTATAAAAGGTCTGTGTGGGCCGGGCGCGGTGGCTTACGCCTGTAATCCCAGCACTTTGGGAGGCCAAGATGGGCCGAGGTCAGGAGATCGAGACTATCCCGGCTAACATGGTGAAACCCCGTCTCTATTAAAAATACAAAAAAATTAGCCGGGTGTAGTGGCGGGCGCCTGTAGTCCCAGTTACTCAGGAGGCTGAGGCAGGAGAATGGCGTGAACCCGGGAGGCGGAACCCTTGCAGTGAGCTGAGATAGCGCCACTGCACTCCAGCCTGGGTGACTGAGCAAGATTCCGTCTCAAAAAAAAAAAAAAAAAAAAAAAAGAGGTCTGTGTGGCAGGATATCAAAGAGATATCTGCACTCTCATGTTTATTGCACCACTATTCACAATAGTCAAGATTTAGAAGCAATCTAAGTGTCCCTCAACAGACAACTGGACAAAGAACATATGGTACATATATGCAACGGAGTACTATTCAGCCATAAAAAGAGAATGAGATCCTGTCATCTGTAACAACATGGATGAAACTGGAGGACATAATAAAGTGTTAAGTGAAACAAGCCAGGTACCTGCTTGGGAGGCTGAGACAGGAGAATGACATGAACCCGGGCAGTGGAGCTTGCAGTGAGCTGAGATTGTGCCATTGTACTCCAGCCTGGGCGACAAGAGCAAGACTCCCATCTCAAAAAAAAAAAAAAAGAAAAGAAAGAAACCAGGCACAGAAAGACAAGCTTCACATGTTCTCACTTATTTGCGGGAGCTAAAAATTAAAACAATAGAACTCATGGAGATAGAGAGTAGAGGAGGGTTACCAGAGGCTGGAAAGGGTAATGTCAGGGAGAGGAGGGATAGTTAATGTGGACAAAAATATAGACAACAGGGTGATGATAGTCAATACAAATTTATTATACATTTTAAAATAATTAAAGGAGTATCATTGGATTGTTTGTAACACTAAAGTAAGGATAAATTCTTGAGGTGATGGCTACCCCATTTACCCTGATGGGATTATTATGCATTATATGCCTGCATTAAAGTACCTCATGTACCCCATAAATATATATATACCTACTATGTACTCACAAAAATTTAAAAATTTTGAAAAAGGTCTGTGTGGTAGCCTGAATAATGATGTTTCTGTCCAAAGATGTTTATGGCTTAGCCTCTGGAGCCTATGGCTATGGTAAAGGGATATTGAAGATGTGATGAAATTAAAGATATTGAGATGGAAAGATTATGCTAGATTACCCCAGTGGGTCCTAAATGTAATCATCAGGGTCCTTCTAAGAGGAGGCTGGAGGCTCAGAGTGAGGAAAAGTTGGTGTAACAACAGAACAGAGACAGATGAGAAGATGCTACACTGTTGGCTTTGAAGGAGGAGGAAAGGATCACCAGCAAAGGAAGACAGAGGGCTTCTAGATGCTGGAAAAGGCACGGAAATTGATTCTAGATGCTGGAAAAAGCACAGAAATGGATTCTGTCCTAGAGCCTCTGGCGGGAGCATGAATATGCACCTATATTTTCAAGGTGATTATGCTCCTTGATTCTGACCCAGTGAAACCCTTTTGGACTTCTGACCTCCAGAACAGCAAGATAAGAAGGTTGTGTTGTCTTAAGCCACTAAGTGTGGTAATTTGTTACAACAGCAGTCGGACACTAACAGAGTCTATATATGGGTAAACTTTATTTTACTTATAATCAAAGTATACTGTCTACAATGCCTGTCCACAGGGGCCCTGAGGCCTACTGGCATCTTCAGAGAACCTTGTGGCCTGTGCTGAGGCAGGCACTGTTTTGCCCTTTTGCCCAGGGTGAGCTGCAGCAACTCTTAGCCTAAGGCCTCAGGAACCAATTCAACCCACTTTTGCCAAGGCTTATGCCTGTATAAAAAATAGCAGCTTGCCTGTAAAAAAAAAAAAAAAAAAAATCTGATGGCCTGGTCCCCTCAAAAGCCTCGGTCCTTGAGTATTAATTTGCTCCCCATGTTCCACTGCTTGTTCAGTAGGCACTAGGCCCAGTGTGTCAGCTAGGAACGCTATCCTGAATATGCAAACTTCGCCACCCTAACTGGGGCCTTCTTCCCCTGAAGGATCCAGCCTGCCCCTGTACATTTATGGCTTATGGGGGGTGACCAGAATGGGTGCTTCCCATAGACAGCTGGCTCCTGAGAATGGAAGACGAAGCAGCTGAGCTACCCAGACCCAGCTCCTGCCTTCAAACTTCCTACCAAGCATATCACCTCCCACTTCCAAAGACAGAACCCAGGGAGCAGACAGAGGCCAGGGGTGCTACCCAGAGGGACCTCTCTCCTCCTGGAAGGAAACAGCAGAAGTGAGGAGATGAGTTTCTCCCAGCACACTCATTGAACACTGTGCACCAATCAAGCCCAAAGTTCTACAGAATCTATCTCATTGAGTCGCTGCAACGACCCTATGGAGATCAAGTCTATTCGCATTACCATTGAGTTCTACACTGAAACCCAGAGAAGTGAAGCAATTTGCAACAACTACTAAAATAATTTTGTGCTTCCAATCAACTAATTCAGCAAGCATCTCTGTTCTGCCATGTTCTTGAGTTGATCCCAATGGCCCTTCCTCCAGAAACAAGAGCAATGCTGTGGTTGAGTGCCAGTGAGCATTGGTGGGTAGGAAGTTTAGTTCTTCTTCCTCTGTTTCTCATTTGCTATGGAGCCCCCACTGATCTGCACCTGGCCTTCAATATCATCACCCATGTGAAGCTTTGCAAGGCACGGGGGACCCACACATCTCCCATAGGTCAATCCTGCGTAATTCTGGAAAGTCAGCCCCGAACGTTGCAACTGGAAACAAAATTTTGTTTTAGAAAAACAAATCTGACATTGTCACTCCCCTGCTGCAAACCCCTATATGGTACCACATTGCTCTTAGGGAAAGTTGCAACTGTTTAAAATGGCCCATGAGGTTCTGCCATGTCTGGTAACCTATTCACCTTGCTAGTCTCATTTCAAGTCACCTCCTAATTTCTTTTTCTAATTGAATTTTAAAATGTTTATCAAAGTACATGTATATGGTTTAGAGTCAAATAGCAGCATGAACTTACAACAAAAACAATAGTCCCCACTATATCTTCAGTTTACTCTCCCACAAGACAGTCACTTTTCATGCTTTCACTGGTCTGCTATTTACCTTTGTACTTCAAAATAATGGTTTATACTGCTAGTTTCACATTTTTAAAGAAAATCTGTTGACTTTTTAGTAAAAAAGAAGAGTATTTAGTTATCTTACACCACACCACACATATCCCCCTTTTCCCATCCTTCCAACATAGTTACATCACAATTTTTGTTGAGTACTCAATATTTATATAAGAACTGTATAAATATTGACCATAGCTGAGTCATGTAGTGTACTATTAATATATGCTTTTCTTGTATGATTTTTGTTTTTTCCAGAGTTAATAATTGCTTTGTTTTTATCATTTGCTAGTTTTCACCCATTTTTCCCTTTGCCTTTCTGTGGGATCTCATTTCCTGGATCCCATGCTTTTCTGTTTCTTGATTTTTCTCCCTCGTTTAGCTGTAGTCATATGTCTTCCAGTAGCATCTTGAGAAGGAACACATAAGAGCTAACTTTACTTTTTATCTTGCATATCTGAAAATGTGTTTATTCTACTCTTAGGGACAGTTAAATTATAGCTACATGAGCTTCAGAATTCTTGGTTGGAAATAGTTTTTTCTTATAATTTTTAAGTCTTTGTGTCACGTAGCTTGCAGGGTTGCTGTTGGGAAGGTATACTGTTCTGGTTCCCAATTCTGTCTATGTAACTTTTTCCTTTCAGGAAGTTTCCAGGATCTTCTCTTTATACTTGATGTTCTGAAATTTCACAACAATATGCCTAAGTGTGGGTCTTTTTTCATTGGGCTACAGTGTTTCCTTCCTTCCATCCTTCCTTCCTGCCTGGCTGCCTGCCTTCCTGCTTTTCTTTTTTCCTTTGAGACAGAATCTCACTCTGTCACCCAGGCTAGATTGCAGTGGTGTGATCACGGCTCACCGTAGCCTCAACCTCCTGGGCTCAGGCAAATTCTTCTGCTTCAGCCTCCTGAGTAGCTGGGACCACTGGCACAAGCCACCATGCCCAGCTACTTTTTTAATTATTTGTAGAGATGAGGTCTCCCTATGTTGCCCAGGCTGGTCCTAAACTCCTGGGCTTAAGCGATCCTCTCGCCCCAGCATCCCAAAGTGCTAGGATTATAGGCAGGAGCCACTGTGCCTGGCCTGGAGTGTTACCTTTCAATACTGAAATTCAAGTCCTTCAATTCTGGGAAATTTTCTTGTATTTTTTTGATTATGTTCTCCTTTTTGCTTTCCCTTCTCTTTTTCTAGAGCACTTATTAGCATCATTCTAGACCTCCTGAATTGATTTATTTCTTCTCTCTTTCTTGGTCTCTGATAGTTGGATGTTGGACCTCCTGGATTGATTCTTTGATTTTCTCATACTTTATACCCTATTTAACAACAAATGTTCTTAGCTGGGCAACATGGTGAGACCCTGTCTCTATAAAAAATACAGAAAAATTAGCCAGGTGTGGTGGCACATGCCTGTGGCCCCAGGTACGTGAGAGGCTGAGGTGGGAGGCTCACTTGAGCCCAGGAGGTCCAGGCTACAGTGAGCCATGATTGCACCACTACTCTCCAGCCTGGGTAACAGAGCAAGACCCTGTGTCAAAAAAAAAAAAAAAAAAAATCTGTTTTTATTCTAACTTCTGGGTTATCTGAACTGTATCTTCCAACCCTTTTGTGTTATCTCAACATTCCCTTAAAAAATACATGTGTAACATTTAAATCTTATTTTATGACTGCAATGTATTGTCTCTTTTTCCTCCTAGTTGCCTTTTTCTATTTTCCTGAATCTTTGGTCTCTGGCTTTCATTATACAGTTTTCCACAAATACCTGGTGACTCTTGACTATCATTCATGTTTAAAAGTGTGATGTAAGAAGCTGACCGGGGCCGGGCACAGTGGCTCACGCCTGTAATCTCAGCACTTTGGGAGGCCAAGGCGGGTGGATCACCTGAGGTCAGGAGTTCAAGACCAGCCTGGCCAACATGGCGAAACTCCATCTCTAGTAAAAATAAAAATAAAAAAAGTTAGCTGGGCATGGTGGCCTTTGCCTGTAGTCCCAGCTACGGGGGAGGCTAAGGCAGAAGAATCACTTGAACTCAGGCCAAGATCACACGACTGCACTTCAGCCTGGGCAGTAGAGGGAGACTTCATCTCAAACAAACAAACAAACAAACCAAAAAAACAAGCTCTATGCACCTGGGTGGGGCCCAAGGGTGACCAGGCCGAGACTGGAGATTTCATTAGAGGGCTTCAAATATCAAATCGTGGTCTCTGTACATCTTTTCCCCATGCCAGGTGGTTTCCCCAGAAAAGAATTCTCTAGTCTCCTGACCTGGAGAGGGAGGGAGACATGGGAACAGCTTGAAGCCCAACTGCCCACATCCCGTACACAGCATGGGAGGACAAGGTGGTAATTCCACCCTTTAATTCTTTCATGTGTTTTCCTCCCAGTTTTAGTCTGGAACTCACTCTTTCCTTTGCAAACGCCCTAAATCCTGAGTCGCCTCCAGTCAGCTTCTCAAAGATTCAACTTCTTGTCTTCTGCTGTGCTGGGAGGTATAGTTGCTTGCCTGGCTAAATGAGGTTTCAAGCTGTCCTCTCCTGTCGCTCCCTCTCTCTGCCCTGTGGTCCATGCCTGTGGTCCCAGCTACTCAAGAGACTGAGGCAGAAGAATTTGCCTCAGCCCGGAAGGTTGAGGCTGCAGTGAGCCATGATCATGCCACTGCACTCCAGCCTTGGTGACAGCGTGAGAGTCTGTTTCAAATAGAGAAAGAAGTGCCAGCCTCCCGTGTCTGAGCCTTTCCCAGGTCCCCAGGTCCCAGGGGCTGGTTATTTTGCTCCTGGCAGGCTCCCCTTCCTGCAGGCTGAGATGTCAGCTTTCTCCACTTTGCAAGTCCCTTACCATCATCCATCTGCCCTCCAGCTTCCAAAATCTTGTGAAAATCTCCTGTCTGCTTTGGTCTCCTCTCCTGTTCTCTTTATCCTGTGCGTTTATACATTTTTAAATTCCACTAAAGTTCATTTTGGTGAGGTTTCAGGAGCAGGTAGGAAAAACACATCTTCAAACAGCCATCTTATCTAACGTTCCTGACATTTCTCCATGGTTCTCTTTGTGTGAGCAGCATCTGCTTCCTCTGCAGTTCTCAAACATGCCAGAGTCGTCCTGCCTTTGTACCTTTGTGTGTGCTGCCTCCCCTCCTGGAACACGCTCCCCTCCTTTCACCTGCTTGTCACCTGGCTCACAGTGACTTACCAGACACGTGTCAGCTTAAAAGTCGCCCTTCAGAGAGGCTCCCCCAGTCCCGCGCCTCCTGCCTACCTAAAGCGGTTCTAGTAACTAATTTGTCACATACCAGCGCTGCTGCTCCTGAATCTTCTGCGACCCATTCTTTCCCTCTCAGACTCAGGAGGTTTTC
The DNA here is from genome assembly GCF_049350105.2 of Macaca mulatta. NCBI lineage: Eukaryota > Metazoa > Chordata > Mammalia > Primates > Cercopithecidae > Macaca > Macaca mulatta. The sequence continues at coordinate 21,461,346 of NC_133420.1, read as the reverse complement.
AGAAAGAGATAGAGAAGCCAGGAGGGGTTCCTTCCCGGAGCCTGGAGCACCCTGCGGGAAGCCCCTCGGGCCTGGGCTTCACTCACCCTCTGCACCGATGCCTGGCTGCTGCCCTGAGTAGCTGAGCCCATCCCTGGGATCCCTTCCAGCTGCTGGCCAGGAGCAAGAGGTCAGCTGAAACAAGGCCTTCTCTTTGTTCTCCCAGCCTCCCCACGCATCCTGGATCTTTTCGTTGCACTCTGTTTTTCTCTGTTCCTGTCACTCTCTGTGTGTCTCTCTCTATCTCCGTCTCAGTGTCTCTCTCCCTGGCTCTGTCTTCTCCTCTCCTCCTCCTCCCCACCCACTTTCTCTTCTCCCATTCTCTCTCTTCTTTCCTGTCCACCCACCTCATTTCCCCTTTGTCTGTCTCCACGTTCCTCCCGCGCCCTCCCTGGCTCTGGCTCTGAGGTTCCCTCTCTCTCTCTCTCTCCCTGGTACCCACGCACTCAGAAGGCACCTCTGCCTCCTTTCACTGCCTCTCTTCAGGTGCGTGGCTGCCAGGGCCTTCCTGCAGCGAGACCCAGGTGTAGTGTGGCCCGGTGGCCGACCGGACGGCCTGCTGTCTCACACCCTTGTAAGGTTACTATTTATCTAGTGCAACCGAAGTTGGCGCACACATCTGGCGCCTGGTACTTAGTGCAATTATTTATGATTTCCACCAAGATTTAAAAGCTCATCGCCGGCCTTGTAATGCAGTAACTGATTGCGCTGCTAATGTAATTAAGAAAAGATTATGATGTCCACGTGGCGTACCAGATGGTGGCATTCATAGTAATCGGCGTGCACAACTGGCAGACAACTGCACAAGGGCAGCCGAGCGGAGGCAGCTGGAGACCAGCATCTTCCTCCAGTCACTCAGGAAGGAGAGGAGGCTGCTGGGAGTGCTGGACAGGGAAGGGTGGGGAGGGGAAGGGGAGGAGAAGAACCCAAGAGGAGAGGACGGCTCCAGCTCCCCTGATCTGTGGCTCCTAAGTGGGCTCTGTTTTTGCACACACACGCACATGCACTGATAAAGTTTTGCTCATACACATGCACTCAAGGGCACATGCAGACACACACACACACACATACACACACACACACAGAGACCTCCACGAATAAGGGACTCTTGCCTTCGTGTATTCAAAAACTTTGATGAAGTGTCTAGTTGTGCTAAGCCCTGAAAATATATCAATAAATAAAACAGTGATTCCCTTCCTTGTGGAGCTCAACAGATTACAGAAGGAAAACCCACTGATCAAATTACCACAAGAATACATGAAAAGTTGAATTGCATTTAATATTACAGAGGGAGGTGGATTGTGTTATGAGGGCTTTGTGGGGCGTTTTACCGGGTTGGGGAGTTCAGGGAAAGCTTCTCTGAGGAAATAACAACTGAGGTGTGATCTGAAGAGTGAGTAAGAGCTAACAGGTGATAACAGAAAGCAAAGGTGTTTGAGCAGAGGGAGCATGTGCAAAGGCCCTGGGGTTGGGGGTGGAGTGGGGAGAGCACAGCTAATACACGAGTCTAAGAAAAATCCAAGGCAAACTTAAAGAAGAAAAACAAAACTGTGTGCCAAGACTTTTAATAAAGCTATGGTAATGAAAGCAGTGTGGTATTGGTGCAAGGGTGGACAAACTGACCAATGGAACAGAGGAGAAAGTCTGGAAACAGACCTACACATACACGATCCCTATAATGACAAAGACAACACCATTGCCCAATGGGAAAGGAGTGATCTTTTCAGTAAATGGTGCTGGGTCCATTGGATATCCATAAGAAAATAAGTGTGTCTTGACCCCTATCTCACACCACACACAAAAATCTATTCTAGATTACTGTGGAACTTTGCAGAGCTAAATGTGAAAGGTAAAACAATAAAGCTTTTTTTTTTTTTTTTTTTTTTTTTTGAGATGAAGTCTCGCTCTTTCACCCAGGCTGGAGTGCAGCAGCACAGTCTCAGCTCACTACAACCTCCGCCTCCCAGGTTCAAGCAATTCTCCTGCCTCAGACTCCTGAGTAGCTGGGATTACAGGCGCGTACCACCATACCCGGCTAATTTTTTAATATTTTTAATAGAGATGGGGTTTCACCATGTTGGTGAGGCTGGTCTCGAATGCCTGACCTCAAGTGATCCACCTGGCCTCAGCCACCCAAAGTGCTGGGATTACAGGCATGAGCCACCATGCCCGACCCAGCCAACAATAAAAGTTTTACAGGAAAACATAGAACAGCTCTATGACCTTGGAGTAAGCAAACGTGTCCTAAACAAGTCACAAAAAGGCTATGTAAGAAAAGAATTTATAAATTGAACATATTAAAATTTCTATTCCGAAAAGATACCAGCAAGAGAGTGAGAAGCTAATGGAAAGAGTGGGAGAAGATGTTTACAGCTCATTTAATGAAGAACTTAGATTCATAAGATACATAAAATTTGCTACGACTCAATAAGAAAAAGACAAACCACTTTTTTTAATAGGAGAAAAAAACTTTAACAGGCATCTCACAAAAGAAGATATTCAAAAGGCCAATACACATATGATAAGGTGCTTGACTTCATTAGTCATAAGAGAAATGCAAACCAACTAAAATTACAAGATACTGCTACTACCCACCATGATAGTTAAAAAGACAAAACATCAAATATTAAAGAGGACATGGAGAACAAGGACTCCCATTCACTGTAGGTGGGTACTTCGGCAAATTCATTATCTACTAAAGCTGAATATATGCATACCCGTGGCCCAGCAATTCCACTTCTTGGTATGTGCCACACTAAATGTTTATCATGGACATGTACTAAAGTATCCATAGTTGTACTGTCTAGTCAAAAACTCAAAACTATCTAAATGCCCATAAATAATAAAATGAAAAAATTTATCAAAATAGATAAATTGTGGTATATTCATGCATTTAAATATTATACAAAAATGCAAATAAGCAAATTACAAAAGTGTCTGATATCATAGAACCTTGGAGAGACTTGGCCTCAAAGACGCCATGTGTAAGGGAAAGTGGGAGTGGCACATGGGGCTTAAAACAAGGGGGTTGACTGAAGGCTGGTGGATAATGCTATCTATTCCTAGACCACCCAACCCTACTCCTACACGCAGAACACCCAGAACTCCAGTGTCTAGCCACCAGGCAAGAGGTCAGAGGGTTCCTCATTGGAGAAGGCCCCAGCAAAAAAGACTACCTCATTCTAGCCCTACCTCATTTGGGGTCTTCGGCCCAACTACTCATGTACACAGGGCTCCCAGTCAGCTTTTCATTGCCTGCCTCTTAAATATAAACAGACAACCAAGATAAAATAAGAGAAATCAAGTGTATAAACAGAAAACGTGACTCCAGAGGAAAATCAAGATAACATGCAAAGTAGAAGAGTATTTCAAAAGAATCAAATTAGTGTGCTCAGAAAAATTAAAGATGAAAAACTTGTGACTAGACTGTACTGTACTGTCCATAAAAAAGGAGCTATCAATAAGAAAGGACTCTGAGAAATCAAAAATTGAAGTGCTGAAGTGAACAATTCAATAGAATTAAAAGATAAATTTAAAGGATTTTCCCAGGAGGTAAGATCAAGATAAAGGAGGCAGAAAACACAAGAAAATAAGAAACATAAAGGATTTATTTAAGGGTTTCAATAGTTGACTAATGGTAGATCCAGAAAAAATTTATTTTAAAAGGGGACATGGAGGAAGAATTAACAAAGATATAATACAAGAAGTTTTCTCATAGCTGAAGAATACAAATCTACAGAATAGACAGAACCACTGAATGCTCAACAAAGATGAATGCAAAATAATCAACATATAGACACACTGCCGTGAAATGTCAGAACACCAAAAATAGGCAATATAAAAAGCTTCAAGAAAGAAAAATATGTCATACATAAAGGATTAAGTACCAAAATGCCATCAAATTTTTCAATAGTAACTAACATTGGATGCAATATTTTCAATATCATCAAAATTCTGAGAGAAATCACTTTCAACTGAATTTATATGCCCAGCCAAACTATTGATCAATGTGAGATTGAAAGAAAGAGCCTCAGAAAGTTTACCTCCAGTGCACTCTTTTTAAAGGAAATTATTTGAGAATGTGCTCCAGCAAAATGAGGGACTAAACCAAGGAAAAGGATACATGGTATCCAAGAAACAATGTGCCAACCCAGAGAAACAGCAAAGAGAAATCTCAGAAGAGAAGCAATGCACAGAGCCAAGGAGGAGCCAATCCACATTGTAGATGGAGTTCCTGGAAAGGGAGGGTATAATAAAATATGGAATTGGATGGGAAGACTGGAAACAAATGAAAATACGATAATGGCAAATAGCACAAGCGGAAAAGGGCAGGTAGAAATTCCAGGTTGGGGGTTGGGGTGCGGAATGGTATTACAAAAATAAAATACAATCATAATACACGACTTGGCTCTCCAAAGGAACAGTATTTAAATAGTGTTTTTTGGCGTGGAGGGGTATAAGCTAAACGCTCACCTATCACAGCAGGAATACAATGACTAATGAAAGATACATAATAAATCAAGAAACAGAAATGGAAGCATATTATTGCAAGTGATCAGAGATACTGTAACTAAGAGCTGTAAAGGAGCTGAAAAGTGGCTTCTGGGATGAGAACTAGGGATTCAGGGTGGATGTGGGCAGAGATGTATTTTTTTAACCAATGTATGTAACACACTGATGTCTTTTTTAATGGCCTTTACCTGTGGTTGCTGAGTAGAACTCTGATTACAGGTGGTCAAGAACAGATTCAGGGAAACTGGTTAGGAGAATATCGCATCAGTATCAGCAGGAAACAAAGGTTTATTGGACTAGATTTGTGGTTGGTGGAGATGGGGACAAGATGATGGAAAAAACGCCATTAGGAGATCAAATCGACAGTCCTTGCTGGTGGGTTGGGTGAAGGGATAGTGAGAAAGATGGGGATCCAGGGAGGACACCTAGTTTCCTGCTTGTGTATGTGGGTGGACAGTGGCCCTCCACTGAGAATCCTGGTCAAGAATCAAGTTGTTAGGAGGAAGTAGTGGACTCAGATGGAGACAGGTAGAGTTTAAGGTGCTTGGGAGGCAGGGAGGAGAAGATGCTAGACAGGAGGTTATAAACACAGCTCTGAGCTCCCATCACATACCCCGGGCTAGGCAACAAGCCTGTTAATGCAGGTGAGCTCTCCTAGGGAGGGACTGAGGATGCCAGAAAGAAGTAGTTGATGGTATAAGGGTGACACTGGTCTCACATCAGATATATCCAGCACAGAGACCTGAACTGGTACAGATCTCAACATAGTCACACATCCTTACAGGCACACTTGTAACTCAGACCCCCCAAGGGTTAGCCCTTACTTCAATTTTTTTTTTTTTTTCGAGACAGGGTCTCACTCTGTCACTCAGGTTGGAGTGCAGCGATGTGATCACAATTCACTGCAGGCTCTACCTCCCCAGCCCAATCAATTCATCCACCTCAGCCTCCTCAGTAGCTGGGACTACAGGTGCATGCTACCACACCCGGCTAGTTATTTTTTTATTTTAACTTTTTGTAGACACGTGGTCTCACTATGTTGCCCAGGCTGGTCTCAAATTCCTGGGCTCAAGTGATTCACCCACCATGGCTCCCCAAAGCACTATGATTACAGGCATGAGCCACTTTGCCTGGCCTAATATTAAAATAAGATAGTTCAAGCACTCATCCCCATGCTGTGGAAGACCTCCTCCAATATTTCTATCCTTGGGTTTCCAGAAAGTCCCTCCTGAGTCAGATTGCACTGTAGCTACCCTCAGCACGGGCCCCAGCCCCTAACTGTGGTCCTGACTTCCAACCTTGGCTGATTGTATCCACACCCTGCCCCATTTATTCTCCCCAAATGGCACCAACAAAGGTTGTCGAGTGTAGCAGACTTCTATTAAAATGTAGGGACAGTTACAGTACACAACAGGAAGCAAATTAAAACTCAGTATCAGGCATCATTGTTCCTAGAAATTTATCAGCTGTACTGCCTGTACAGGGAATTCTGTACTGGCCATGACTTCCCTTGGAATCCCTCCCTCCCTCCCTGTTAGGGTCCTGTTCATTCCCTCTGGCCTTTCCTCCCCTCTCCCTTTGTCTTGTCTCTGCATCCTCCATCCCCTGCCTTCCAGGCTGACCCCAGAAATTATGCAAGAAATTCAGCTCTCTGTTCTCCTTCACCTTGCAGACCTTGCCAGGCCACTTACAACACCCAAGGGGGCTGACAATTTATTTCACCAAACAAAGAGCCATCTCTCATGAGATGAATGATGTCCGTCCCCTAGAACGGTAAACTGGCTGCCTTCTGGCCATTCTTTATTTTTATTTTATTTTTTATTTTTTCAGAGGCAGGGTCTCACTCTGTTGCCCATGCTGGAGTGCAGAGGCATGACCATAGCTCACTGCAGCCTCTAACTCCTGGGCTCAAGCAGTCCTCCCACCTCAGCCTCCCAAGTAGCTGGTACGACAGGTGAGTACCACCACACCTGGGTAATTTTTTATTTTTTGTAGACACAGGGGTCTTGCTATGTTGCCCAAACTACTGGTCTCAAACTATGGGGCTCAAGCAATCCCCCCGGGCCTTGGCCTCCCAAAGTGCTGGGATTACAGGTGTGAACCACCACACCCAGGCTGGCTGTTCTCTAAAAAGCACCCCTCACACACACTCATAGGCAGGCATCTACATTTACTTTTACATTTGCTCATGTGCACACATGCTCATAATTGCATGTACACACTCATGTGCACACATTCACACTTATACACACTTGGACATGCAGATGGGCTAAAGGCTTTTCACAGTGAGCATCTAGGGGTAGATGGAAATCACCCCCTCAGGTTAACCCCACCCCCAGTGTGAATGTGTGCATGCACATGTCCGTGCATACACTGACTCTGCTGCTTTACGCACTGAACCATTTGAAGGGAGTCTGTTCCTGAACCCGTGCCTGTTACCTGGGGAAAGGCCTCTCCTCTGCCCAGAAGCTAGAACTGAGCTGGTGAGCCTGAGTTGGCTAGGACTGTGCTGGGGTCTAAAACATGGCCCTGTCACAATGTCACAGAGGCGGCCTCACCCTGGGCAAACAAGCCAGGAATGGGGGGCTGTGGCAGGAATAACGGCCCCCCGCTCAAAGACGTCCATGCCATGTCCTAATCCCCAGAACTTGGGAATATGCCAGTACCCACGTGCAAAAGGGGGCTCTGCAGACATGATTCAGCCGAGGATCTTAAAATGAGCTGGGCAGGCCCAATGTAACCACAGGAGTCATGAGGGAAAGGGAGGCAGGAGTGTCAGAGAAGATGACAGGACAGTGGGGGAAGAGGTCAGAGGGCTGGGACATGGGCTTTGAAGATGGAGGAAGAGGTCCCAAGCTAAGGAATACAGCAGTCCCTAAAAGTTGGAAAAGGCCTGGGAAGGCTTCTGCCCTAGAGCCTCTGGAAGGAATGCAGCCCTGCCTTCCTCTTAATCTTAGCCCTGTAAAGCTCCATTTAGACTTCTTCACAACTGCAAGGGACTACATTTGTATTGTTTAAGCCACTAAATCTGCTGCCATTTGTTTTGGGTTTGTTTTGTTTTGTTTGAAACAGAGTCTCACTATGTTACCCAGGCTGGAGTACAGTGGTGCAATCTTGGCTCACTGCAACCTCCGCCTCCCAGGTTCAAGTGATCCTCCTGCCTCAGCCTCCCAAGTAGCTGGGATTACAGGCATGTGCCGCCAGGCCCAGCTAATTTTTGTATTTTTAGTAGAGACAGGGTTTCACCATTTGGCCAGGCTGGTCTCAAACTCCTGACCTCAGGTGATCCACCTGCCTTGGCCTCCCAAAGTGCTAGGATTACCAGGTACGAGTGACCACACCCAGCCTGCTGCCGTTTGTTACTGCAACATTAAGAAACTAGCACAGGTGTTTAATTAGATCCCATTTGTCAATTTTGGCTTTTGTTGCCATTGCTTTTGGTGTTTTAGTCATGAAGTTCTTGCCCATGCCTGTGGCCCGAATGATATTGCCTAGGTTTTCTTCTAGGGTTTTTATTGTTTCAGGTCTAACATTTAAGTCTTTAATCCATCTTGAATTGATTTTCATATAAGGTGTAAGGAAGGGATTCAGTTTCAGCTTTCTACATACGGCTAGCCAGTTTTCCCAGCACCATTTATTAAATAGGGAATCCTTTCCCTATTTCTTGTTTTTGTCAGGTTTGTCAAAGATAACATGGTTGTAGATGTGTGGTATTATTTCCGAGGGCTCTATTCTGTTCTATTGGTCTATATCTCTGTTTTGGTACCAGTACCATACTGTTTTGGTTACTGTAGCCTTGCAGTATATTTTGAAGTCAGGTAGCATGATGCCTCCAGCTTTGTTCTTTTGGCTTAGGATTGTCTTGGCAATGTGGGCTCTTTTTTGGTTCCATATGAACTTTAGTTTTTTTCCCAATTCTGTGAAGAAAGTCATTGGTAGCTTGATGGGGATGACATTGAATCTATAAATTACCTTGGGCAGTATGGCCATTTTCACAATATTGATTATTCCTATCCATGAGCATGGAATGTTCTTCCATTTGTTTGTGCCCTCTTTTATTTTGCTGAGCAGTGGTTTGTAGTTCTCCTTGAAGAGGTCCTTCACATCCTTTATAAGTTGGATTCCTAGGTATTTTATTCTCTTTGAAGCAATTGCGAATGGGAGTTCACTCATGATTTGGTTCTCTGTTTGTCTGTTTTTGGTGTATAGGAATACTTTTGATTTTTGCATATTGATTTTGTATCCTGAGACTTTGCTGAAGTTGCTTATTAGCTTAAGGAGATTTGGGGCTGAGACGATGGGATTTTCTAAATATACAATCATGTCATCACAAACAGGGACAATTTGACTTCCTCTTTTCCTAATTGAATACCCTTTATTTCTTTAAAGAGCTTCTGCACAGCAAAAGAAGCTGCCATCAGAGTGAACAGGCAACCTACAGAATGGGAGAAAATTTTTCCAATCTACCCATCTGACAAAGGGCTAATATCCAGAATCTACAAAGAACTTAAACAAATTTACAAGAAAAAAATCAAACAACCCCATCAAAAAGTGGGTGAAGGATATGAACAGACACTTCTCAAAAGAAGACATTTATGCAGCCAACAGATACATGAAAAAATGCTCATCATCACTGGCCATCAGAGAAATGCAAATCAAAACCACAATGAGATACCATCTTACACCAGTTAGAATGGCGATCATTAAAAAGTCAGGAAACAACAGGTGCTGGAGAGGATGTGGAGAAATAGGAACACTTTTACACTGTTGGTGGGACTGTAAACTAGTTCAACCATTGTGGAAGACAGTGTGGCGATTCCTCAAGGATCTAGAACTAGAAATACCATTTGACCCAGCCATCCCATTACTGGGCATATACCCAAAGGATTATAAATCATGCTGCTATAAAGACACACGCACACGTATGTTTATTGCAGCACTATTCACAATAGCAAAGACTTGGAACCAACCCAAATGCCCACCAATGATAGACTGGATTAAGAAAATGTGGCACATATACACCATGGAATACTATGCAGCCATAAAAAGGATGAGTTCATGTCCTTTATAGGGACATGGATGAAGCTGGAAACCATCATTCTGAGCAAACTAACACAGGGATAGAAAACCAAACACCACGTGTTCTCACTCATAGGTGGGAATTGAACAATAAGAACACATGGACACAGGGTGGGGAACATCACACATCGGGGCCTGCTGGGGGTGGGGGGAGGGGGAAAGGATAGCATTAGGAGATATACCTAATGTAAATGATGAATTAACGGGTGCAGCACACCAACATGGCACATGTATACATTTGTAACAAACCTGCACATTGTGCACATGTATCCTAGAACTTAAAAAAATAAAATAAAATAATTAAAAAAAGAAACTAGCACAGGTGCCCTGAGGTGCTGCCAGCTCTTGGAGGCCAGAGATCAGGTGTTACCTCCAGCGAGACTCAAGTTCGGACCTCCCTGGGTCATTGCCCTGCAGCTATCTGAGGAGCTCACAAAGACTAAGGAGAAAAGTTCTTCCCAGGCTGCCAGGGAGCATGGGCTTTCCGGGACTGCGTGATGTGGCAGCAGGAGGAGGAGGAGGCTCTGGAGAAGGAGTTAGGCCTGATCATGAAGCAGCCCCTCCCCAGAGGCCACTCCTGCAGGAGGTGAAGCTGGAGGCCAGGGACCTCCTTTCAGGAACAGTGGCCACGAGCCCCTGGGTGTGTGGCTAAGGAAGGGGCAAACTCTGCCATCCTTCAGTCTCCCTTTGGAAGGGATTCCAGGTTCTTTAGCTGATGATAGCCAAGCCCCCAGCCTCAGAGGGGAGCCAGTCAATTTCAGCTCGTGTTAATTACCAGACCGGGCAACTCAGGTGCGGGTCTGTGCCGGCCATCTCTGAACCCCACGCTGGAAGAGCTGTCCAGCAAACACCAGTGAGCATGTGTAGGGGGCGGCAAGGGACAGGAAGCCCAGGCCCATCTGGGGTTGCTACAGAAAAGGGGATCCTCTTGGGCCCATGCAATCATCCAGCCATGTTCCTGGGCCTTCTGAATGGAAAATTCCAGGGCATCCTCAACCTTAGTTCCTCACACACTTAGATGAGATCCTAAGTGTCTCTCTTGACTTTGTGCTCATAATTCCAGCAGAACCCATGGTTCTCCTGGGCTGTGGCAGCACAGCCTCCAGTATAATCCCAGGAAATGACCTTGGATGAATGTCTTGAGTTCTGTAGTCCTCAGTCTCTTTCTCTGTGAAATGGATCATGTAATAGTTATCAACCTCACAGTGCTGTTGTAAGGATTAGGTGAAATAATGAGTATAAACTCCCTGGAATAAAGCATAAGAAAAGACCTCTTTTTAAAAATCTTTTAAAGTCTGGACACCAAATTTCTGGATCACATTCTGGCCCGTCACCATCTGATGCCCACCAAGCACTGGCTATCCTAAGAAAGTGAGTACCCTGGGCCATCCGGAATTTTCTGGGTTTTGCAAATGATTGAATCCCACCCCCACACTGGCCACTTTTCCAACTCCACTTCCCTATTGATAAATGTTCTGATGTAAATGACGAGTTGATGGGTGCAGCACAGCAACATGGCACAAGTATACATATGTAACAAACCTGCATGTTATGCACATGTACCCTAGAACTTAAAGTATAATAATAATAAAAAATTTAAAAAAATTTAAAAAAAAAGATAAATGTTCTCAAAAATTGGTGGAGAATCCTAGAAATCCTTTCTAAGTATTTATCTATGAATGCTAAAGGACAAGAGAGCAAGAGTGGTGTTTATTATGGTGAAAATGGAAAATTCCATGGCCAATAGCAAAGGTATTATTAAACATACAAAATGGGTTTGCTGACCAAAATGTTATGCATTGATATAAAGGTATCTATACATTTTCTGGAAATTATGATGATGTATCTGTATGGAAATAGAAATATGTTCATGATATATTAAAAAGCTCATTATTTAAAACTATTTTTAAAATAATTATATATGTAACATATAATACATACATTTTGATGTATATATGTGTGTTTATGTCAGATACACACAAATATCTTAGATTTATGCACACATCTTATATACATATACACATATACATATAACTTATATTTTAAAACATGTATATGTATATATCTGCATGTGTGTATGAATGTATATACACAGAAAATGGAAAAACAATCTGGAATTAAATAGACCAAAAAGTTAGTGATTGAAATGGTTATTACTGATTAGTGGAATTTCAGATGCTTTTTATTTTCTTCTTTATAGCTTTATGCATTGTCTGAAAAAAAGGCAATATGTATATACTAGTCTTTTCGCAATGTTAAAATAAGACATTTTACACACACAAACAGTATTGATGATGTAATAAAATATCATGAAACCACCAATCAACTTAAGACATATGTTACTTTTATTGACAGGAAAATTACTTTATTTTTTAAAATATGTGTTCCATGTCTTTGTTATTGCAAACAGTGCTGCAGTGAACATATACATGCATGTGTTTCTTTAATAGAATGATTTATACTTCTTTGGGCATATACCCAATAATGGGATTGCTGAGTCAAATGGTATTTCTGTCTTTAGGTCTTTGAGGAATTGCCACACTGTCTTCCACAATGGCTGAACTAATTTACACTCCCACCAAGTGTATAAGCACTATTCACAATAGCAAAGACTTGGAATCAACATAAATGCCTACCAATAATAGACTGGATAAAGAAAATGTAGTACATATACATCATGGAATACTAGGCAGCCATAAAAAAGAATGAGATAATGTCCTTTGCAGGGACATGGATGGAGCCAGAGGCCATTATCCTTAGCAAACTAACACAGGAACAGAAAACCAAATACCACATCTTCTCACTTATAAGTGGGAGCTAAATGATGAGAACACATGGACACATAGAGGAAATGAAACAAAATAGGGCTTTTCAGATGATGGAGGATGGGAAGAGGGAGACGATCTGGAAAAATAACTAATGGGTACTAGGCTTAATAACTGGGTGATGAAATAATCTGTACACCAAACCCCTATGACACAAGTTTACCTGTGTAATAAACCTGCACTTGTACCCCTGAACTTAAAGTAAAAGTTTTAAAGAAAAGTTTTCTATTATTATTCAAATAAGAAATATATAAAAATAAAGTCTCTAGTTCACCTCATTTTTATTGAATTATGAAATTTTATTGAAAAACTTTAAAATGTAATATGAAAAATTGGAAAATATATGCCATATTTTTGGATGGAAAATCTTAATATAAAATGTCAATTCTCCCAACAGTAATGTATAAATGTAATGAATTACATAATAGTAGCATTATAACTCATTATAATGAGTTACATTATAATACCATCTGATTATAGAACCATTTTTAATTGGATGAAATGACAATAAAGTTCCTGTAAAAAGAATAAATGTCTAAGAATGGTCGAAAAAAATATAAAGGGAAATATCTTGCCTTGCCTTATAGATATTAAAATATACTATAAAGCCACTAGAATCCAACAATATGGTATTGGCATAGAATTAGTGGATTCACAGAAAACTCTGGAACAGAATAAAGAACCCAGAAATATGTCCTAGTATGAAAATTTAATACATAATAAATACCTCCTTAAGAAAAAAATATTAATAAACAATGCTAGCAAAAAGCAGCTATTTGTAAGAAAATGAAGTTGGCTCCTTCAAACCATATAAAAATTTAAACTCCAGTGGGTTAATAAGACTTCAATGTAAAAACAAAACATGAAACCTTAGAAAAAATTTTAGGTGAATACATGTATAATGCAGTATGTAGGGGGTCACTTTTACCTATGACAAGAAACCTAGAATCTATAAAGAAATAATCATTTTTGACTACATAGAATTTAATCTCATCCAGGAAATTTTTATTTCAGATATTTTATTTTTTGGTTCTAGAATTCCCATTTGCTTATTTTTATAGTCTATTTCCAACTGAAGTTTTCTATTTAATCATTCATTGCTAGTATATTTTTCTTCATGTCCTTGAGCATAGTTATAACAGCTACTTTTAAATTCTCGTCTCTTAATTCTAACCTCTAGGTCACATTAAGGTTATTCTCCATTGATGGCCTTTTCTATTAATATGGCTCACATTTTCCCATTTCTTCATATGTCTAGTAATTTTGGACTGTATCCTGGACACTGTCAATGGTAAGTTGTAGAGACTCTGGATTTTATTATGTTCTTCTGAGTATCGACTTTTTATGTTAGCAGGCAGTTAACTTGGCTGAACTCAAAGTTCAAACTCTCCCCTCTGGTAGGCAGCAGCTGAAATCTCTGTTCAGTTATTTTAGCCACAGTTAGGATTCGAGGAGCCTCCCAAATGAATTCACAGTTCAGAAAACAGCCTGAAGTTTGGGTGCAGTTTTTAAGGAGAATTCGGAACATATCCCCCATGGAGTTCTCCTTCCTGGAATTTCCCCCTTTACTTTTCAATTTCTGTGAAGTCCTAGATTCTTCCCTGTGATTCCTTAACAAGTAAGAATGCAGATTTCTATCCAACTTTTAACTGACTTACGTGGTGTTATGTGAGGCCTGCAGGGCAGTGACCCAGGGAGACCTGAACTTGATGGTAGCCAAGCCTCCAGCCTCAGAGGGGAGCCAGTCATGTAAAATGTAAAAATAAGAAACACTGTCATTCCCTTCTTACAAATGTCAGATGTTATAATTTCTGCCTGGTTTGGGTCACTTTTAGTGCCCCCACATAGCCTTTTGTCCAGAATTTATAATTGCTATCTGTGGGAGAGATTGTCTTTTACAAGGTACTGTGTCATTATTGGAAGTACAACTCTCTGACTACATACAATTTAAACTTTTTTAGGCCGGGCGCAGTGGCTCATGCCTGTAATTCCAGCACTTTGGGAGACTGAGGCAGGTGGATCACTTGAGGTTAGGAGTTCAAGACCAGCCTGGCCAACATGTTGGAACCCCGTCTCTACTAAAAATACAAAAATTAGGCCAGGTGTAGTGGGTGCCTGTAATCCCAACTACTTGGGAGACGGAGGCAGGAGAATTGCTTGAACCCAGAGGCAGAGGTTGCAGTGAGCCAACATTGCCCCACTGCACTGCAGCCTGGGCACCAGAGTGAGACTCTGTCTCAAAAAAAATAAAAAATAAATAAATTTTAAACATTTTTAGATGGCTAAATGTTCCCATAAAAAAAGCTAAAAGACAAGTACTGAATTTGGGGAAAATATATTCGTAACACCTATGACAGAGAAAGAGTTAATTTTTAGCTCTTACAAATTGTTAAGCAAAAGACAAAGCATCCAATAGAAAAATATTCCCAGGATATGAATAGGCTCAGAGAAGAGTAAACCCAAATGGCCAATAAACATATGGCTCAACCTCCTAGTACTCAGGGAAATGCAAATTAAAGTAACAATGAGATAGCACTTCTCACCCATCATACTGGCAAAAATTCAAAAGAATGTTAACACCTACTACTGATGAGAGTGATAAGAAAAGTATATTTTCATACATTGCTGGTTCAAATGAGAACTGATACTGCCTTTTTGGAAAGCAATATGGAACAAATCTATTTTAAAGATCTAAGTATATGTAGGCTTCAACCCAACAATCCCACTCATAA
This sequence comes from Macaca mulatta, assembly GCF_049350105.2. Taxonomy (NCBI): domain Eukaryota; kingdom Metazoa; phylum Chordata; class Mammalia; order Primates; family Cercopithecidae; genus Macaca; species Macaca mulatta. The sequence goes on along the minus strand of NC_133420.1, from coordinate 21,446,159 downwards.
GAAATTTATCCCAGAAATAAACAAAAGCACTCGGATGTGGGAATATATAAAGGTGTTAATGTCACAATATTTGTAGTGGCCGAAGAGCTAGAAACAATCTGTCAATAGAAAAGGGTTTAAATCATTACACGGTCATGCCATGGAACAAGATGCAACCATTAAAAAAAATAGATTCAGCCAGGTGTGGTGGCTCATGCCTGTAATCCCAGCACTTTGGGATGCCAAGGTGGGCAGATCGCCTGAGGTCAGGAGTTCGAGACCAGCCTGGCTAACATGGTGGAACCCCATTTCTACTAAAAATACAAGAAATTAGCCAGACGTGGTGGCGTGCGCCTGTAATCCCAGCTACTCAGGAGGCTGAGGCAGGAGAATCACTTGAACCCAGGAGGTGGAGGCTGCAGTGAGAGCCAAGATCGTGCCATTGCACTACATACATACACACACACTCTATATATATCCATATATATTTAAATCCTATTTTCTTTTTTGATAAAAAGCTCAGAAAGAATAATGAAGGGGATGGGAGGAAACTTTAGGAGGTGGTGAAAATGTTTATGGCCTTGATGATGATGGTTTCATACATATACACTTATCCCTAAACGCATCAAGTTGTATAGATTAAATATGTACAGCTTTTTATATGTCAATCATGTCTCAATAAGGCAATTTTTTAAAAAAGAAAAGAAAGAGTCAGAAGAAGAAGAAAAGATGAAAGTGTAGTCTTCTGGGAGTTTCAGAACCCAGATTACAGAGTCTAACCTGCCCCTCGTCCACTGCGTCTCCTCCTACCTCTGTATTCCTGACACAGGTGCCTGGGGCGCTGTCACAGGAGGTCCTGGGCCTGGGACCTCTATCCTCATGCATTCTTCTTAAGGAACTGTCTCCTGCCAGCACCAAGTATCCCTTAAAAAGGCACCATCTCAGCAGCTGGAATGGTGCAGCACCGGCACAGGCACCCCCAGCTCTGCCAGACAAGGAGGTCCCGTCCTCTCTGTGACTCGAATACATCACCATACACCATGGATGGTGCTGGGACTTAATTATGTCCTCTACAAATTCATATGTCAAAATTCTAATTCCCAATATGATAGTATTTGGAGATGGGGCCTTTGGAAGACAATTAAAGTGATAGCAGATATTATTGGATCAGTGTTGAACTTCTTGGGTTGACCATGGTACTGTGGTTATGTAGGAGAGTGTCCTTGCTCTTAGAAGATGCTCTGAAGTATTTTGAAGTGAAATGTTCTGATGTCTGCAAATAACTCCCAAATGAGGCTGGGTAGGGGAAGAAAACAAATGTTGCAAGACGTTAATAGGTTAGTGAAGCTAGGGGATGGTAACTATTCTTTTCTTTCCATTTTTTGGTGGAGTTGAAGTTTTTCAAAATAAAAGTTGTAGGAAAGCTGGGTCCGTGTCTGGTCACTGGCCAGCTCCCCACGGCTGCTGTGTTGATCCTCCCCATTCTCCCTCCTGATCCTTCTTCCCCACCCTCCAGTCTGTTCTCACAGAGCTGCCCAAGAGATTATCTTAAGACATGCCATTCCCATGACTAATGCTTTCTTTTTTTTTTTTCTTTTTTTTGATAGAGTCTCACTCTGTTGCCCAGGCTGGAGTGCAGTGGTGCAATCTTGGCTCACTGCAACCTCCACCTCCTGGGTTCAAGTGATTCTCCTGCCCCAGCCTCCCAAGTAGCTGGGATTACAGGTGCATACCACCATACCTGGCTAATTTTTGTAGTTTTAGTAGAGGTGGGGTTTGACCATGTTGGCAAGGCTGGTCTCAAACTCCCGACCTCTGGTGATCCGCCTGCCTCAGCATCCCAAAGTGCTGGGATTACAGGCATGAGCCACCATGCCCGGCCGTCCTAAGGCTTTCTTGACTCCTAAAACAAAATCCAAATTCCTTACTGAGGTCTCTAACTCTTTCCACGATCTGGTCCCACTGGCCTGCCATCCTCAGCACACTCGTTGTACCCCAGCCTCAGGGCCTTTGCATAGGCTGTTCCATATGTCTGAACCCTCTGCTCCCAGATTTTCATGTGGCTCTCTTTTTCTCATTATTCACACATCTGCTCAATGTCATCTCCATCGAGAAGCCCTCCCTGACTACTTTTACTTAAATAGCTTCCCCATTCCGACCCAGTCGAACTCTCTCTCTCAACCCAACTTAATTTTCTTCTCAGCTTTTGTTTTGTTTGTCTCCCCTGCTGGAATGTAACATGCTCCCAAAGCAGAGGCTCTGTCTAGTCAATGATGCTCTCTTAGCACCAAGAACAAAGCCCCGCACATAGTAGGTACACAACTAATACGTCTTGAATGAAGATGTAGATAGTCACTGATACAGACACATATAAATGAATGTGTTTACACAAACACACACTGTCACACAGGAAGATGCACAACTGCTCAGTAAAGTACACACAGAGAAATAATCACAGACATATCTGTGAACAGCACACAATTACGTAGCTCATATAAACACATAAACACACATTCATACAAGACATTCGGATGGACTCATGCACTAACACACATTAATCTTTACCTATACATCTACTAATCCACACACATACAAACATTGACATGCACAATCACGTACACCCAGACACAAAAACATGCTCACACAGCCACACATGTATGAAGAGTCAGGAGTACAGTCATGAACGGACACCTACACACACACGCTCACCCTTGCCTGGCCTGGGACTGATGCCCTTGCTAAGCCTGGCTTGGATGGGCACCACTGGGCCACTCTGCAACCCTTGGCCCAGAGGACCTCAAACCTCCTGGCAGCACTCTGAGAGGGGGTGGGGGCTGCTAGGCGCCCCTAGAATTATGACTGCTCTGAGGCTGCCGTTAGGAGCAGCAATGTCACCGAGGCCATTAGCTGCCTGGGCAGGGCCGTAAAACACGCCTGGCTCGGCACCCTCTCCTCCAGCCACGTCTGTGTCTGCGGTCACCCTGCCCACAGGGCAGTGCCGAATGACAGAGACAGTGGCCTCTCATGGCCAGGTGCTAATGAGACGAGGTCAGCAGGAAAAAGCTCCCCAGTGCCCCCAGGTGGCTAATCACCTGGCCAGTCGACTGACGACCCTATGGGGTCAGGGCAGGCAGCAGGCAGTGGTTCTCAGCGAGGCAAGGCAAACTGGTCTATGCTCTGCCAGGAGCCAGCTGGATCCAGCAGAGGCTGGGGCTAGAGAGGCTATGGCCACCAGGGGAGGGACTGAGATGAGACCTGGCCCCCCTAGTTGGGCTCTGCCAGTGCCTGGAACTACCAAGGCACACTCAAGGCCAGACACCAAGCAGCAAGCCAAACCCAGAGCCCAGCAGCTGGCATAGCCCAAGCTGCTCCAGGCCCTCTGCCCGGTGTGCCCAGGATGACAGTCTGAGCTCCCAAAGTCTTCTGGGAGCTGGATGTGCCCGTTGCCCCAGCACCCTTGTGGGAGACCCTAAGGAACCCTCCGTGGCCATCCTCCCCAGCCCCTGGTCACAGGGAACCTTTGCGTGACGTCCCCCTGCTGGGAGCAGGAAATGGAGGGACAGCTTCCAGAGGGGTCCCTACCATACATCCAAAAGCCTAGAAGCTGAAGAGAATGCAGTTTGTTCAGGAACTCAGTGACATAGCTGTGAAGAAGGACCAGCATGATGGAGGGTGGTGGTGGGAGGGGACACGGTGCGTTCAAGGCTTGAGAGAAACCCAGGCTGGCTGGAAAGGGGTGGGGGAGCTGAAGAACAGATGATGCCCAAACCGTGCAGGCCCAAGACAATGATTTGGGGTTTGAACCTGAGAACACTGGGAGCCACAAACGGGTAAAGAGTGATGCGATCTAATTTGACACCATGTCTCTGGCCGTCTCCTGCAGCATATGGCCATTATTCCAATACAGAAGTACAGAGGTGGACTGGGACAGGAAAAGGGGAGGAGACATCTTACATTGTGTCAGGGACTATGCACCAGCACCCCATGTTTTGCCAAAAGAATGCTGCTTGCACCTGGTGTTAAACCGAGAAGCTGGGTTCCATTCATTCATTCGTTTATGAACGCATGCATTCTTGTATCTACCATCATATAACCCTCATGGAGATAAGAAATAAACCAGCTCCTGCTGTCCAGGGGTGTACTGTTCAGTAGAGGAGGAGGAAAGGGAAGGGGCAGGAGCTGGAACCAGCATTTATGGAGCGCCTGCTGTATGCCTCACAATCACCCACTGAGGGAGGTACTTCCCAGGCCGTTTCATAGACAAGGAAACTGAGACTCAGGATGAAGCCACCAGTCCACATTCTCACAGAGGGCTCCAGCCGTGGGGGCAGAAAGGTTTCAGAGTGACAGAGAGCAGCCTGAGCTCCTCCAAGGGTAATTTCAATCCTTGACTTCAGGCGGAGCAAGGTTCTGAAGTTCCCAGAAAGGATGAGACCCTCGGGGATTGGTCTGAGGGCCCAGCACTGCCTCCCCCTCAGCTGTGATTAATGCCTGACAGTCCCGCCACTTGCAGGGAACTCATCAGACTAATATTTCCTCATGTGAACTCCGTGTCGCCCTCAAATGAGAAATCCCAGCCCCTTCGCGTTCCGTGCCCCAGATGAATGGGCTCCCGTCCCAGGGCCCGTGAATGATGCAGCCCACGTCTGCAGAGGGAGGTCGATAAAGGCCCTTTATCAGCAGAACCATGGCTCCCCATGACCAGCCATTGGACCCCAGCTCCCCTGTCACGCTGCTCCCCTGGAGCTGACCCCGGATGCCTGCCAGAGGCGGGGAGGCAAGGTCGGTGCCCAGCAGATTGGAAGAAAGGGCTCCGTAGGGGAGAGATAGGCCTTCTCCAGCCCTGCCTCCCATAGCTGAGGCTCTTGGGGATCAGCCGGAAGGGGTGGGGTCTGCCAACATTTTGCGGTGAGCCCAAGGAAGGCGTAAGCATGTAGCCAGCTAAGAGCAGATGCCTGCTGAAGGTAACCTAGAACCTCCAAAGTTCTGTGGAGTGGAAATGGAGGGTGTGGAACCAAGTGGTTCTAGGAACAGAAAGTGGTTGGTCTAGTGGTAAGAGAAATAGAGAAAATAGAAACAGTACCCAGTATCATTTCTTGAGTGCTCACCATGTGCTAGGCATGGTGCCAAACATCAATACGCGTTGTTGCACCTACTCCTCACAGAGCCCCGTGTAAAAGGAGGTATGATCCCCTTTTACAGGCGAGAAAAGTGAGGGCTAGAGCAGTTAAATGATACTCTGAGTGGAGGTGTCAAGATTCAACCTTAGATTTCCCTAGCTTCCAAGTTGTGCTTTTAGCTATTCATCATGCAGACATTCAACTGCTACTTGTGAAATGGCATCTTTGTGCCTGGCATTGAGCCAAGTGCTGGGAATACACAAGGCAGACATGGTCCCTGCCCTCATGGAGCTTCCAGTCCTGTGGGGAGCTGACCTCCCACAAGGGGACTGTGGTGCTTCAGTGGGAATGTGGGTGAGGCCTGGGTGCTCAAGGAGAGTCTCACCAAGGAGAGGGTAGCACCTTATCTTGTGCTTAGCACAGTGCTTCCTAGGAAGAAGCCAGTTCAACCCCGAGTGTGGGTCCTGAGAACAAGTCCTCCTTGAGGTGGCCAAAGGTGGGAAGAATCCAGGGCTGAACGTCAAAGCACTGAAGGCCAAAGCCAGGAAAAAGAGAGCAGCCATCCTGCCCAGCAGGTGCCCATGGGCTGATAGCGGAAGTGGAGTTGGAGTGTGGATGGGACAGAATCAACCAGAAGGAAACCTGGGGTCTCCTGCTTGAAGGAGGCAGCCAGAGCTATGTGGATCCTGGCTGCGGGGCAGCTTGGGCTGGACTCCAGGTGGAGACGGAGAGGATGGATGTCCACACCCAAAAGGGATCTCCCCGCTGAGGGTGCTCCCTACCCCGACAACAGGAGATACATGGAGTCAGATACACAGCAGGTGATCCACCTGTGGGAGGCCCCGAGCCAGAGACTCAGGGAGCAGGTGTGACTCAGGGGTGAGCTGGCATGCGTGATGAAGGGAGTTCAAGCCCCAGACAAGCAGGGTGGGTTCCAAGCTCAAGCTCCAGGCCCTGCAGGAAGAGGGACAAGGGTAAAAGCCAGATCTAAGTGGACCCACAGCCAGAGCGCAGGGTGCTAAGAGTAACATTGAAGGTCACCTGCTGACAATGCTGTGGCCAAGCGGCCACTCTCCAGTCAGTCAGGGTGGGCCTGGGGCTCCCACTGGGAAAGACAGGGTAGGCAGAGCCACCCACGCCTGGGGCTGCCAGGAGCTGGAAGGAGGGGGTGGGAAGAGCCTCAGTCCTGGCTGCAGAAGAGCTCCTCTCTCCTGCATTTTACCTGTAGTTTGGCTCTAGGACTTCATCATGTGCAGTTTCCCGTATTGTAAAGGATGGACACATCACACCCTCTGACCTTCTCCCTCCCTGAGCCCCACCTGTGCAAGGCTCCACCCTGTTTCTGAAGCTGCCTTGAACCTGACCCTCAATTCATCCTTGACCCTTACCCTGTCCCTGACCCCATTCCTGAGCCTCACTCCATCCTGAAATTTCTTCCCTCTCTGGGCTTCAGCCCCTCCCTGTCTTTTCACCCCTTCCTCAGTCCACCCAGTTCTAAGCCTCTCTCTTCCCCATCTGGTTACCCCATTTCTGACTCCTGCCCCACCCCTGCCATCCCACATCCCACCCCAGATCCCTCCCCATCCTTCCCACCCACACTGCCTCTGGAATGGGGTCAGGATTCAGCAAGGCTCTGGGAAGAGAGATGAAGGCATCTGTTGTTCATATTCCCTATAAATTATTTCAAAGCTGATCGGGCGCGGTGGTTCGCGCCTATAATCCCAGCACTTTGGGAGGCCGAGGCAGGCACGTGAGGTCAGAAGTTTGAGACCAGCCTGGTCAACATGGTGAAACTCTGTCTCTATTGAAAATACAAAAATTAGCCGAACGAGGTGGTGGGCGCCTGTAATCCCCGCTACTCGGGAGGTTGAGGCAGGAGAATCGCTTGAACCCAGGAGGTGGAGGATGCAGTGAGCCAATTGTCCCACTGCACTACAGCCTGGGCGACAGAGTAAGACCCTGTCTCAAAAAATAATAATAATGATTATTTCAAAGCTGAGAGGTTCCTGTTTTCTTTGTGGTGGGGCAAAAATGGGAATTTCAAAATCTACTTTATAAAACAGGTGGGAATTTCAAAATGACCTCATTAAAATGCCAGATACAGTATCAATCCACACCTTGAGACATCAGAATAGTGGTCCCCCTTGTGCGAGGAGGGAGGATTGAGACTGGAGCAGGACACAGCGGGAGGGGGACTTCTGGGGGCGAGTGATGTGGTTTCTGGAGTTGGATGTTGCAAACACAGGTGTATTCAGTTGGTAAGATTCATCAAGCAATATATTTATTATGTGTGCACTTTTCGGTATCTATGCTATAGTTCAATAGAAAGTTTTTTTGTAATGCTCTGTAGCCTGGGCAGATTGGACGCTTAGGGCAACAGAGCTGGCTGTTGGGTCCCTGTAGCAGTGGGAACATGCCACCCTGGGGGCCTTTGGAAAAGCATAGTCTGGTTCTCTGTTCCCAGGACAGCTTCATCCCAACAGGATGCTGACGAGGAGCCCCCCGCCCCCCCTCTGCTCAGCCACACACCCCATTGTCCGCTGGGACCCTGCCTTGGTGCCAGCTGCCTTTCCTACCCTAACAGCTGTATTTTTCAGGTACAATATGACAGGCTCAATCTATTCCTGTTATATATTTCCCAGTAAATGGACAAGGTGAAAACAGTGTCAGTTCAAATCACTATCATGACACTTAATTCTGATTTACTGTACCTTTTGCTGCAATCCTGAAAGTGCCTGCATCCGTGGTGAGCTGGATCGCCCAGCCGGGCCCCATGGGGTCGACGTTAAGATCAGCTTCAATAAAAGAATTTAGGGTAAGGCAGCCCCAGGTGGGCGGGGGGCAAGCTGGGGCCCAGAGGACCAGCCAGCGGAGACGCTGAAGCTGCTGCTGCTCTTCCACACCTCCCTCCCTCTACTCTTTGTCCCCAGCCCGGTGTTTGCAGCAGCTGGGAAATTTATGGAGGCTCCATAAACGGGTTTTACAGACAGCTGTTAGAGCGTGTGGAGCAAGGCTTGGCTGTCGGGGGACCCAGTCGCAGGCTTACAGCCAAGACACTTAAATATTATGGCCCCACATATATAAAAAGTGTGCTGCACACGTCCTCGGCTGCCTCCCTCCTCCTGACCCAGGAGCACGGGGTCTGGCCAGAGAATAGCAATGCTCGCAGTGGCTGGCTCGGCAGAGACAGAGTACCCGCCGCAACCCCTTGCTGCAGCCCCTGCAACCACCACCAGGAAACTCTGGCAGGGCTGGGAGCAGAGAGACTCATCCAAACAGCACTGCCAGCACGTGCTGGCCCCCGCCTGCCCCTGCCCTGCTGGCCCACTGCGCCAGGCTCAGCTCACCAAGTTCTCTTAGCCTCAGGGCCTTGTTCCAGCTGTTTCCACTACCTTGAAAGCTCTCCCGTCCTTTCTCCCAGTCCCGCAGCCTTTTCTTGGCCAATTCCTACCTACCCTTCCAGAACCCAGCCTAAATGGTGCTTTCTCAAAGGCACGGTCATCACCCTTCAGAGTCAGGTCTCCTGCTAGAAATGCTCATAGCCCCCATGGACTTCTTCATAACATTTATAACAATTGTAATTAAATAATTATTGGTGTCATTATCTGTTTAATGTCTGTCTTCCCCACTGGACAATAAACTCTGTGAAAACAGGGACTCTATCTGAATGTATCCCTACTGCTTTGTGCAGGGCCTGGCACTCAGTGAATATGCAATGAATGACGGCATGCCTGCATGAATGAATATGCAAAGATGAATTCCACACAACCCTCAGACAGAATACAGTGAAATGTGCTCAGTTCCTAAGAGCAAGAGAAGGATTCCGCAAAGAGAAGGCACTCTACAAGGGGGAATCCAGACAGGCTTCCAGGAAGAGGCGCCATCAGACCTCATAGTATAAGTAAAGAGCTTTCATTCAGAAGCCCCAACCGTGAAGCTTAAAATGTGAGACAGTGGGCCGGGCGTGGTGGCTCACGCCTGTAATCCCAGCACTTTGGGAGGCCGAGACGGGAGGATCACGAGGTCAGGAGATCGAGACCGTCCTGGCTAACACGGTGAAACCCCGTCTCTACTAAAAATACAAAAAAAAATTAGCCGGCTGCAGTGGCGGGCACCTGTAGTCCCAGCTACACGGGAGGCTGAGGCAGGAGAATGGCATGAACCTGGGAGGCGGAGCTTGCAGTGAGCCAAGATTGCGCCGCTGCACTCCAGCCTGGGCAACAGAGCAAGACTCTGTCTCAAAAAAAAAAAAAAAAAAAAGTGAGACAGTGAATGAGTCCCTTAGTCTCGGTGAGCCTCAGCTTCCCATCTCTAAAATGGTACTGATGATGGTGCCTACATCACATGGTTATTGTGAAGGTCAAATGTACTTAGTACAGCACATGTAATAAGAGTTCCTTAAACTATATCACTAGTAAACACAGCCGGAGCTTGGTAATGCCAGGCAATGGGAATGACATGTATGAAGGTATTGATGAGAAATAAATATTTTCTGCTGCCTCAGAAGCCATGCCTTGTATCTCAGAAATTCACCCTGAGCTATTTGACCAGGAGAGAGTGTCTGACCTGATAAGAGTCAATCGTAGGCGGCTGGTCAGTGACCTATGACCTAAGGCCAGTGAGATTTCCTCTCATGGGTGATTGATTGAAGAGATATGAGAAGAATTGGCAGGAAGAGCAGAAACTGTAAGTTCCATGATGAAAATATCATGGCACAACAAAATAGAAATTAAGTAAGTGCAGGGGTCAGTGAGAGCCAGTCCAGCCCATCTCAAGCCTTATGATGGAAGTCTTATTTTTTTCTGTTGGAGGAGGCAGCATAGTAGTGCAATTAAATTCGACTTCTCGCTCACAAGGGTACCAGCTGTGTGACCTTGGACAGAATACTTAACGTTTCTGAGATTCAATTTCCTTGTTTGTAACATAGGGATGATAAAAGCATTATCTCAGAAAGTTGTGTGGATTCAATGAAATAATGTGGTGGACTATATTACTGGTATCCTCGCCAAGACCAACCAGCCTGTTTTCAAAGATATTGTGACTGCTTACGACTTGGCACTACCCCGGGGCCTCTAATCTTTTATGGATAGAAAACAGGCTGAGAGGCTGGGCGTGGTGGCTCATGCCTGTAATCCCAGAACTTTGGGATGCCAAGGTGGGCACATTGCCTGAGGTCAGGAGTTCGAGACCAGCCTGGCCAAATGATGAAACCCTGTCTCTACTAAAAATAAAAAATTAGCTGGGCGTGGTGGCATGCACCTGTAGTCCCAGTTACTCAGGAGGCTGAGGCAGGAGGTGGAGGTTGCAATGAGCCAAGATTGTGCCACTGCACTCCAGCCTGGGCGACAGAGTGAGACTCCATCAGAAAGAAAGAAAAAGAACGAAAGAACGAGAAGGAAAGAAGAAAGGAAGAGAAAGGAAAGGAAAGGAAGGAAGGAAGGAAGGAAGGAAGGAAGGAAGGAAGGAAGGAAGAAAGAAAGAAAGAAAGAAAGAAAGAAAGAAAGAAAGAAAGAAAGAAAGAAAGAAAGAAAGAAAGAAAGAAGAAAGAAAGGAGAGAGGGAGGGCAGGAGGGAAAGAAGGAAAGAAGGAAGGAACAAAGGAAGGAAGGAAGGAAGGAAGGAAGGAAATAAAACAGGCTGTGAAATATGCCTAACCCTCAAACTGAATATATTCTCCAACATGGAGAAAGGATAGATGGAGACTATGAAAACTGCCAATATTTGGCCAGGCATGGTGGCTCACACCTGTAATCCCAGCACTTTGGGAGGCCGAGGTGGGCAGATCACAAGGTCAGGAGATCAACACCATCCTGGCTAACATGGCAAAACCCCGTCTCCACTAAACAAAATACAAAAAATTAGCCAGGTGTGGTGGCAGGCACCTGTAGTCCCAGTTACTTGGGAGGCTGACGCAGGAGAATGGCGTGAACCCCAGAGGCAGAGCTTGCAGTGAGCTGAGATCGGGCCACTGCACTCCAGCCTGGGCAACAGAGAGAGACTCCATCTCAAAAAAAAAAAAGAAAGAAAGAAAATTGCCAATATTCAACCATTTTGGTTCACAAAAGTGGTCCCATGGAGTTCAACATTAGAAGAGGAAGGATCCCTCAGGATCCAAGAGCCCTGGAGAACACAAGACTAGGGCATTCCTTCCCGGAGACAGAATCAGAACCTGATCAAGGAACATTCCCTGTGCCCAGTGAAGGAACCCTTTGAAATGTGTGTACAGCCTGATTTCAAAATTTTCCAGTGCTCTGACTGCCATGTGACTCCCATTCTGATCCCTTCAAATAGGAGTGTTTAACTGAGATTGCCCTGTTCCATTTCACTATGGCATATTGGGTGGGAGGTAGCCAGTCTTTTTGGTTCATAGATCTCTGAACCAAAATGAGCCAGTTATTTCTTCTCCCTGATGAGTTTCAACTTGATCACAAGATCATACAAGATCCTGGACTTTGGGCTTCAGCCTGAACTAGTGGCTGGATGGAACTTTGGATTGCTTGCCTGGAGGTGAGCATGTTCTACATGTAGGAGGTAGAGGGAATTGAACATTTGGTGACCAGAAGAACAGGGCCAATCCAGATTTTTTTTGGCCACTAATGCCCCAGCCCCTTGAAGTCAGTCTTTGCCATGTAACTCACTTTGACCAACAAAATGTGAGTGGAAGTGACATGTCACTCTAAGCAGAAAGTCAGTTTGTACTAGAGTCAGTTTGTACTTGGCCACATTTTCTTTCCTGCTAAAACAACAAACACAACCAGCAATGGTCCAAACAGAGAATGCTCCAGCAGCCTGTATTCTGGAAGAAAAAAAGTGAATTGCCAAACCCTAGCCAACTTGCCCTGGACAGTAGCATGAGTGAGAAACAGACACTGTAAGACCCTGGGATTTCTGAGATTGTTTGTTACTGCAACATAGCTTGGCTTATCCTGACTGATCCAATCACTTAGCACAGGGCCTAGCTCAAAATAGGTGCCATGATGACTTTTTTCCTATCTCTTGAAAGCCAGAAAATCATATTAAAATTCCTGGAGACATACATAAAGTATGAGTTTGGTTTGGTAAATAATTCAATGGAACTAGAGTGAAGCCTACATGGAGGGGAGTAGTTAACAATAAAAGTGAGAAACTGAGGCTAGGTATGGTGGCTCATGCTTGTAATCCCAGCACTTTGGGAGGCTGAAGTAGGCTGACTGCTTGAGGCCAGAAGTTCAAGACCAGCCTGGGCAACAAAGCAATGCTCCGTCTCTACAAAAACTGTATATATAAAAATTAACTGGGAGAGGTGGCAAGCACCTATAGTCCCAGCTACTGGGGAGGCTGAGGTGGGAAGATCACTTGATCCCAGGAGTTCAAGGCCACAGTGAGCTATGATCACACCATTGCACTCCAGCCTGAGCAACAGAGACAGGCCTCCTCTCTGAAACATAAAAATAAAGTGAGACACAGAGGCCAGATTATCAAGGACTTGCAATAGAAGCCATATGTTTGGCTGAACTTATTTTGTAGAGGGTACAAATAAAATCACCTTTACAATTCCAGTGTTAATTTTCCTATCAGAAGAAAGAGTGTCTTTCTTACCCTCTCACACCAAGTTAAATCTGAGATCCCCAGTAGGAGTCAGTTGAGGTTACGGCTATCTCACAGAGAGGAGCAGAAAATCCAATCTGTCCACCAGAGGGAGGGCCTGTGTTCCCGGCTGCTGGCTTCTCTGCCTTTCAGTGGCACAGCTGAAAACAGACCCGCCCAAAGCAAGAGGCATAAAAGAAACAATTGATAGACCTCCCTACGCTAAAATGTAAAACTCCTAAATGACCGCAGACACCATAAACAAGCTAAAAACAAGCTATAGCCTGGGAGAAAATATTTGCAATTTATATAACAGATAAGGGATTAGCATCCAGAATATATAAAGAATTCTAGCAAATCAATAAGAAAAAGACAAATGGCCCAATAGAACACTCAGCAAATGATAAAAAACAGTCGATTTATAGAAAAGGAAATTCAAATGGCCAATAAACTTGAAGAATGTTCAATTTCACTAGTAATCAAGGAAATAAAACATTAAGTGACCATGAACTATATTTCACTCATCGGATTGGCAAAAAAAAAAGAAAAAAAATTAAAGCTTGATATGAAATGTTAGTGAGAGTGTGTGGAATTGGGGACTCTTGGATCCTGCTGATCATGATGCAAATTCGTATCACCACTTTGAAGAACAAGAAATCCACTTGCCCGTATCTCCCCTGGAGAGAATGTTTGCACATGTACACAAGGAGACCTCTGTGAGGGTTTTCACTGAAGTACTTTCCATAAGAATAAAAAATTGGACAAAGCCCAAATATCTATCAACAGGGGTTTTGCTGAATAAACCATAGCATGGCCATACTATGAAGTATTTAAAAGAATGGGGTAAATCTATGACATCACCTGGAGAGATATTGTTGGGTAAATAAAGCAAGAAGCAAAAAATACTTAGAGTAGTAAATTTTATGTAGAGACAAAGAGAATGAGAAAAACAGAAACACCCAAAATATTTTTTTTACTTTTGTATGGATATGGATGCATAAAAAATATTTGAAACAATGATTCAAAAGGAAATAAGAGTAGCAATCTCTGAGACTTCAGGAAAGGACTTTGTGTGGTGGTGGTGGTGGTGGTGGTGGTGGTGATGGTGATGACAGTGGCAGTGGTGGTGGTTATGGTTGAGTGAGTGACAGGAAAGAATTAAAGGGGACTTGAGCTTTATCAATATTTTTGTATTTTTTACAGAAGACAAAAAGGAGAAAGTATTTATGAACTGCTTGTATAATTGAAAATTAATTATTCATAAAGAGAAAAACAGGCTGTCTGGCAGCTTGGTGAACCCCCTCCCACTGACAGAAAGACAGTGCAGAGCTAGGAGCACACACATCCCACCACTGGGACAGTCATTTTTCAGGGTGCAGTGGAGGGAGAAACAGTGTGTTAGTCAGGACAAGCTAACTGCTGTAAATAACAACACCAACATCTCAGTGCTTTAACACAAGTTTTTCTCTCACTCACTTCACGAGTTAATGCAGGGTTGGGTGGAGGCTCTGTTCCACACAGTCACTCAGGGGCCCAGGCCCCTTCCATGTTATGGTTCTGTCACCTCAAGGCGCTTTGCCTTTCAGGCCTAGAAGTAACCATACCTCACATTCTATTGGCCAGAACTGAATCAAATGGTTTCACCTAACTGCAAAGGAGGCTGGGAAATGTAGTCTAACTGGGTGCTAGGAAGAGGAAAATGGCTTGGTGATCATATAGCAGTCTCTGCTACACTCAGCCCTGGTGGCTCCAGCTTCTATTTACACAGTTGTTTTAGGACATATCCCAGCCTGTCTTCTCACAATAAAATGGAACAGGGACCCATTACCTATAAGCCATCTAAAAATTCAGTTCTTAAACATAAACCGCCCAATTCTCCTTGCTTGGCACCCTGCAAATAAATGCCTTCCTTTCTCCCACTACAAACCTTGGTGTGGATATCTTGTCCTACTGCGCCAGCAAGGGCACGCCAAATCGGTTTAGGACTCCCAATAGCATCTCCCCCGACCTCCCTGCACCAAGCCATTTTCCCCAAGGCACCCTCATGCTGTCAGTTTAGGAGGAGTTTCCAACTCTAACCATCCTCTGAGCCTAGACCCGCCCTCTGTCCCCATCTCACTGTCTTGGTCATGGAGGAAAAAGGAAATCCCTCCCCATCCCCCAGATCCAAATGAAATGCCCACCCTACTTGTATGCCCCGAAGACTATTTTCTCCAGGAGGAAAGTTCACCTTGCTATACAGGGCTGGGGAATGCAAATTCCACTCAGAAGCAACAGGAAACTTGGAAAAGGTTCTGAGTAGGGCACTGAAGTGATGAAATCCATGCCTCAGGAATTGGTGATGGGGCAGCAGTGAGGCGGGTGAACTGGGTTTGGAGGTGATAACGGGGTCCTGCTGTGGTACTTATGCAACAGGATCACTTAGGCAAGTCTGGGGCATAGGAAGAAGATGAAGATACACTCAGCTCTCAAGATGTGTCCTTGTAGCTCCCAGCATCCTGAAATTAGGTCAGCCGAGGGGATGGACTTCCAGACACTGCCCAGTCTCTGGCACAGGGCAGAGGAGCTAGGACAGGTGGGAGAAGTGCTTGGTGGAGGATGGAGCCCCAGGTGAGCCCCCGTCTTTCTGAGAAGGAGCGGCTGGGCCATGGAACCAGAAGCAGCCCAGGGGAGGGGAAGCTGCACGCTAAGGCTATCTTGAGGGCAGGAATGTGGCCAGGGCAGGCAGGGCCGGATTCATGAGTAGGTACCTGTGAAGTCACACCCAAGCTCCAGTGGGCCCTGAGCTTGGTTTAATGCTCTGCTGTGGCTGTTTTGAAATTCTTAGCAATTTTATCTTTGAACTGTGTTCTGTAAGTAAAGATATTAGGGGCAATGGAGCATGCCGTGAACAGAGTAGATAGCATGCAAAATGCACATCCCTGTTCCCCGTTCCCAAGGGTTTCCATGCCCATGAGCCCAGAATTCCAGTGGACCCATGATAACTGGGAGTCCATGACTTCCAAAGCAATCAGAAGGCAAGCGTGTTACTTCTGCGGCTAAGTGGGGTGCTGAAAGCCCCGAGAGGTCACACTCCCTCTGCAAACCAGAACTTGCTTCAAACAGAAAGAAGGTGTTCTGAGAAACGCGAACTACCAAGCAACCCTAGCATATCCTTTCCTGTCCATGATACTTCCCTGCATTAGCCAACCACTTGGCCAAAAACCACAGCGGGAGCAAAGGTACAGGTAGCACAACCATCGTTCCTTTCCTTTCAGCCCTTCCATACTCATCTGTAAGCTGGAGGTAGACAAGTGTTAGGAGAGTGTGCGTATACCTAGAAGTGGAATAAAAGCAGGGAGTGAGTGTTGTGCAGTATTTCTGCGTTCTGGTGAGGACAAAAGTCATATGTCGATGTGAGCTATGAAATATGCGTATTGGTGGCGGGCACCTGTAATCTCAGCTACTTGGGAGGCTGAGGCAGGAGAATCGCTTGAACCTGGGAGGCAGAGGTTGCAGTGAGCTGAGATCACGTCATTGTACTCCAGCCTGGGCAACAAGAGTGAAACTCCGTCTCAAAAAAAAAAAAAAAAAAAAAAGGAAATATGCGTATAACGTAGGTGACTCTGCACATGAGTTAAATGCTCTAATGTTTGCATTTAAAACTGACTTTGTAAAATACAGAGTAAAATTTGCACTAATAATTTGAAATTATGTGTTTTTTATTTTTACTTAGAGTGACATTACATAGCAAACTGAAACCATTATAAGTCAATAGAGAGGTCACTGAGGAAAGAAGAAAACTTTTTCTTTTAATTTTTTTTGTGGTACTTTTCTCCTGCTTTTTGAACAGGGGACTTGTTTTCATTTTGGAACTGGGCCCTGCAAATGATGTTGCCAGCCCAAAGGCTTTTTTTTTATTTTATTTTATTTTTATTTTTTAATGGAATCTCGCTCTGTTACTCAGGCTGGAGTGCAGTGGTACAATCTCAGCTCACTGCAACCTCTGCCTCCCAGGTTCAAGTGATTCTCCTGCCTCAGCCTCCCGAGTAGCTGGGATTGCAGGTGCCCACCACCATGCCCAGCTAATTTTTGTATTTTTAGTAGAGATGGGGTATCACTATGTTGGCCAGTCTGGTCTCGAACTGCTAACTTCAAGTGATACGCCCACCTCAGCCTCCCAAAGTGCTAGGATTTCATGCATAAGCCACCAAACCCAGCCTGCGAAAGCATTTTGACTTGCTTTCTTCTTGACCAGGGATTTGAACTCTTCTGTAATCTGGCTCTATCTCTGATCCTGGTAGCAAATTGTCCCACGGTTTAGAGCTAGGTTTGAGCCAGGCTGCCTCGATTCAAGTCCCAGCTCAGCTTTTGCTGGCTGAGTGATCTCAGGTAAGTTACTGGACCTCTCTGGCCTCTATTTTGCCGTCTCTCGAATGGGGATTTTTAACAGCACCTACCTCCAAGGTTGTTGAGAAGGCTGCATGAGTGAATACCTGCGAAGTGTTTGCAACAGCCCTTGAGATTTTCAAATGGAACTCAGCTGTGCGAGCTGTTATCACGGCATTTTCCGTAATTCCACTGCCCAGTGGAGGAAGCCCCCAGGTGCCATCTCCTCTTGTATCTTGGTGCCACCAGGAAATTGGGCCAAACTCAGGCTGAGGAAGGGGCTGTGGCAAATGCAGCCCTGGACTTCATGTCTACAGGAGTCCATGCTGCCTTCAGGGCTCTGTGCAAGGCTGTGGAGGCGGTAGTGGGTCTGGGGTGGCACTGGGGGACATTGAGGGTCTCTTGGCCTCCATGTCTGAATTCATTTGCCAGGGCTGCCATGACAAAGGACCACAGACTGTGGCTTACACAACAGGAATTTATTTCTGGAGGCTGGAAGTCCAAGTCAAGTTGCCAGCAGGGTTGGTTTTTCCTGAGGTCTCACTCGGCGTGGAGATGACTGTCTTCTCCCCGTGTCTTCGTGTTCTTTCCTCTGCGTGTGTCTGCGTCCACATCTCCCCTTCTCCTAAGGACAGCAGTCCTGTTGGATTAGGGACCTCACCCCAGTGACCTCATTTCAACCTTCTTTACCTCTTTAAAGGCACTCCCTCCAAACACAGCACGTTCTGAGGTAGGGAGTAGGGGTTAGGACTTCAACACATGAATTTTGAGAGACACAATTTGGCCCACAACAATGTTTGTGAATGCGTGGCCGTTCCCGGCTGTCTGTGACTGTGTGATTGCACATCTGTGTTTCTGTGTCAGAGTCTGTGTGTCTGTCTGTCTGAGCGTCTGACCATAGAGGACTCTGTCCTTATAAATTTTGGGGGCTGGGGCTCCTGGGTCTCGGCTACCTTTGCTTATGAGATCTCAAAAGGGTTCTGTGTGGACTTGACTGTGTCTGTAAGTTGGCCTGCAATCCAGGATGTCATAGGTCGGGGAGACTGGGACCTCTGAGAACAGGATCTGTCCCTGTCTGGGCCCCTGTGAACGTTGTTCCTATCGTGCATCTGTCTATGATCTGAAATCTAACTGTCTCTGGGCATGTGGCTGTAAGGCAGGATTTGAAAGGAGAGGGGAAGGATCATATTAATTTGAGATTTGAAAGGAGACAGAGTGTTTACAAAAGCAGAGGAACAGCGGGTTAAACATCTGTTGACGATGACGGTGAGGACAGCAGCTGAGGCTGGGCCGGCTCCAGTGTGAGCTCTGTGGCATGTTGACATCTTTAAAACTGTCACAAAACCAGATACAGAAGCAAAACAGTGGGACTGAGGGAATCCGCTGGTGGGGGCCGGGGCGGGCAGCGCAGGAAGCAGAAGGGTCTGGGAGGGGGACTTCATGAAGAGGCTTCTTTGTCCCGGGACCAGGGAAGCACACAGCTGACCCCTCCAACACTGACCTCTTTCTCTCTCTCCACTCATTTTCCCTGCAGCTGAAACAAATCTGTGCACCCCGAGGCCTGGGGCTGCCGGGTGGGTATGGCCCTCACTGCCAAGACCCCACCCAGACTGTGCTGGGGGCTTTACAGGAAGCTTCTCTGTTCCTCCCTACAAGTCTGCAAGGGGCAGAGAGCAATTATGATTCCCATTTAAGAGTTGAGGAGGCTAGGCACAGTAGCTCACACTTGTAATCCCAGCACTTTGGGAGGCCCAGGTGAGAGGATCATCTGAGCCCAGGCATCCAAGACCAGCCTGGGCAAGATGGCAAAACCCCATTCCTACAAAAACACAAAAACTAGCTGGGCTTGGTGGTGCATACCTATAGTCTCAACTACTTGGGAGGCTGAGGCAGGAGGATTGCTTGAGCCCAGGAAGTTGAGGCTGCAGTGAGCTGTGATTGCACCACTGCACTCCAGCCTGGGAGACAGAGAGAGACCCTGTCTCAAAAAAAAAAAAAAAAAAAAAAATAGGTGGGGGGGAAACTAAGACCCAAAAAGACACGATGACTTGATCAGGCTGTAGCACCTAGGATTTCAGTGAGGTCTAATTGCTCCCAGGATTCAGAGGATGGTGCTTAGGTAAGGAATGAATAACTTGAACTGAATGATAAAATATTCTTTGTCCTATGAAGTGGAATCTATGTCCAGGCCCTGGTTAAAACCCCCAAGGGCAGTCAAGCATGGTGGCTCATGCCTGTGAAGCCAGCCTGGACAATACAGTGAGACCTTGTCTCTACAAAAATAAGAAAATTAGCCGGGTGTGGTGGAGCATGCCTGTAGTCCCAGCTATTCAGCAGGCTGAGGTGGGAGGATTGCTTGATCCCAGAGGTTGAGGCTGCAACAAGCTATGATCATATCACTGCACCCCAGCCTGGGTGACACAGTGAGATCCCAACTCAAAATTAAATTTAAAAAAAAACTGACCAGGTGCAGTGGCTCATGCCTATAATCCCAGCACTTCAGGAGGCCAAGGCAGAGGGATCACCTGAGGTCAGGAGTTTGAAACCAGCCTGGCCAACATGACAAAAGCCCGTCTCTACTAAAAATACAAAAATTAGCCAGGTTTGGTGGCTGTAATCTCAGCTTCTCAGGAGGCTGAGCCATGAGAATCGCTTGAAGCCGGGAAGCAAAGGTTGCAGTGAGCTGAGATGGTGCCACTGCACTCCAGCCTCGGCAACAGAGTGAGACTCCATCTCAAAAAAAAAACAAAAAAAAAAAACAAAAAAACCCTCAAGGATGATAGCTAACACTTACTTTTCCCCCACCACACCCATCAGCCATGTGATAAATGAGGCTGATCATTTTGATCTATTCTTCTTGGAAAACCAATGGCAAATAAGTGACAGGGATACTAGTGGCTCCTGAGCCAGGGAACAGACCTTTCCTGGGGAAGCAAACAGGGAGGGGTTGAGGTTCTCCCGTTCCTCTACTCTCCTCCGCAACCATAGACACAGTCCCGGCATTGGTTTGGCTCAGCTGTGAACTTGGCTTTGAGTCCCAGCTCCGCCAAATGCTAGCCTGCAATTTTTCCTTTCTCTCCTATTCTCCCCTTGTTTGCATCCCTCCTTTTATTTCATCCAATGGGCTTAAATGCTCAGCTCTTTCAGGCTGTTCTTTCATCTCCAAGTCTTGGGGTGCAAATTATCCCCTTGGTTGTACCCACTGGGTCTTTCCCTTGGTGGCTTGTTTGTGTGCTTTGTAATTTTCTTTTTTTTTTTTTTTTGAGATGGAGTTTCGCTCTAGTCATCCAAGCTGGAGTGCAATGGCATGATCTCAGCTCACCACAACCTCTGCCTCCTGGGTTCAAGCAGTTCTCCTGCCTCAGCATCCCCAGTAGCTGGGATTTCAGGCCCCCGCCACTACGCCCAGCTGATTTTTGTATTTTTTAGTAGAGACAGGGTTTCACCACATTGGCCAATCTGGTCTTGAACTCCTGACCTCAGGTGATTCACCCGCCTCAGCCTTCCAAAGTGCTGGGATTACAGGCATGAGCCACCATGCCTAGACTGTAATTTTTGTCTATTAACTCACATGAAGCAGGGTCTGTCTTCCCTGGGTTCCCCGTGAGCCCTGGGTTGTGTCTATCGAGCTGTTTGAAGCTTGCCTCCATGGGGAGCCGAGATTTTCCTCCGGTCCCAGGTGAGATTGCTTACTAATTTCGCAGGGTAAATGCCAGTGGCTCCAGGCTTTACACTGGGGCATGCTGTCGCCCTGGACTCCCATTTGTTTTTTCCATTCCTGGCCCAAGAGATTGGCAAGATTTTTTGCCTCCTTTGCATACCAGCAGGCAAAATTTTTCCCCCCAAGTTTTGATAGGTAGAGCTGCTGTGCTTGTTTATTTGTAAGCATGGTACTCTCTAATTTCCATGATATCAAGGCTTTGGGCCCCATCTGTGAGTTTTGACAAGGGGCGTTTTCCAACCCAAGCATTCCAATGGCCCCTGCACTTTTGGCTTTGACCCGTCGTTGATTTACAAATGTTTTGCTTAATTTCCAAATTTTCCTTTTTCCTCTGACCTTTTGTCAGTTCTAACAGATTTTTAGAGTGGATACTAACTAGAAAGGATAGAGCTAGAGAGGTGTCTAGAGATGTTATTTTAGTTGAACGTTTAAATACATTGACAATGCCTGATTATCAGCATGCAGGCCAGTTATGGAGCGGCAAGGTCAAATCCCTGCTCCAGGCCTGACTTAGCTGTGCCACTTAAATGCCCCGCTCCACTAATGGTCTCAGGCGACTGGCTGCTCATTGGGAGGACAGTGGGAGCCCTGGGCAGAGTTGTTCTGTCCCTCTTCCTCTGTGGCTCCTGGCTCTATGCACATAGCTCTGTTCCAGCCCATTGCATTCACAGGGCCCAAGGCTCCCAACACCCTCCCTCGCCCCAGCGAGCCCCTCAACCTCACATTCTGCTCACTGTCCCACCTCTGAATTTCCTCTTTTTCTGGTCCCTGGGGCCTCCTTTTCCTTGGCTGTGAACTCAATCATGCATTTATATTTTTTGTTTATATTTTGTCGAGAATTATAATATACATAGAGCAGGAGGGGGAATTTCCCATACTGGCAGTTATGGCCTGAATGTGTCCTCCTCAAATTCATATGTTGAAACCTGATCACCAAGGCAATGATATTAGAAGGTGGGGCCTTTGGGAGGTAATTAGGTCATGAGGGCTCCGTCCTGTGCCTGGGGTTAGTGCCCTTATAAAAGAGGCGCCAGAGAGCTGCCGTTCCCTTCTACCATGTGAACACACAGCAAAGAGCCACCTATGGAGCAGAGAGCCCTCACTGGAAACTGAATCTGCCGGCACCTTGATCTAGGACTTCCTGGTCTCTAGAACTGTAAGAAATAAATGTCTTTTGTTTTAAATTACCATGTCTGAGGGATCTTGTTACAGCAGCCTAAATGGACTGAGGCATTGGCTCAGTGCACTGCATTAGTTAGAAGTCCCTGACACAATTAGCTACGTGACTTTGAGCAAGATACATAACTTCTCTGAACCCCAGTTTCTTCGTGTATAAAATGAGTAGGCCCTACAATAAGAATATCTACATAATAGATTTTGTGAGTTTTCTTAGGCAGAGTCTCGCTCTGTCACCCAGGCTGGATGGAGTATAGTGGTGTGATCTGGGTTCACTTGGCTCACTGCAACCTCTCTGCCTCCCGGACTCAAGCGATTCTCCTGCCTCAGCCTTCTGAGTAGCTGGGACCACAGGCACCTGACACTGTCCCTGGCTAATTTTTTTTTTTTGTATTTTTAGTAGAGACGGAGTTTCACCACATTAACCAGGCTGGTCTCGAGCTCCTGACCTCAAGTTATCCGCCCACCTTGGCCTCCCAAAGTGCTGGGATTACAGGCGTAAGCCTGCACCTGGACCCCAAATAGGTTGTTATAAGGCTTGTGTAGACAGGGGTGCCAAGAGTTTAACATATATGGTGTCTGGAACAGGATTGATGCCCAATAAGTGATAGGTGCTATTGTCATTCCTGCTTCTATTTTACATATAAAGGTCTGGGGCTTAAAGAGATTGAGTAGCTTGCCTAAAGTCACACAGCTGGACAGCGGTATAATCTCCAGATGTTTGCGTTTTCCCAGACCAGGAGCCAGACATAGGAGTGAATAGGTCTTCAGAATGACCTGGGCCACAATCGCTGTCTGAATACAACTTCATGAGAAACCCCAGTTGAGAACTGCCTAGTAGAATCCAGCCAACTCCCAGGTTTGTAAGCAAAGAAAACAATTCCTGTTATTGTAAGCCACTGTTTTAAGAAGGCTGGTCCCACAAAAATAGATAACAGGCACAGTGTCCTAACGCTTACAGGGCACAGTTAACTCCTCAGCAGATGCAAGGAAACACAGAGCTGCATCATTTGTTCATCCATCCTGTATTAGGCCATTATTTCATTGTTATAAAGAAAAACCTGAAGGCCGGGTACGGTGGCTCATGCCTGTAATCCTAGCACTTTGGGAGGCCGAGGCGGGCGGATCACCTGAGGTCAGGAGTTCAAGACCAGCCTGGCCAACATGGTGAAACCCCATCTCTACAAAAATTAGCCAGACATGATGGCTGGTGCCTATAATCTCAGCTACTCAGGAGGCTGAAGCAGGAGAATTGCTTGAACCCAGGAGGCGGAGGTTGCGGTGATCTGAGATCGCGCCATTGCACTCCAGCCTGGGTGACATAGTGAGACTCCATCTCAAAGAAAAAAAAGAAAGAAAGACAAAGAAAAACCTGAGACTGGGTAATTTATAAAGAGAAGAGGTTTAATTGACTCACAGTTCCACAGGCTGTACAGAAAGCATGATGCTGGTATCTGCTGGGCTTCTGGGAAGGCCTCAGGAAATTTATAATCATGGTGGAAGGCGAAAGGGAAGCAGGCAGGTCACATGGCCAGAGCAGGAAGAGAGAGAGAGGGGAGAGGTGCTACACACTTTTAAATGACCAGATCTCATGAGAACTCACTCACTCTCATGAGGACAGTACCACAAGGGGATGACACTAAACCATTCATGAGAAATCCACCCCTATGATCCAATCACCTCCCATCAGACCCCCCACTCCAATGCTGGGGGTTACAATTTGATATGAGATTTGTTGGAGACAGAGATCCAAATCACATCACATCCACTCACTCAACACACATTTATTAGCTCTTGTGTGCCCTGGGCTCTTTACTAAGCCCTGGGGATTCAATGGCAAATAAGACAGAAACATTGGAAAGACGAGAAATAAACAAACAAAAGCACCAGGTAGTGAGGCGTCAAGATTAAAGTAAAACTTGATGGTATAGAATGACAAACGGGGCTTTTCAACTTTTAGGTGACCAGGGAAGGTTGCTCTGAGGAGATGGCATTTAGGTTGAGGTGAATGTTAAGAGGAAATATGATCTGGAAGCAGACCACTCCAGGCAGAATGCAGATGCCATTGGGGGAGTGAGGTTGGTGTGTTTGAGCCTCCTTCAAGGGCCAGTATGGCTGGAACAGGGTGGATGTGGGAGCCGTGGACAGGAGGGGGTGCCTGAGAGGTAGGCAGGGGCCACAACATGGAGTGCTTTGTAGACCACAGAAAAGATGCTACGTTTTCTTCTAAATGCAATGGGAAGGCACCAGTGGGCATTTTTAGCGAGTGGTATATCAGTCAGAGTAGGATAGGCCACACTACAGTAACAAATAAACCCTAGAATCTCTGTGGCTTGCTCCAATAGACATTTATTTCTCTGCTACATCACAGTCTACCAGGTTTCTGGAAGGTTGCTTCTGAATGGTAACCCAGGAGCCCAGGCTGCCTCCATCTTGTGGCTCCATCACCTTGTAGCTTCAAGGTCACTCTGAGGTTATCTACCTGAGGGCAGGTAGAAAGGGAAGAGAGAATGGGGAATCCCACAAGGTACTTAACTACTGTAGCCTAGGATTAATACACAGCACTTCTGCTCACATCTCCATTGACCAGAACCAGTCACATGGCCAACCTAACTGCAAGGGAGGCTGGGAAACATGAAGGAGCACACCAATATGCTCCAGGGCCCCGGAAGCCTCTACCACAGATGGCAATGTACTCTGATTATATTTTAATTGGCATTCTGGTTTCTGTGTGAGAAATTTAAATCATCAGTAGTGGGAGTTTCAGCCACATCAGACTCTGAAATGACATCCTAACTCCTTCCCCTTTGGGTTTGTCATTTGTGGTCTTATGTGCCAGGTAAATTTTACCTCCTGGAACAAAAAAGCAAATGCTGAAAGTTGTGTCCTAAAGGGACATTCAGGTCAAAGATGTAGTAAAGCGTTCAAAGCCAGATGTTTAATCAGGGAGGCCCTGATTCTCAGACCTTGGGATTTCATGGACTGGAAAATTCCAAAAACAATTTGGAAACCAACAAAGAGTTGCCTACAGAGAAGCCAACAAAGAGTCTGTCTCATAAGTACCTATGCTGTCACCACAATTTCATAAAATAAAGTCCATCTTAATATTTATCAGTTGGAAGGAAATAATAACACAATGAAAAACATTCCAGCCAGGTACAATGGCCCATGCCTGTAATCCCAGCAATTTGGGAGGTGGAGGTGGAGGATCACTTGAGCCCAGGAGTTCAAGACCAACCTGGGCAACATAGCAAGATCCCATCCATTAAAAAAAAAAGAAAAAAGAAAAGGAAAGAAAATAACACTCTTTTCACTGAAAAGACATTTGACAAATTTACACATATCACACACACGTGCACATGTACCACACACTCGCCAGATAGTCACAGGTACTATACATTAGTTGGCCTTCTGGAATTGCCCCTGAGAATCTTTTATCATCATTAAATAAGTGAATCTGTGCCATGACCCACTGTAGAAACACATGGAGTTGCCTGTGTGAGAAGCTGCTTGATGATAAATTACCCCGTTTCATTCAAAGAATCACCCTAAAAACTTTCAATTTGGGAGTTACACTGAAAATCAGTTTGTCAGCCAGGCACAGTGGCATGCACCTATAGTTCTAGCTACTCAGGAGGCTGAGACAGGAAGATCACTTGAGGTCAGGAGTTTCAGGATGCAATGTGTGATTATTGTGTCTGTGAATAGCCACTGCACTCCAGCCTGGGCAACATAGCAAGACCCTGTCTCTAAAGTAAAAAATAAATGAAATAAAATCATTTTGGCTTCTTTAACTGGGGCATCTTAATAGTCACCTCGTGTCCCTCTCAATTGGTAGCCATATAGGCTTCTTATGTTAATAACTGCTTATCTATTTGTGGTGTCTTTCCCCTTCATGCCCCCAAAGTGAAATCTGTGTATACCGTGTAGCTTCAGTTTTAAGCCAGAGTATTCCAAACATCCACTTACATTCAACATGTCCGGCCATTTTCATGCATTGTGGCAACACACAGACAGAAATGCAATTCTGTTTCCATCATGCCGCATTGTCCCTATTTCTCATTTCCCTACTTGCATTTCCATCTCATTGACAAGCGCTGGTCTGTGAACTCATGCTCGGAGGCTATAGGGCTGGGTGTGCAACAGGAGCCAAAAGCCAAAACCAAACACAGTGGTCTAGGAACTGTGATTCTGAGAGTCAAGGGTGGCCACATGGGCAATGGGCAGAAGCCTGGGTGAAGACAGGAAGAGTAGACACAGGCCTTGGTGCTTAGTGAGAGGCTATGGAGGACCTCGAAGGGTAAGCTAAGAGACCTAGGAATCTGTCAGGACCTGCAGGAACTGGCCAGACTTCATTCACTTCTGGAGCCTTCCTTCACCAGGTCCCCTTGAGTCCCCATGCCTGCAGTCAGACTGGCCTCCTTGCCATCCCCACACAAGACCTGTTTCTTATATTTTTGTGCCCTTTGCACATGACCTTCCTGCCTGAAGCATCTCCTTCCTGGGCCCCTGCCCCACCACTTCCGCTTGGCCAATGTGTATGTATCCGTCACAAGGAACATGCCTTCTCTTCTTCCGCACAGCTAAAAATAAGTTTGGTGCTCAGTAGAGGCACCTCTTTTACTGTCCTAAGCCTTGAGGCTGACAGCGTGGAGGTGAGGCACAAGAGAAAAAGAGGAGGCAAAGATGGCACCCAGGTTATTGGCTGAGCAACTGGAAACATGGAGCTCCTGATGGATGGGATGGGGAAGACCGAGGGAGGAGAAGGTTTGAAAGAGATGACCAGAGCTGAGGTCTAGATGTGGGATGCCCATGAGCTATTCAAATGGACACGTCCTGTAGGCTGCTGGATATACATGTTCAGGGTTCAGGGAAGAGGACCAGGCTAAAGGCATCAGTTTGAGAATCACTAGCATAAGCGGTTGTAAAAGAATTTTTGGATGAGGTTATGTGGGATGTGGCTCCCACTGGCCCTCAGCCTGGGACACTAGATCCTTCCAACTGGGCGTGGTCCTCCACTCAAGCCTCATGCCTCCCCCTCCCAGCTGTGCACCCTTCATACTGGCCCCAGCAAACCTCTCACCCTTCTGCGCCCTGCACATGTGGACGGCTTTCCTGGCTTGTCTGCCTATTGACTGCCCCTCGTTTCTCAAGGACTGGCTCATACCTTCTTTTTCTCAGTAGCTTGTTCCTGGAAAAGTGAATATTTCTTTTCTTACTTTTCCCACAGCACTTTGACCATATGTATTGACACCTTTGGCAAATGACCTCGCACTATCCTATAATACCTGTGTTGTGGATAAGTATTTTGAAAGAGGGTTTTCTCCTTGGCAGTTCCTTCTAGCACCTTAACCTGGTTCTCATCCCTCTTTAAAAGTTAGGCTTCAGCTGAGTGTGGTGGCTCACACCTGTATCCCAGCACTTTGGGAGGCCAAGGCAGGTGGATCACCTGAAGTCAGGAGTTCAAGACCAGCCTGGCCAACATGGTGGAACCCTGTATCTACTAAAAATACAAAAAAATAGCTGGGCGTGGTGGTGGGTGCCTGTAATCCCAGCTACTTAGGAGGCTGAGGCAAGAGAATCACTTGAACCTGGAAGACAGAGGTTGTACTGAGCTGAGATCGCAGCCTTGCACTCCAGCCTGGGCAACAAGAGTGAAACTCCATTGCAAAAAAAAAAAAAAGATTAGGCTTCATATCTCAAGGAAGAAGTGATCCAAAACAAAAACAAAAAGCAACAGCAAAACAAAAGCTTAATTTTGTAGCTTTGAGTTTTTACATTTCATTACTACAAATCTATGGCATCAAGAGAATAAGAAGACAAGCCACAGACTGGGAGAAAATATTTGCAAAAGATATAACTGATAAAGGACTATTATTCAAAATATATAAAGAGCTCTTAAAACTCAACAATAAGAAAAAAACTGATTTAGAAATGGGCCAAAGACCTTAACAGACACCTCACCAAAGAAGATGATAACATAAGCATATGGAAATATGCTTCACATCATATGTCAGTAGAGAAATGCAGATTGAAACAACAGTGAGATACCACTATGCAGCTATTGGAATGACCAAAATTTGGAACACTGACAATAGCAAATGCTGATGAGGATGTAGAGCAACAGGAATTCTCATTCGTTGCTAGTGGGAATGCAAAATGGTACAGCTACCTTGGAAGACAGTTTAGCAGTTTCTTGCAAAACTAGACCTACTCTTGGCATAAAATCGAGCAATCAGGCTCCTTGGTATTTACTCAAAGGAGCTGAAAACATGTCCACACAAAAATCTCCACCTGATGTTTATAGCAGCTTTGTTCATAGTTGCCAAAACTTGGAAACAATCAAGAAGCCCTTCAGTCAGTGAATGAATAAATTGTGACACATCCAATCAATGGATTATTGTTCAGCCCTAAAACGAAATGAGCTATCAAGCCATGAAAAGACATGGAGGAAACTTAAATGCATATCGCTAAGTGAAAGAAGGCAATCTGAAAAGGCTACATACGTATTGTTGCCGGCATTGAATCCATATCTGTACAGGTCTGCAGCAACCTCAATTCTTGCCTCCTCAGAAGAAAGAACTCAACTGAGGGGCAGAAGGCAGAAGGAGAGATGGAGGCAAGTTTTAGAGCAGTAGTGAAAGTTTATTAGAAAGCCTTAGAACAGGAATGAAAGGAAGTAAAGTACACGTGGAAGAGGGCCAAGCAGGCAACTTCAGAGATCAAGTGTGTGGTTTGACCTTTTGACTTGGGGTTTTATATGTGTGCATACTTTCAGGGTCTTGCTTCCCTTATCCCCTGATTCTTCCCTTGGGGTGGGCTGTCCTCATGCACAGTGGCCTGCTAGTGTGGATGAGGGAGGGGAGCATGCGCACTGTGTTTACTGGAGTCATACTTATGCTCACTTGAGGCATTCCTACCGTACCAGTCTAGCATTCCTAGAGGAAGATCATATACCAGTTAAACTCTGCCATTTTGCCTCTTAATGCTTATGCTTGAGCCCACTCGCCCAACTCCTGAGATCTTATTGGGAAGGTGCTGATCGCCAGTTTCAGGTGTTCTCTGACTATTAGAAGACTACCTTTCCCTAGCAACGGATGTTACCAAATATCGTTTTAGGAGACAGTCAACAACCACCTGACCATCAGCTGATGGTCGCTGACATTCCTGCTGTATGTATGTGGGCGAGTGAGGGGAGCCCTCTCCTGCCCTGCTCATGCCTGACCAGCTACCCACTGTAACAGTATGATTCCAACTAGATGATATTCTGGGAAAGGCAAAACGGTGAAGACAGTAAAAAGGTCAGTGGCTGCCAAGGGTCAGGAGGGAGAGAGGAATGAACAGGCTGAATACAGGATTTTAGGGCAGTGAAAGTATTCTGTGTGATACTCCAGTGGTGGACATATGTCATTACACATATGTTCAGACCCATAGAATGTATACCACAAGAGTGAGCCCTAATGTAAACTATGGAGTTTGGGTGACGATGCTGTTTTAATGTAGGTTCATCCGTTGTAGCAAATGTACCACTCTGGTGGGGGATGTTGATAGTGGGGGAGGCACAAGGGGGCAGTAGGGTGGCAAGGGTAGCAACCCTCTGTACTTCCTGCTCAACATTGCTGCAAACCTCAAACTGCTCTAAAAAATAAAGTCTATTAACAAAAACTAGTTAAGACCAAAAACAAAAACAAAACAAACAAACAAAAAAAGCCTTGGCAGAGAAATAGTCTGAAAGAACATATGCTTTCGACTTTTTTTTTTAAAAAAGAAAGCTTCCGGAATGGGTGTGAATGTGAGGAAGGCTTGGAAGATAAAACCAGAGGGTTTGGACGCTAATTGTGGGATGGGATGAGCTTGGGATGGGGCGAGCTAGAGATGGCACAGCCATGCTCCTTGAGTTCCAGAACCAACTGAGGTGGGGTTAGGGGCAAGTAGAGGAGATAAGCAAACAGAATCATAACACAGCTTTGGGCCAACACATGGGTCGATTTTCCTGGGACCACCCATTTTCCTGGCAACCTGTTCTTTCTGCAGGAGCAGCTGTGTTCTTTAATGACCCTGTCCTTCTAAATGGCCTTGATCGGGCCAGAGTGGTCACCTGGTCATAGCTAGACCCATTGGAATCTTTTCCCAGGATTTTTAAAGTGAATCTTAGATAGCCAATTCTTATTCAATGGTAGAAGCAATCAGAGGATATAAAACTATGAGCAGTCTGATTCTGCCGTGTGGAAGGAGAAGGTCTGTGATCAGAGAATGAAGCTGAGATAAAGGAAGCTCTGGGCTTCTGATTTCAGTTATTCCTGAGTACACCTGTGGCCCTAAGCTTCCTGAGGTTTGCCTGGCGCAGGAAAGTGGCCACATAGATGTGATGGGACCCTGCTGTCTGTCTCAGTTTATTGGGTCTGGGGTAGTTCTGACTTTTACTGGGTCTGTCAGATCATCTCTCCATAAGTCTGGAATTGGAGTTTAGTGATGCCTTGTCAGAGTCTGCAGGCCACTGGGACTGATGTGACATAGACTGTGGGCTGAGAACACCATCATGGCAGCAATTGTTAGACTGTGGACAGAGAGGAGAAGAAGAGAAAAGTGGTGTGTTAGAAAGGGCAAAAAACAAAGGCAGACACAGGGAGAAGAGGAAACAGGAGGAAGCATAACCCTGGAAGAGGCCTGGAAATGTGCTTGCCATACGAGACTGCTTCCATGAGAGAATGCCAGTTGGTTCCATGAATTCTGTTTTATGCCTAACTGGGTTTGAGAGCATTTCTTTTACAGAAAACCAAATGATCACTGAACAACATCTGAATCTCCCTACAGCCTGTGAACATCTTGAGGGCAAAACTGACTCTGTTTGTCTCTCTAAATTCAGAAGCTTGGCCTGGACTCCCAGTGAGTGAAGAAACAGCCATTGTCCCGAGAATCAGGGCTGTATCCAACACAATATGCTTCAGGACTCTGGAAATCCTGCTCCAGAGTTTTGTAGACCAGGTGCAGTGGCTCACACCTGCAATCCCAGTGCTTTGGGAGGCTGACAGGGTAGGATCGCTTGAGGCCAGGAGCTCAAGACCAGCCTGGGTAACACGGCGAGATCTCTGCCTTAAAAAAAAAAAAAAAAAAAATCTAAAAATTAGTCAGGAGTTCAAGGCTGCAGTGAGCTAGGATTGCACCGCTGCACTTCAGTCTGGGCAGCAGAGTGGGATCCTGTCTCAAAAAACAACAACAACAACAAACAAACAAACACAAAAAAACAAACAAAGAGTTTTGTAGAGTGAAGTGCCAAGCATCGACTTTAGAATCTAACACCTCCAACTCTTATTTTCCATGATGTAACTTAAGAAAGCCACTTTATCTCTCTGAGCCCTAGTTTTTGCGGTTATAATACGGCAATCACACTCCCTGCTTTACAGGATTGATGTTGGTTATTGAGTGAAATCGTTTAGGCAGAAGGACCTAGCCCAGTGCCTGACCCAGAAGAAATACCCTGTGAATGGCAACGATCATGATTTCTAACAGTTGCGGATAAGGACCGACATTCATTCAAGAATTCTTTGTCGAGTGCCTGCTAAGTCCTACAGTGGTAAATAAAAGAGACAAGGCTCCTCAGGTGCCTGCCCCTGTGAAGCTTACAATCTAAAGAAAGGGAAGTCGCTTTTGTACCAGCTCTCTGCGGCACAAAGGCCCTCTCTATTAGGGAAGGTGTTGAAACAATCACAAGTTGGATCCGTTATTCTGTGGGGCCTCAGTGTCATAAAAGCAGGTCTGCATGTGTTTATGGCCTCTTCATTTCAACAACACTGTTTGTGGGTATCCTCCGTTCATTTCTCACATCCATCCAGTCAAAGTCTTGTGAAAGAGAGCCAGCCACATTTACACACCTGTCCCACAAACATGCTAATTCCACCTGCCTGCTTTCTGCTCCTACCAGCATCTGCATCCCATTTGAGAGCACAGATCAGGTCAAAAACTGTGCAGATCAGGGAAAAGTTCTGTTTAGCCAGCAAGACTCATAACTGATGAGATTTTACTCTCACTCTTTCAAGGCAGAATCAATCCATTCTAGTTCCCACAGATCAATACCAGAAAACAGCCCTAGGAGTAATGATGTATTTATTATTATAATTGAGAGAGCCCTTAAGGAGGACCAAAGAGGAAAGAAGTGAGTGGTGGGGATCTGAGCTCCAGGAAGCTGCCCGAGTTGGCCCTGGACCTGTGCAGGTGAGGCCTGGTAAGCGTGAAGACCTGCTTCACATAGCTCTCCACATTTAACCCATCTCTTTCAGAACAAGTACTGTTTGTGGCATTGAACACTTTCTGGGATCTTATCATGGATGAAATGCACTGACATTTTTTCCCCTGATCATAAAGGTCATATAGTTCATTATTAATTTTTTTAAAAACTTAATTGTTTTCTTCTTTGATAATGAAACAGTGATTTTTTTTTATTGGCCTAGAAATATGGCCAGTTTCAGGAAGTGACTGCCATTGACAAAGCCAATTTCCCATCTTCCCTTGCAGTGAGGAGGTGCAATGTGACCCATTTCTAGCCAATGGTATCTAAGCAGGCCTGGTGGGGAGTTTCTGAGAAAGTTTTTGCTGCCAGGCCATGACATCTGAAGCTGGGGGAGGAATCCTGCACCCATGAGGCAACAAGCATGAGCAGAAAAGACATCAAGTTAAGGATGTCAAAGAAGTGTGGATGGACACGTATTCTTAATGGCTTCATTCTTTCATAACAAGAACACTGAAGATGATTACTGGCCAGTAAAATAAACGTCTACTGTTCAAGCTACTGTTGGTCGGGTTTTCTGTTATTTTTATCCATATTCCTAAGTGATGCAAATATGCTAAAATAAAAAATGATAGTCTCCGTGTAAACCATTCCCAAGACAAAGCCACTGTTAAACAGTTAACATTAGGTATATATTTTTTTCAAGTATTTTGTGCATATGTGAATACATATAAATAATCACAAATACATATAAAATTCATGGACTCATATAATAAATGCCTTCTGTTCTAGAACCGCTTTTTCACTTAACAAAATACCATGATATATTTCTATGTCAGTACAGCTTTTTTTAATGACTCAATCTATTGCTAGACATTTAGGCTATGTCCAATATTTTCTCATCATAAGCAATGCTGAAATAATTATCCTTGAACATACATCTGTGTGCACTTGTCTGATTGTTTATTGTGGATAAATTATTAGACATGGACAAAGGGTACGCAAATATTAAATGTTGACACATCTATCTAGAAAATGTTTATTGAGGGGCTAGTATGTGTAGCACATTTATGCTTAGTGAACAGAACAGATATGTCTCCTGTCTGGGTGGACCTTTTTGTATACTGGGAAGACTGACAGTTGAATAGGTTAACAAATAGTGTATAGTTAAAAATTGTGATGAGTGATAAGCAGGAAATGAACTAGTGGGGTATGGAAATAACAGGGACCTACTTAGATAGATGACCTGTGAAGGCCTCCAAGAGGGTGACATTTGAGCTGAGAGCTCAAGGATGAGAAGAGTCCAGACCCTACAAGACTGAAAACAGTGCTGTAGGCAGGGTCACCTGGGGAAGAAAGAGCTTTGATGTTTAAGGATCTACAAGGAAGCCAGTGTGGTTAGAATGGCTGAGAGGAGGATGGAGGAGAAGCTGAGTCCATATAGCATGGGTCCTTGAAGGCTGTGCTGGAGCATTTAAATATCATTTTATTTTATGGAAAGTCACTGGAGGGCTTTAAGCAAGGGAGCGCCTGCTGCATTTTTATTATTTATTTATTTTTTATTTACTATTTATTTATTTATTGAGATAGGGTCTCACTCTATTGCCTAGGCTGGAGTACAGTGGCATGATCACGGATCACTGCAGCATTAACCTCCCAGGCCCAAGCAATCCTCCTACCTCAGCCTCCCGAGTAGCTGGAACTACAGGTGTGCTGCACCATGCAAGGCTAATTTTTGTTATTTTTCATAGCGATGGAGTTTCATCATGTTGCCCAGGCTGGTCTCAACTCCTAGGCTCAAGTGATCCTCCTATCTTGGCCTCCCAAAATACAAGGATTACAGATGTGAGCTACTGCACCCAGCCTTTTTTTTTTTTTAATTTTAAAAAAGTATTTATTTATTTTTTTAGAGACAGGGTCTCTCTGTCATCCAGGCTGGAATGCAGTGGTACAATCATAGCTCACTTTAGCCTCAAATTCCTGGACTTAAGTGATCCTCCTGCCTCAGCTTCCCAAGTAACTGAGACTACAGGTGCACGCCACCATGCCTGGCTAATTTACTGCTTTTTGTGGAGATGGAGTCTCACTATGCTTATTGATCTTGAACTCCTGGTCTCAAGTGATCTTCCTGCTTCAGCATTCTCCAAATGCTGGGATTATAGGCAGGAGCCGCCACACCTGACCTATTATTATTTGTTAATGATTGTTCTAGTTGCTATTTTCCATTGTTTGGGTAGGGCAAAGCCAGGAGACCAGTAAGGAAATCACTAGAGTGGTCTAGGCCAGATAATATGGTTTGGAGTAGGCTGTATGGAAATATACAATTTTGTATATCTTATTTCTATACGTATATACAAATAGCTCAATAGATTAAAATGGCTATTCCTATTACATACAATAGATATATAATATACAATGGATATACTTGTTTTTATAGGAATACTTATTTAAAAATATACACATTCTCAAGGCCGGGCGCGGTGGCTCAAGCCTGTAATCGCAGCACTTTGGGAGGCCGAGACGGGCGGATCACGAGGTCAGGAGATCGAGACCATCCTGGCTAACACGGTGAAACCCCGTCTCTACTAAAAATACAAAAAACTAGCCGGGCGAGGTGGCGGGCGCCTATAGTCCCAGCTACTCAGGAGGCTGAGGCAGGAGAATGGCGTAAACCTGGGAGGTGGAGCTTGCAGTGAGCTGAGATCCGGCCACTGCACTCCAACCTGGGCGACAGAGCGAGACTCCGTCTCAAAAAAAAAAAAAAAAAAAAAAAAAAAAAATATGTATATATATATATATATACACATTCTCAGCAAACTAACACAGGAACAGAAAACCGAGCACCACATATTCTCATTCATAAGTGGGAGTTGAACAATGAGAACACATGGACACAGGGAGGGGAACATCACACAGTGGGGCCTGTTGGGGTGTGGGAGGTAAGGGGAGGGAGAGCATTAGGATAAATGACTAATGCAAGTGGGGCTTAAAGTCTAGCATGCCGTGAACCACCATGGCACATGTATACCTGTGTAGCAAGCCTTCATGTTCTGCACATGTATCACAGAACTTAAAGTAAAATATATATGTATACACACAGACACACAAACGCACACACACAAACAGATCAATGGATAAAAACAAAGCATTTGTAAACAGAACTTAATATATGATAAAAGTGTATATTCTTACACTAGTGGCCCATAGTTTCTTCTGAAGTTTACATTACATTTTCATATTTGTTAGAGCAACATTTTATCATTATTCTTCCATTTCAAAAATTTCATGGGTATTTCCTCATACTTATTTATCAAGATAAGTTTCTTCTTTTTTGTTTGTTTGTTCATTTGTTTGTTTTTGAGATAAGGTCTTGCTCCGTTGCCTAAGCTGGAGTGCAGTGGCATGATTATAGCCTACTGCAGCCTCAAATTCCTGGGTTCCAGTAATCCTCCCACTACAGCCTCCCAAGTAGCTGGGACCACAGGCACACACCACCATACCTGGCTCAATAAAAAAAATTTTTTTAGAGACAGGGTCTCACTATGTTGCCCAGTCTATTCTCAAGCTCCTAGCCCCAAACAATCCTCCCACCTTGGCCTCCTAAAGTACTGGGATTATAGGCATGAGCCAACACACTCGGGCCAATCAAGGTAAATTTTAAAATAATTTCTTCCTGTTCCATCTCACCTCACCCCTCAGATCATATTGGTTCCTTGATCTGAATTTTACAGTGAGTTGGGGAGATATGGCATCTTTGCACTGTTGAGACTTCCTCCCCAGGGATTTGTTATATTTTTCCAATTATTAAGATCTTCTTTTATGTCCTTCAGTCAGGTTTCATAGTTTTCTTTCCATGGACCTTGCCATTTCTTGTTAAGCTTATGCCTAGTATATACTTTACAGTATTCATTGCTAATGTGAATATGTTTTTTTTTTTCCATCACACTTCCTAAATGGAAATAACTGATATTTAGTGTTGTATTTGGAGGTCTCTATAAGTAATACCTCCCTCCCTATTCTAAGTTTGGAACAAACTGGGGCATAGACACAGGAAAGAGATATAAGACAAAAATACTACCTTAATTTTTGATGAAGCTGACTGGAAAAAGTAGCTTTTGATCTGTAGCTAAGTGGGCTTGCTATATTTCTCCCTGATTTGAGTAGATTTATTTCTATAGTGACGGGTAGTGCAGGACAATAGTATCACTCTGTCTCTGAAACAGGTTCACTTACCCCATAGTGAGAGCACATGGTAATATTTGCTCTCTGCAGTCAGCTGAATCCAAAAAGAGAACTCAGAAGCATCTATTATTGTCTACATTTTCCAAACTCACTCATCTTCCCTTAGAGTGGAGAGAGGCCAGGAGTCTTATTCTAATGGAAGTCCCTCTATATGGAAAAGAAGGCTTCTCCCTTCAGTACCATAAGACAGGGTAAGGAGAAAGAAGAAGAAGGAGAAGGAGAAGGAGAAGAGGGAGGAGGAGAAGCCTTCTTCCTTAACATTTAGGAAAACCATTGATTTGGGTGTTTATCTTATAACCAATCACCTTACCAAAGTCTCTGTGATTTTTAGTTGATTCTTTTTTATTTTTCTTTTTTGGGAAACACTTAAATCATAAGCAAATAATGACAATTTTATATCTTCCCTTCTAATATTTATATTCCTTATTTATTTTTCTTATCTTATTGCATTGGCTTTATTCTATAGCCATTATATCAGGCATCCTTTTGACCCCGACTTAAATGAGAATACCTTTAGTGTTTCACCATTAAATATGTTTGTTCATAGCTTCTGATAAACTTTGTCATGTTAAAAGTTTAAAGTTTCTTCCTATAATAGTTTACTAAGAGTTTTTAGAAATTTGTGGGCCTTAGTTTTGAAGTTTATAAAATACTTTTAAAGCATCTATCCCATTGATAATATCCTGTAATTTGTTTTCCTTTAACAATGCAATGAATTTGCAACTTCCCTAATGTTGAATTTTTCTTGCGCCTCTGGAATAAATCTTGCTTGATCATGGTGGGTTTTGAGTTGTTTTAATAGTAAACTGGATTCAAATGGCTAAAATTTTATTTAATAGTTTTACAACTACTATATACTTAAATGAGTTGGTCTATAGTGGAGGTTCACATATTGAAGATTTATCAGTGAGCTTTAGGAGGTGGTCCTGGCTCAGATGAGTTTGGGAAATGCCAGGTTAAACAAACCAAACAGGTTTCTTTACTTCTGGACTTCACAGAGGCCTTCCTTAATATACGAACACTTATCGTGATTCTCCAAAAGGTACACTATAAACGGCATGCAGTACTTTCTCGAGTTGCCTGCAGAAGCCCATTTTCAAAAACCAAATATTAAATTCTCTGGGGGACTCGTGTTCTAGGTTAGTAATCTGCAGTTCTTTTTGGTATTGTCTGTTGGATTTTGGTATCAGGGTTATGCTAAACGTGGGAAATGAAATAATTGTTTTTGTTTCTTTTATTTATGTATTTTTCCTGTGTAACAGTTTAAGTAACATAGGGGTGATCTGTGCCCTGATGGAATGATAGGGCTTGCTGTAAAGCCATCTGAACCCGTGGCATTTCTGAGTAGTGAAGACACTGGGAATGCATAAGTGCACGGCTTCCCTACAGGATGTTTCCCCCTGACAGCCCATTCTGCTTGGAGCCCTTTTCTTTAGGATCAAACAGCTATTATGGAAAAGCCTAGAATGTGTGAAAATGAGACTCAATGCGTTAGCACATCGATGCTGATCACTCCTGCATGGTCCTCAGTTCCTAATAAATGCTCCAGCCTCCTGGCAAGAAACCTTTCAAATCTTGCACACGCTGGCCTCTGCCGGGGTGCTTGGCTGGGCCGTGTGGGGGCATGGTTGGTTAAGGCGCAGAGTCCGCCTTTCCTACCAGCCACTCTAGCTGAGGGTCAAGCTCTGGACCCTCCCCCAACCATCCAGCTCCATTTTATCCTTGGCTTATGCCTTTCCCCAAGTACTGCAGAGTAGGACTCCAGCTAAAAACCTCTTCTAGATGCTTGCCTGAGGCTGGCCACAGAAACCGGACTCTAGGCTTCGGGGGATAAATCATCTAACCAGCATAAGGAGAGGCCTGAGAACTGCTAGGAAATTGGGGTTAGTTTGAGACAACTGGCTGAGTTCACCTTAGGTGAGCTGGTGGGTGGGGGAAGATGAGCTGAAGGATTCTAGGGTTCAGTGAAGCCTAGAATGGCTGGGTGGGCGGAGAGTCCCTAGAAGGGGCCAACTTCTAGCCTGAGGGCCTGGGGGCTTCTAGTGATCTGCAGCCGAGCCGAAGACTGGTCTTGGGTACGGCGAGGCCTACGAGAGCTAAGCGGGCTGAGGGTCCCTGGAAAAGACTAGCCTGGGGGCGGAGACCATCCATGCCCCACGCTCCAGAGGCCGGGGGCTGCCGGGGGCCTGAGGCTGGACTGGGGTCGCCGGCGGGCTCGGGGAGGCCCGGGTGGGCGCACCGGGGCCCTGCCTGGAGCTGACGGGCTGGGCCGAGGGGGAGGCTGGGGAGGCGGGGTGCCGGCCGGGGCGGCGGCGCGGGCTCGGGACGCCAGGGCTCCCTCTCCCTCCTCCTGCCCGAGCCAGCCTCGGGCGCCGGGCGCCTCCCTCGATCCGGAGCCAGCGCCAGCGCCGGGAGGCCCGGGGCCCGGCCAGCCGCCGCGGCCCGCGGAGGGAGCCGCCACCGCCGCCACTGCTGTTGTCGCCGCCGCCGCCAGGCCGCGCCCCGCCCCTCCGCCGCCGCCGCCGCTGCTCCCGGTGAGGCTCGCGCTCGAGCTGCGGCGCCGGCTCCTGCCGCCTGGGCCCCGGGCCCGGCCCCTCCCGCGCCGCCCGGGCGATGAGAAGCTGCTTCTGCGTGAGACGGAGCCGGGACCCGCCGCCGCCGCAGCCGCCGCCGCCGCCGCCCCAGCGGGGAACAGTTAAGTGAGGCCCGGGCGCCGCGGAGGCTCGGCCGAGCCGGCCCTGCAGCCGTGAGGGCGGGCGGGCGCGGGGCGCGGGACCTGGGCCGAGGGGCGGGCGGACGGGAGGAGCCGGGCCGCGCCGAGGCCTGCGGGCTCCGTGCCCGACCTGCGGCGGGGACAGGCCTGGGCGGCCTTTGCCGAGCCCCGAGCGCGCCGCGGCTGCCGGTGCCCGGGCTCGGCCCGGCGGCGAGAGGCGGGAGAAGCTGGGGGACCCGAGTGCCGGCAGCGCCCCCGAGGCCCGGGCAGGTGAAGGGTGCGGAGAGCCACCCCTGCCCGCGTGAGAGGGAGGCGGCCCACCTGGGCACAGACTGGGGACAGTCTGTCGTTTGACCGGCCTGGCCTGGGGTCCTGCTCTCTGTGGTCACGTGGGTGCAGACCAACGTGCACCTGCCCCTGGGGCATGACTGCCTCTGTGATCTGGGCACAGCAGAGAGGATATCTAAACCCTCTGGCACCTGTCTGCAAGGTGACATGCCCAGCCTGGGTACCCGAGACCCACAGCACCCATCCAGGAACATGGTGGGCACGTCGAGCACTCTACAGTGACTCCAGCACCAGTGAGATGCGAGGAGCAGGGGCTGGGACAAGAGCTGAGGCATGGCACCAGGGGACATCACATCCTTAGAGGCAGGCACCAGGGAACGGGGTAGACCCTAGAGCATCTTTTGTCCTCTTTGTTACCAACACACAACTGTTCTAAATCAGCAGCCCTTCTCACCAGGAAAGATGAGACTCTTCTGTTCCCTGCCCTTCAACAGCCTCTTGCGCAAGGCACTGAGGAAGACCACAGCAGGGCAAAAGGCAAATGGCGGTCACCCCTTCCCTGCTCCCTGCCCCCACCCAAGAACCAGAGCCCACTCCAATTGCTGCCACAAAAGCAGACAGCAGACCAGCTCCTCTTAGGGGCCTTTGTCTCTCGTGGTTCCTTCTCAGTATAATCTCATTGTACATTTCTCGACAGCTGGCTGGATCTCATCTCGTTTTAACAGGGCTAGGAAATCTTAGCAGCAGCACCAGAAAAGCTTAGAAAGTTAAAAGATAAGCTCTGTGAAGCCTTGACTAGCTGAAAAACTCAGTGTGCCAGGATGTTTAGTTACAGTAGATGGTGACACCTTTCTTGCTTGTTGGAAATCATGTGGGGTACTTGGAGATACTGTACCAGGCTCAGAATCTTTAAATAGGGCCTCTGAGAGCTGCTTCTGCTTGGGACCCGGGCTCCAAGCCCCATGGGAAGCAGTTGATGTGGCGATTACTGGTTCATTTGAACCTAAACTTATCATCGGTAATCCACATTTTTCATTCCCTCCTTCTAGGCTTTAGGTCACACTCCTAATTCAGGCTCAAGGCATTTTCCCTGCCCTGTCTCCATCCTGCTAGGGGCCTTTTACCACTTCCAGCTGGAATATTGTGCAGGGAGTTATGTTGTGTGCAGGGAGTTTAGAATTAGACCTCAGCTTAAGGGAGTTTAGAATTAGACCTCAGCTTAAGTCTTGGCTTTCCTGCTTACTTTGTGCCCTTGGACAAATTATTGAACTTTTCTGAGTTTCAGTTTCCTCATCTGCATAGTGAAACTAATGATCGTATTCATCTCATGGGATTATGGCGTGATGTAAATGAAATATTGCAAGAAAAGTCTAGCTCTGCCTGCTACTATAGCAAGAAGTCAGTAAACGGTAGGGGTTATTATGAGAGGTTTGTTAACGGATGAATGAGAGGAGTAGCTTATTTATTTTTAGAGTTTCTGTCTTTTTTTTTTTTTTTTTTAGTTTTTGTTTGTTTGTTTGTTTGTTTTTGAGACAGGGTCTCACTGTCACCCAAGCTGGAGTGCAGTGGCACCATCATGGCTCACTGCAGCCTTGAACTCCTGGGCTCAAGAGATTCTCCCACTTCAGTCTCCCAAGTAGTATAGGTACCTGCCACCACGCTTGGCTATTTTTTAAATTGTTATTATTTTTAGTAGAGATGGGGTCTTGCTATGTTGCCCAAGCTGGTCTTGAACACCAGAGCTTAAGTAATCCTCCCGCCTTGGCCTCCCAAATTCCTGAGATTACAGGCGTGAGCCACCACGCCTGGCCTATTATTTAGTCTTTAACAGGACAACCAGGAAGTGATGGTATAGTAGAAAGAACACTGGGCTTGGATTTAGGAGCTCATGTTTGACTCTCAGGCTACCTCCTGGACCCCAGGTGACCCTAAGTGAGTCACAGAAACTTTCTGAATCCCCATTTCCGTAATGTAAAAGTGTCTTAAGAATAAAGCCTACCCCATAAAGCTAATCAGTCAAGAAGGCTGAAGGAGCTAATGTATGTAACTGCACTGGGTACTGTACGAGGTGGGGCTTCTCATGAAATTTAAGTGCGATTCAGCATCCAGCAGCAGATCGTGGTGTTTTTTTCAGGTCTGATGTTTATACAGTCTGTTGAGGGGAGAGCTTTAAGAAAAAGAACACAAGAATATCCTGTGTTTGTACATGTTACAGAACCACGCCACCATGTGAGCACACTGCTGGATACCCTCTCAGGGCCTTGGAAGAAGTGTAGTCTCTATCCATTTCATGGAGGATCTGCTCCTGGGGGGATCAGAATCCAAATGGCATAGGCCCCTCTGTCTGAGTTTGCTGGAAATGCTCCATACTCAAAGGGAGACACCCTTTCCACACTGCAAAATAACGATGGTGCTGGAGTCAAGCCTGGGAAAAGTTGAAGGTGCTATGATGATGATGAAGATAACAAATGACTACATGGCTGGATGTGGTTAGGATAAGCACACTGTGTTGCAGAGCCTCCTTTGCAGGTTGGGTTGTGGAGGGGAGGCCTGGGTTTCTTGAATGAGCTCCTTCTCCCCAGGCTGCTCTGTCTCTCACCGAGGCCCACCCTGGCCAGCATTTCCCCAACTACCCACCCCTCAACCCCGGCTCTCCTTGGCCTTCTACTTGCTGGGCTGCCCTTGGGAATCATGGCTTCCCTGTGCTGTCTGCACTAGTTGCAGTGGGTTTGCCAGAGTCAGGTCTGTCTCCAGCTGCCTGGGAGGCAAAGCCACTGCAGAGTGTGCCTGACATTACCTCCCTTGTTGGGGACATCCTGTGGGCATGCATTTGGTTTACTTGACACGCGTCTGGCGAGATGCGGAGCTTGTCCAGGCAGAAATGTGAGAGCCCTGTGGGCCTGGAGCCCAGGAGTTGCACATAGTAGCTTTGTAGCTCCTACTTCCCTTAGGACTGGAGGGCCATCTTGTTGGACCTGTGGCAGGAGTCAACACGAGTTTGTTCTTTCTTTCTTTACACACACCACACACACACACAAAAACAGATTCTAATCAGCAGAGCAGAATATTCAAAAGAATATCCCCTGATCTTTTAGAAGAGAGAAATAAATGAGTTCATAATGTGCTAAATAAGCCTGTGGTATTGATGAAAATGCAGATTCTAGGACCTCATACTCAGACTTCATTCAATCAGAATCTCTGGGGAACGGGACCTGGAATCTGCATGCTTAACAGACACCTTGGGTTATACTTCTGCTTACCAAAATTAGAGGCCTACAGTTCTTGACGCTTTCTTAAAAAGTGTTAAATACACATAACATAAAATTGACCATCCTGCTCATTTTTAAGTGCACAGATTGGTGGCATTACCCACATTCACAGTGTGGTGCAGCTACGCTGCAGAACTTTTCATCTGGCAAAACTGAAACTCTGTGCTCATAAAACAACCTTCCATTCCCCCTTTCCTCACCCCTGGCAACCACCATTCTGCTTTGTGTTTCTGCGAGTTTGACTACCCTAGGTATTCATAGAAGTGGATCATACGGTATTTGTCTTTTTGTGACTGGCTTATTTAGTTTAGCATACTGTCCCCAAGGTTCGTCATGTTGTAGCACATTTCAGAATTTCCTTCCTTTTCAAGGCTGAATAATACTCCATTGAATATGTGTACCATATTTTGTTTATTCATCCATAGATGGATGCTTGAGTTGCTTCTATCTTTGGGCCATTGTGAATAATGTTGCTCTGAACATGGGTCTACAATTCTCTTTGAGACCTGATTTAAATGCTTTTGTGTAGATACCCAGAAGTGGAATTGCTGAATCATATGGTAATTCTATTTATAATTTTCTGAGGAACCACCACACTGTTTTCATAAAATAGTGGCTGTAAGGCCGGGCGCGGTAGCTCAAGCCTGTAATCCCAGCACTTTGGGAGGCCGAGATGGGCGGATCACGAGGTCAGGAGATTGAGACCATCCTGGCTAACACAGTGAAACCCCATCTCTACTAAAAAAAAAATACAAAAAAATAGCCGGGCGAGGTGGCGGGTGCCTGTAGTCCCAGCTACTCGGGAGGCTGAGGCAGGAGAATGGCGTAAACCCGGGAGGCAGAGCTTGCAGTGAGCTGAGATCCGGCCACTGCACTCCAGCCTGGGCAAGAGAGCAAGACTCCGTCTCAAAAAAAAAAAAAAAAAAAAAAAACAAACACATAAAATAGTGGCTGTACCATTTTACATTCCCACCAGCAGAGTGCCAAAGTTTCCAATCTCTTCACATGCTTGTGAACTGTTATTTTGTTGGTATGTTTGTTTTTGGTTGTAGCCATCATAATGAGTCTAAGGTGAAATGTGGTTTGGATTTGCATTTCCCTAGTGGCAAGTGATATTGAACATCTTTTTGGGTGGTGGTTGGCTATTCATATATTGTCTTTGGAAAGACTTGTTATTCAAGTCCTTTGCCCATTTTTAAATTAAGGAATTTGTTTTTGTTGTTGAGTTGTAGGAATTCTTTATAGATTCACATATTAACTCCTCATCAGATATATGATTTGCAAATATTTCCTCCCATTCCATAGGTTGCCTTTTCACTCTGTTGACTGCCTTTTGCTGCAAATTCTTGATGCTTTCTACACATTATAACTGTGTAGAAACAATATTATTTGCTATTCCGGTTTTGTAGGGATGGAAACTCAGGCCCAGTTTACTTTAACTTGCCTAAGGTTATGCAGTAAGTCTCAGAGCTGGGATTCAAGCTTGGGTCCCTTGGACTCCAAAGGGGTGCACCCCTTCCATTCCTCTGCTCTGCCTGCCATTCCCCGCTTGGAGCTAATAGCATAAGGAGGCCCCATGGAGGTGTGAAGGAAGGGGCGTTGGTTGGAGAAATGTTCAGTTGCAGGCGGGGAAGCATGAACGGAAGGCCTGGAAATCTCTTCCGTTAGACCACTGGGGTGCCCCTTCCTGTAGCTCAACATCATTGCTTAGATCTTAG
Organism: Macaca mulatta; assembly: GCF_049350105.2. NCBI lineage: Eukaryota > Metazoa > Chordata > Mammalia > Primates > Cercopithecidae > Macaca > Macaca mulatta. The sequence continues at coordinate 21,401,775 of NC_133420.1, read as the reverse complement.
AAACAGCAGAGAAGTGCAGACAGGTTTTTTAGTTCAGTTTGATTGTGTTTTGTTTATTTGTTTTCTTAAGCATTTTATAAGCTTGTTTCAGAGCCCATCTGCTCCTCGCAGTTCCCCCGAGCAGTCCCTGTGTGTTCACACCACGGTGCCTTTGTTGAGGCTGTGTCTTCTGCCTGCAACACTTTCACCACTCCACACACCCCCATCTTTCGGGGAGGTCAGTTCTTTGCTCACCTCTCCCTGCCTGACCAGGCAAAAGGAAGAGTCCCCTCTTTTGCAGTCCCTTTCTCTTGGGGTATTTCCCACAGCCCGTGAGCTCCATGTCTTATTCATTGCTCTATCACCCAGCACTGTGGAGCTTCTCCTTGGCTGCGCGCTCTCCAGTCTCAGTCCCAGCCTGAACCAATTAAATGAAAACCCGAGGATAGGGAATGGGAAAGCTGTGCTTCTACAAGCTCTCCAGGGCATTCTTCCTGCAGCCAGCCTAGACGCCCAATGGCCCCTGACAGGCCCACATCCAGCCTGGCTGCACTGAGTTAGATCTAAATCTGGAATCCCCTGGAAGTGCTGCAGTCCCTTCTCCCCTCCTCTGCAAGTGGCTAACCTCTGGGGTCATGGTGTGTGTCCTGCATGGAGGTATCAGTGACCCCAGACCCCGGGCTTTCATTGGAAGGGTTCTGACAGTTCTGCTATTCCCCCGCCCCTTTATGTGCCCCTGCCCCTTTATGTACCCTCCTTAATCCAGTGAAACCTAGCAATTTTGAGAGGATAGGAATTTTGTTTGTTTATCCTTCCCCATTCATTCATAATCCATTTATTGAGCACCCACTGTGAGGCGGGCATTGTGGTGGACATAACACACCTTTGAGTAACTTATGGTCTGCTAGGGAAAGCGTGTTCTAGCCTTCTGAGAGGCAAGGCTGTGTGTATGTGTACGTGTGCATGAGTGCATGTATGCACATACGTGTGCTAAGACTACATGCTTGGATGATGTCAGGATTCTGAGTGGTGGCACCTCTCTGGCTGGGCAATTGGAGAAGGTTTGAGGGGAATGGAAGGTGCGACCCTGTTTGGTTTTTTTTGAGACAGACTCTCACTCTGTCACCCAGGCTGGAGTGCAGTGGCTCGATCTTGGCTCACTGCAACCTCTGCCTCCCAGGTTCAAGCAATTTTTCTGCCTCAGCCTCCCAAGTAGCTGGGACTACAGGTACGTGCCACCATGCCTGGCTAAGTTTTGTATTTTTAGTAAAGACAGGATTTCACCATACTGGCCAGGCTGGTCTTGAACTCCTGACCTTGTGATCCATCTACCTCAGACTCCCAAGGTGCTGGGAATACAGGCGTGAGCCACTGCATCTGGCCGTGACCCTGGTTTTATTTATTTACTTATTTATTTATTTTTTTTGAGATGGGGTCTGGCTCTGTTTCCCAGGCTGGAGTGCAGTGGCACCATCTCAGCTCACTGCAACCTCCTCCTCCTGGGTTCAAGTGATGCTTGTGCCTCACCCTCTCTAGTAGCTGGGATTACAGGCACTCACAACCACACCCAGCTAATTTTTGTATCTTTAGTAGAGACGGGGTTTCACCATGTTGGCCAGGCTCAAACTCCTGACCTCGTGATCTGCCCACCTTGGCCTCTCAAAGTGCTGGGATTACAGGTGTGAGCCACCATGCCCATGCATGACCCTGGTTTTAAATGGTGGGGTGGGTGTCTGCAGGGGAGGAACCTGGTGCTCTTGGCTGAACTGTCAAGAGGAAGGAGGGGGAGACTGGAGGGCTGATTCTGAGGCTTTTCCCCATGGAAGATTACCTTTAGATTCATTTCATCCATTCATTCATTCTTTTCTCCATGGAAGATTACCTTTAGGTTCACTTCATCCATCCATTCATTCATTCGTTCATTCATCAAATACCCGATGAGTACCTGCTCTCTTGTACTTAAATTTTGGACTGTAGACCAGCTGTTTTAGTGTCAGCTGGGAGCTTGTTAGAAATGCATGTTCTTAGACCAGCTCAGGCCTACTGAATCAGTATCTCAGGGGGTGGGGTTCAGGAATGTCTGCTTTTCACAACCTCTCCTAGTGATTTTTGCACATGCTAAAGTTGGATAACTCCCACCTCAGAATGTGGACTTTCCATCTCATTATTGTAGCCTCAGTGCTTAGCCAAAGTGGCTCCGTACTCATTTGTGGACTCACTGTTCACACGCCAGGCCCCCGTAGGGACCGGGAATGTGGGAGGATGCTTCAGGAGGAAGATGGCAAGGTCAGCCAAATTTGAAGTATTCCTGAGCCATGTGGGCAAAGACACCAGACAGACACCTCTGAGTCTAAGGAGAAAAGCCTGGCTTGGAGGTATTTTGGAAGTTATTAGCATATGGGTAGAATGACTAGATGACTAAATATATGAAAAAATAATTCTCAAGACCCATGTGAAAGTCCGAGAGGGGTGTGGTGGCCTGGCTGGCCTGAAGACAGGTATTCTGATGATTCTGGCCGGGGCCCCTATTTGCCTGGCACTGAGATGATATTAGTGTTTTTACTCTGTGAGCACTGTGCCCCTCAGGGCAAGCTGTGACTCCTATCACCAAACACTCAGGAACCATTGCTTTTGGGACCCTGGGGATGGTTTCATTTGTAGGCATCTGCCTTCTGTTAGGGTCCTTTTTTTTCCTTCTCTACAGGGGACAATATGACACTATCCAGCAAGACCTGATGGGAGTGGACACAGACTACCCTCATTTGCAGTAATCATGGGCAAGCAGGTGGTACCCACAGTGTACCAGAGAATGCCCTACCCTCGAGTAATGTTCCCTGGTTTGCACAGAGTCAGGCCTGTAAGGGGCAGGGCTTTGGCCAGGACAGTGCTATAGAACTTGATCCTGGATTTATTTTTGGAAAGTGAATCCTGGAACCTACCATTGCTCCTTAAGGGTTGGAGGAATCTGAACCCTAGTCCTGCCTCATGTGGTTTATGCAAAATCTATGTTTGGTAATCAAATGGTTAATAGAAATCTAAGCATAGGGCAGATTGAATAGACATGTGCATACAGTGGATTCTTCTGTTGCAGGGAAGAGGAAGTGCTCACAATTGTTAGTTCCCTAGCTGGAAAATTATTTGCGATCTAGGAGAGCTTAGAAAAATATTTACCTTAGTTGCCCAACAACTTAGCAGTCCTTCTAGCAGCCAGTGACTTGTTGCCACCTGACTATGTCCACCAGCATTTGTCAGAGTGATTTGACTCTGACTGGTCACCAGGTAATCTGTCTAAAGTTCAGAAGGCGTCAGGATGCCACCCTGAAGCTCCACAGTGACAGCCTCTCAAGTCTGTGCACTGTCCCCCACAGGTGACCTCAAAGCCAGCTGCCCATTTAACTGGGCACGGCATGGACACTGGCCCCAGCTCTCAGCCTTCTGAGGAGGTAGGTCTCTGCACCTTTCTGTAAGGAGGTGGTTGGGTTTGTGTGTGGTGTGCATTGGTGAGGCCTGGCCACAGGTTCCCTCCTTGGGGATAGGCAGTCCCTTGCCTGTCCTTCTGACCCTTGCTTGCAATTTGCCAGCAGAAAGGTGTCAGTAATCCTGGGGCACCAGAGGTGGGCATGGATTCTTACAGACCATTGCTGCCGCTGGGAAACAGGCAAAGACCCTCTCTACGAAGGCCAGAGCAGCAGCTTTTACTGGGGGACAACCCATTTCCAGCAGCCACCTGCTCTTGTGGTGTTTCCCACGGCGAATGAAATGTTTATTCTTTTCCCTTCCTCAGCCCTGGAAGCTGGTAGATGTGAGCAGGCAGTTTTTGTCTTTGGTGCCCTTGACTTTGGATTTCAAGCAAGCTGATCGCAAGTTTGCCCTTCTGTAGGGATGTAATTAAGCCACGGTTTTTGTCATTTCAATTACAGTAGCCCAATTTAGCCTGCCCCCCTTTAATACTTTGAAATTACTCTCCTCAAAAGTTGTATGCCAGTCATGCTTTCAGCCTTGACCAGCAGTGCTCGCTGGCGCCGCTTCTGAGCCGGCGTCACCACGGCAGGAGGCCGAGATGGCGGGAGGCTGGAACGCGGGCCCACTGCCCACAGCACCTCCTTTGAAGGCAGCGCCCCCTGCCCCCTGCAGTTGTTGCTCCCTGAAAGCACTTTAAACTCCTCGGCCCACACCCCGCCGCTGGAAGGGCCTCAGTGGAGAGAGGTCTGAGCTTTGTTAGTTGCGTTTTGATTTCAGTACAGGAGTTGATAAAACGAGATAAACCCCAGGCTCAGGAGGGCCGTGGAAATTAAACAGAGATGATATCAAAGTTCCCCTGAGTTTTCAACTGTGATACAGTAGCTCAGTTTTCTCCCAGACTGGGGCCGGGAGGCACGCCTTTGATTCCGAAACAATGTTCAGCATCAGTTAAGCCCAGCACTGCTGACTTTCAGGGATTAAGCACACTGTTGTAGTAATTCTTTGATCAGCTACAAGGGAGCAGTGTGCCGTCTGTATGAAGGGTCTTTATAGTTAAAGTTCATTTCTCCGTGAACCTGGGATGACAGTCTTGTGCTAGGTGCTGCAGTGCCGGGAGCTGGGGCCTCCCCAAGCGCTATCTGCAGCACTGCAGGCGGAAGCTGGAAGCAAGCTTGCTCCTGGCTTTGTTGTGTGGTTTGTATGATGCTCTTTGAGTATGGCATGGTGGAAAAAATCCTCTTGGCTTAGAAAACACTTCACCTTAACCCTCCCCAGCTTTCCCATTCCGTACACATGTGGGCACATGTGCATACGTGTATGTGTATGTGCACACACACACACACGCTACTCTCCTGCCTTGCAGAGGAAGCCTCTCAGGAGCAGGCAACGCCTGAACCGAGGCTCTGTAGTCCCCAGCCTTGGAAATGACCTCGCAGAGGCTGTATGCCCGCTCAGGGGAGAGGTCAGAATGGAACCTTCTGGGACCTGATTACCTGCGAGGTGAAAGTAAGAGGACCTGCTCAAGGTCCAGTTTGAGTCCCTGGCATCCCAGCACCTTTATTCCTTACCCAGCATGTATTGAGAATAGACTTAGATTGGCCCAATCCTACAGTTCTGCAAAATCTCAACATTTGTCTTGTCATCCAAAACACTGGGTCAACTTTGTAGGTTCCCTATAGAGACCTTCCTTGCAGCCACAGCTGGGATGGCACAAGTTTCGCCATCTTGCTTCCCCCTCCTCCCGATTGGCCCTGCAACTTCCAGTTGGATATGGAGCCCCTGTGAGCTGTCGATCCTGCTCACACCATGCCATAGATCAACCTATTCCCTACTGTGCGGTGCTCGGATCTCCCTCATTAGGCCTAAATTTACCTCCATCCTACACAAACATGGCCTTAGCTCATTTTTATTGTTGTAAATTATTTATGAGGGGAATGTTGAATCTTGAAACTGAGGTGTCAGGAAAATTAATCCCATGCTACTTTTATCCTTCTGTACTTTTTCCCCCCTTGCTTGACTTATTGAGCTGTGGCTACAGAAAGAAAAGCTTTGGCATTTTAAAATATAATTAGTGTTGAAACTGCTTTCTCAATTGGATGCCTTTCTGCCTAGTACAATGGAAAACAGACCAGACCCAGGGAGGAAGACCAGTCGTCCCACTCCTGGGAGGTAACCCAGCCACCTACCAGGTTTGATGTGAGCTTCAACTGGGAAGGAGCCTGAGAAAGCTTCTTGAGAGCTGCAAAGCACTGTCCAAATGCTACAGACCTGTCAGTGTGTTTTGTGGGCAGTTTGGACTTTGAGATACAGATGGATGCTGGATGAGGAGCTGTTGATACAACCTGGGGTTGTTGCAACCAGGCCTCAGGATTTGATGTGAGAGGGCCCGCATGAATGGCCTCTTCGAGTCCTCAGCCGCGGGGCCATCCTTCCTGGCTTGAGGCTCCGCGCGGCCTGGGAAACGTGGAGCACTAGTTAATAAATGGCCTTTTGTTAGGAAGGTCAATTGAAGTGCCGGTAGAGACGCCGTTAAGAGTAATTTGCAGTCAGAAAATATGTAATTCAGGGCAAGCGGCTTTGAGTGATGGCCCCTGCCATGGATATCTTGGGCGTTTCTCATTAAAAGCTGCCTTGGTTGGTGATGGCGCTTGCTCCATGAGTCGGCCGCAGCGCGCGCGGCCCGGAGCCATTTGTCCATATTTCACAAAGGCCGCCTTCGTCTGTCCGGGGCACAGCAGCTGGGGGGAAGGAGAGAGAACGGCGGGCGTTGGAGATGCTCTGCGAGCAGCTCTGCGGGGCCCTTTGGCAGGCCAGGCCCAGCTCCTTTGTCTGCCTCAGCCGGGGGCCGTCTGCAGCCATCTTTGAACCTTCTCCTGGGCCGCCGCAGGGCATTGTGGGAGCAGCATGGCTTCTTCCAGGGCCTGGTGACCCTCCCTCCTGCTGTTGAGAGCGGGCTCCAGGCAGAGGGCCATTGTCATCATTGTACCGGGAGGTACGATGTGACCAGGGGGTGTGGCGATGAATCCACCAGCAAATAAGATATTGCTTATTCATGCTTAACCCCACTTCCCTCTCTCTTCTCCTTTTTCTTTGTCCCTTTCTTTTCTCTCTATGATAGTAGAGTCCATACTATCTTAAAAAAAAAAAAAAAAAGAAAACTTACCTCACATGTTCTTTATTAAATTCACAGCGTGATATTTTAGCACTGGCAGAATTCGTACATTCTGTTAATGAGTTGTTAATTGCAAAGCATTCTTGGTAACCAACAGCAGGTACCAATATTTTGCAAACTGCAGCAATGTTATTTTCATGTTACCAATACTACGGAATTTTTCAAGTGCTGAGCCCTTTTGATCAGTGCCTGCTCTGGATCTGCAGGTGCAGATATTTAATTCTAAACCTTTACTGGGGACATGCATGTGTATTCACTCAATAAATATTTACTTAATGCCTACTGTGTGCAGGAAGCACTAAGCCCTGTGTTTTATGCAGATAAACCTGCCTGGTAAATGAAACTTGAAAGTAGAAAATGATGCAGTGATGCAGTGTGATACCCCCTGCCCTGGCCGTTTAGAAGCTTATTTTCAGAAGAATTAGGTAAAGCATAACTTTGTTAAGCTTTTGTTGTAAACAGAAGAGGAGACTGCAGCTGTGCCAGGCACTTCCTAGCCTTGATCGAGGACTCAGCTCCATTGCACTGACAAGTCTGTTTCCGGAGCTTTTTGTGGGTTCCACTGACTTCATGGGAGACTTGCATACGGCATTTTGATTGTTCCTATTTAGGAGGCTGCAGTCATTTTTAATGGCCTCTGCCTTTTCTAATTCTAGGCTAGAAGCAAGAATATTCTTCCTGCCTGCTTAGTGAGGTAGGGTGTTTGGTTTGTGTTAGAAGCAGTAACCAGCCTTGAGAGATCTGGCAGACCTACAGCCAGTGGAGTTTAATTGCTGCAGAAGGAGGTGGAATTTGACTTGCTCTTTTTCACTGCTTGTCCTTTTAAAAGTACTTAGGTTCATTTACATATGGTGGTGTCTCTCTTATTTGCTTTCTGGTGCACTGCCACTCCAGCTGCCCAGACCCAGTGCTCTCTATATTCTACCTGTCTCCTCTGGTCACATCAAGAGGCAGTCAGCAGCAGAATAATAATTCCATTTTCCCTCCCTTTCTCTCAAAGTGCCCAGCAAGAATTATGATCATTGTTACTATTTGGCTTTGAGTAAGTGCCCACATGACCCGAGGGTAAAACACAACAAAGGGATCTGCCAGTCCCTTAGGGAGTGACGCCTATCACATTTCTGACCAGTTACCTGGACTTGTATGTCCCACACCCCACCAGCCTTATGTGCTTTTTTGAGCGCCTACTGTGTACCAGGGACCTCTCCAGACCTTTCATTTACATCTATTCTCTTTGACTCTCTTGGTGCTTACAGGAGCTCTGCAAGGGTCAGTATCATGACCTCGTTTTATAGCTGAGAAAATGAAGGGTCCATGAGGTTAAATTGCTTACTCAAAGTCACCAGCTAGTCAGTCATGGAGCCGGGAGTCCAACACCATTCCTTCACCCAAGCCCAGAACACTTATTTCTATGTGTACAACATTCTTTGCTTCTTTGCAAAGCTCTGCCTGCTGAAGGCCTAACCTTGGCTGTGGGTTTGGAAGTCTAGGCCTCCGTAGGAGAGATTGCAAGGGAGAGAGAGGAAAGGTGTTGTTAGGCTTAGCCATGTCTGACGTGTCTTCAGAGCAGCTGCTGGTATCTGTTCAGAAATCAAGCAGCTGATGGCGGAGTTAAGAATGACGTGCTCTTGGGTTTGAGTCAAACTTACCTCCTGAGAGTAGAGACAAGCTCTCATGTTAGCTCAGTGTTCAAAGCTAACTGGAGAAGAGTGGGGACCAGAGGTGATTTGAATTCTTGACCTAGAGAAAGGGTCACATAGGGTCAGGACTCATTCAACTAGTTCAGGTATGTGAACCTCAGGGTATTTGCCCCAAGATTCTGGTTCTGTCTGTTTGAGACTTTATATTATTCACATAAATGCTATGTTTGAATTTTATGCTTTCTTTTTCCTTTGCTGAACCAGGACCAGTCCACCATGCCTGAAGTCAAAGACCTCTCAGAAGCCTTGCCAGAAACGTCAATGGATCCCATCACAGGAGTCGGGGTGGTGGCTTCTCGGAACCGAGCCCCGACAGGCTATGACGTAGTAAGTCAAGATACTAGTTTGTACATTTTGCTCACTGATTCTACAAGTATTTATCTCCTGTGTCCAAGACCCTCTGACCCTTGCGTGTTAAGATGTGCTTCTTCCCTCTAGGAACTTAATCAAGGGAGGGTCTGGAGAGCATCCTGGTTTGGGAGTTAGAAGACCTGAGCCCATCTGGGCCATTTCCTGGCCTTGACCACCTCTATGATGGTCATTTTCACCTTCTGTAAAATTAAGGAGTTAGATTCATTGATTTTCAACTTCTGGTTGTGACATTTCATGAAAAGGATCCAGAGTCTATGAACGACTCCTGGTGGTTGTCATGTATTGTCATGCATGTGTAAATATTGTAAAGGCATTGTCCTACATCTGTGTAGCTCTTTACAGTTTAAAATGTTTCCTACCTGTGAACTCATTTAACTCTCATGGGCTTTTGGAAGGCTGGGAGGGCAAGTAGCTGTATCGCCTCTTTGCTGATTAGGAGAACCCAAGCTCTGAGAAGTGAAGTAACAGAGTCCCAGTCTTTGGATATGGTGAATCATCAGGACCAGACTCCCTCCAAGTCCAGCGCTGTGGCTGACCACACCACCACAATTTAGTGGAGAACTTTCCTTGCTTTTCAGCAGACATCTGTGCAGGTAGTAGTCCTGATGATTGGTAGTAGTCCTGATGATTGGAACTGGTTATTTTGTTGTTTCCATAGGTAAATTCTGCTTCAGTTGTTAAATTTTGATTACATAGTACAGAGGAGCATTACGGGAGTTTAATTAACATGGATATTATCATGTGTTCTGAGATTCTAAGGTGGTCTTAGGTTTACTTTCCTCACTTTGTGACGTTTTGTGCTTATTCACTGAAAATGTGCACCAAGAATACATAAGAGTGAAAGAACACAAATCTCATTAGCCAACACTGAAAACCTCCCACAGCAATTAGAATAGTGTCTGATGTCCTGCAGTGAGGAGGATGCAATGCCTGGTCCAGCAGAAGATGCCCCAAGGCAGCGTTTCCCAACTTCGGCACTGTTGACGTTTCGGGCAAGACAATCAGATAATTCTTTGTGCTATCCTGTGCTTCATAGGATGTTAAGCAGCATTCCTGGCCTCTCCTTAGTGAATACCAGTAGCACCTGTCCCTCCTCCCCTAGTGGTGACAACCCAGAATGTCTCCAGACATAGCCAGATGTCTCCAGGAGCAGGGGGTGGCTGGGCAGAATCAGTCCCCTTTGAGAACTGCAGTGGTCAAGGCAGATCTGTACTGGGTCAGCCAGTGCTGGGTCCTGGGTAAGGAAGGAGGAGCCTGTCCAAATGCTACACATCCCTTTTCCAACTGTTTGAAAGCTCATAAACATTTTAAAAGTGAAAAAGTGAAGGAATCTTTTTCTGACAAACATTTGAGTCTTTCCTGCTGCTTGACTTCAAAGCACGATTTGAATGTATAACTTTCCATAAAATAGAATCATTAGGCATGGCTTTGTGCCACGAAACTCTGGGGGAAGCTAATAAAAATGTTCCTGATTTGAGAAGCCAAAGTATCTTTTGATGAATTAGGGATGAAGCAGCAAGTCATGAATCAAGGCAGGGACTGGGAGTTCCCGCTGTGGGAGAGGACGGGCTCAGGGGTCACTCTCCTAGGAGGGCTTGTAGGGAGCTTGAGCCCAGGGCAGGGGTCTCCCCATCTTCCCATGCCCTCTTTTGTTGATCTGTATCTTTAGCATTCCGTTTGTACCTTTAGGGTCATCCTGCTTGCTTGGCTAGTGGGTGGCAGATGGCCTTTGATAGTTTGGTTTTCTGGAAGTCTTGGTAAGTCTGACAGGAGCAGAATCTATCCCTATCATTTTCTCCTAACATCGAGCTCAGGGCAGAAGAGCGCAGTGTCAAATGAGTAAAATTAATAAGCACATTTCATGATTGTGCTGTGCCGTGCATTTTAGTGGGAGGTGAGCAGGGCAAGGGGCTTGAGCTCATCCGCCCGGTAATTACCCAGCTCTGCACGGCCGAGGTAGAGACTGCTCCGGCTCCCTCTGAAAGCCCTAACAGGGAGAGAGGTGGGAGTCCCCTCTTGGTGCTGGCCTCTGGACTGTGTGCAGACAAGCGTCTCGTTCCCCAGAGGTCTGGCCCCAAGTTCAAGGAAGGCGGGGAGGGCATGGTGAGAAGAGAGACTTCTCATTCCTTTTATCTGGAGTTTCATATTAAGTCAACATCCAAACCAAAGTGCACGGCGCTCTGTGGTGGCTAGGCTGCAGAAATGCTCAGACAGAACTCCAGCAGATGAGGAAGCCCCGCTGCGGATTGGGCCGAGACCTCTCTCTGTCTGGTGTAGCTGCTGTAGGATTAATTTCTCCCTGCACACAGAGCCCGTTGAGTACTGCCACCGCGCAGCCCTGCGAGTTAGGCACCAGATGGACTGGTGACCCTGAGTAGCACAACTGCTTTAAAATGAGCTTAGGTCCCATTGCTGCTCGAGGTAAAAGGTGCCAAATGTTCATTTATAAAAATTTAATTCAATAACTTCCCTTCTCTCTGGGTCAGGGGAGCCTTCTTAGGCTAGGGGGCTGGGGATTATATGCTAAACTTCTCAATTTATTGTTCCGATGTCTGCAGTCCTCTCTGAAAGAGCCTCCCTTTTCTGTTCTGCACCCACACTATCTGGGAGTGACTGGTGCTTCTCTCCCCTTGCAGTCAGAGTTGGGGTGAGGCTCGTGCGTCTTCGTGATGCCACGTGCCCGGAGTAGTGACTATATGTCATAGATGACTAGTGTTTGCCAAAGATAGTGCATGCGGTTTTATCCTGTGTGGATGGTCAGTTTTCACAGAATTGTAATGCTATAAGAAGCACTTCCTGCTACAATTCCTGTGTGCGGAATGTAACCTTTGATTTACAAGCCACTCTGGGATGTTGCAGTGTCTGTGGGGCATCAAGCTGGACATTACTGAGAATCATTGTTGGGTGTGTTTCCAGCGATATACATTTTACCTTTCACCCACATTCCTTTGCCTTTCTAAGTAAATGCTTATGACCAGGCGTGGTGGCTCATGCCTGTAATCCCTGCACTTTGGGAGGCCGAGGTGGGCAGATCACTTGAGGTCAGGAGTTGAAGACCAGCCTGGCGAACATGGTGAAACCCCATCTCTACTAAAAATACAAAAAAATTAGCTGGGCGTGGTGGTACGTGCCTGTAATCCCAGCTACTCATGAGACTGAGGCAGGACAGTCGATTGAACCCAGAAGGCGGAGGTTGCAGTGAGCCAAGATTGCGCCACTGCGCTCCGGCCTGGGCAATAGAGTGAGACTCTGTCTCTGAATAAATAAATAAATGAATAAATAAATGCCTACAACTCAGACTGAAACTGCAACACTATATTTATGAGATGACTCTTTTTCCATAAAAAACATGTCTTCCTTTCCTTGAAAATATACTTTTCTTGGTTAAAAAAAAAAAAAAAAGTTAGCAACACAGAGAAAGTGAGACGAATCAAACACTCCAGAACATTTTAATTTTACATTGTTTATCTGTCCACCCCATTTTTTGAGTACCTACTATGTGCCAGCTAGGAGCTGGGGAAACAGCGATGAGCAAAACACACACAGCTCTGCCTTCATGAAGCACACAGTCTGGAGAGGAAGACAGGCAATGATGGTTGCAAATAAATAAAAGATGAAACTGGGGGTAAGTGCTTTGAAGGAAAATCCTTATAGATGATTTATCTTTCAGATCTAGCTTTCCAGATAATTCTGACAGCATGAACCCCTTGCATCCTACTTCTAAAAATCACGGATCATTCCTTTCTTTCCATACCTGGAAGCCTGCTAGGTGTTGGAGCCTTTCCCAGGAGACCACCTCGAAGGTGCTCACCGTTCTTCAGCGCCAGCTTTCTCACCTGCCACCACATGGCTCCTTTTTTGTTGTTGGTGACATCTGCGAGGTTGTCCCATGGCTGGGTTCAGCTCCCTGCCCACCTGGCTGCTGCTGCTCTGGCCTTTCTGGCCTGTGCAGGGGTTGGATGCCGCTCTCCCTGCGTCTCCCCCTCCTCTGTGACCCTCCATGGTGTCTTAGTCCATTTGTGCTGCTATAACACAATCCCTAAGACTGAGTAGTTTATAAAGAGCAGGATTTATTTCTTACAGGTCTGGAGGCTGGGAAATCTAAGGTGAAGGGCCTGCATCTGGCAAGGGCCTCAATGCTGCATCATCCCATGGTGGAAGGCGGAGGGACAAGAAAGGGAGAGTGAGCAGGAGGGGACCACACACATCCTTTAATCAGGAACCCACTCCAGGGATAAGGCTGTTAATCTACTCATGAGGACAGAACCCTCAGGACCTAATCACTTCTTACGGGTCCCGTCTCTCAACACTGTTACATGGGGGATAAAGTCTCTAGCACGTGAACACTGGGGGCACATTGAAAGCGTCGCACGTGGCTTCCCATAGAACAGCTGAGACCAAACTTACTTTTAATGAGAACTTTCTGGGACTTTGGGGGATAATGGGAGTGAGATATTAAAACTCAGAGGATCTTGACAGCTGTGGTGGGGGTCCAGGTCCATGCTCAGACCTCTTCCTAGCCAGCCCTCTGTCTTACTGTTGGCTGACTTCATCTTGCCTACCTCAGAAAAGCGTTGTGAGCTGCCAGGCTAAACTGCGTCCTGGTCTCAGAGAGACTAGGAGATATTTTATTCTTTTTCCTCACGCCAATTTAAGACCTCCTCCATTCTCTTCTTGAGAAATCCCACCCAACACACGGGAGTCTTTCTGGCAAAGTAACCCTGAAGTGACAGATCAACCTCAGGCTCTGTGACTCTTTCGGAAAGTCCAGGTAAGGGATTCCCAAGCTTTAGTGGGCCTCAGTCCCCAGGAGGGCCCCGTATCAGAGTTCCTGCCTGAAGGTGCTTTCCACCCTCGGGCATATCTAGAAGAGCAAAGGCCTGATGATAATAAGCATAGGTTTCAGTGGCAGGCAAGGAGCCACTCCCCAGGAGGTCTCTCTGATAACCACATATAGGATAAAAATCCAAATTCTTTGATTTGGCTTTCATGATTTCAGTGTATCTTACAGTTTCACTTCCTTCTACTCATCCTTTCTCCAGCCCCATTGAACGGCTCACTTTCTCACATCCAGAATAAGCAGGAACTTTGTGCCATTGTACCTTTAAACCCTCTTTTTTTCATATTTCTGAAATGCCTATACCCAGCGCCCCAACTTTTAAGTAAAATTTTTCTCATCTTTAAAACCCAGGTTACATAGCCCCTTAGTGAAACTTTTTCTGACCGTTACTCATTCATTTATTTGCTCATTGGTTTCACAAATGTTTATTGGCCACTTAGCTATTGTCCAAGGCACTGGAAATCCAGTATCCTGAGAAGGCCAGGCTCCATCAAGTGAGAGGTGAGAGATGAGGATGGGCAGGGGGGTGAGACCAGATCATAGCCGCTAAGGAGTTTGCTATTATTCTGAGGGTGGTGGGAGTGATTGGGAGATTTTAAGAAAAAAGAGGCTCTTAGCCAGATTTGTGTTTTCCCAAGTTCACTTGGTTGGTACGGAAAACAGTTCGGGGGAGGATAAGCAGTGAGGTAGGTGGGCGTGTGTGGAGGCTGTGAATTTGTGCAGAGTGAGAGCTAGAGCCTGTGCCAGGCTACTGACAGTGGACATGTGAAGCAGTACATGGATCCTGGGGCTGTGGGAACTTGGGACATGGGAACCCAAATACGTATATTCTTTGATGGCAAGAATGGGTTGAATGTTGGGAGTCGGGGGAGTGGGGAGGAAAGGGAAGGATGAGAGTGCCACAGCGTGTCTTGTTGGCCAGGGGTAGATACTGGTGTTCTCTGCTGGGACAGGAACGGAGACAGCCAGGTCGGGTGGAGGCAGGAGGGAGACTCTTGGGTCAGTTTTGAACACCTTGAGTTTGAGCTGCTTATATGACTCTAGCGGAGCCCTAGGACCGAAGGTCTGGAGAGGGGTCTGGGCACCATCTTCATATAGCAAGGACCGTGGGCATAACTGGGCTTGTCTGGGGAGGGTTGTGGGACTAGAAGAGAGGTTGTGCCATTTCAGACTCCACTGCCGTGGAGGGTCACTGGTTAAGGATGGGCAGAGGAGGAGGCACTCAAAAGGGGACTAAGCCTGAGCATCCAGAGAGGTAGGTGGAAAATTAAAGAAAACTAAGGGGAAAAGTGTATTTCTGTAAGAAGGTGTGGTGAGTAATGTTCAAAGTTGCCAAAGTGAAAGGAGCCTGAAGGGTGTCCATTGGGTTTAATGCAAGGAGATGGTTGTGAACTTGGTGGCAAGCTCAGAAGCAAGGATAGAGTGAACCTGCAAGGTAAGTAGGAGGTGGTAACAAGAGGTTGAGAGTGTAGATGACGTTTGAAGAGGAGGGGCCAGGGCGTAGTGGGAGCTAGAGGATGCCATGACCCCAGGAGCCTTTTCTCCCTTTGTTAAAGGTAGGAAAGTGTTCAGTGTGTCTAGTTGCTGATGAGAAGGAACCAACAGAAAGGAAAGGGTGTAGATATAGGAGAGAGGGACTGGCTGATGAAGCAGGGCCCATGAGGGGGCAGAGGAGTTGGGATCCAGAGCCCAGTCAGAGAGGGGCACCGGGTCATGTTTCTTTAGCCTTTGCCCCGTCCTGCCCCTGCGTGCTGGGAAGCCAGCCTTGGGCTCGGCCTGTGAGGGCAGCACATGGGCCAGCTGCCCTGAAAGTCTCCACTTCCCCTTTTTTGCTGCTCCCCCCTCCCCCTGTGTCTCTTTCTCTCAACACTATTTCTGAAACTAATTAGACAAGAGAACCTTTTTTAAAAAACAACTGGACCTTTATAATTTATATATGCCCAAAATGTAATAGGAATTTTCTGAATAATTGGAGTTTCAAATGCTCGAACGCAAATATGAGGGACTATGGGGATCCTAGGAGAAGTCAGCTTCTCTCTGGGCCAGTGGGCTGGGTATAGGGAACATAGGGAGGGATAAGTTTAAAATCCCGAACCTCCAAACGAGGTCCTATTCTTTTACTTACTAAAGTAAGAGAAGGAAAAAGAATCTCAATGGTGATACAAGTTCAAACAAGCTTGCATTTTTATATAGTGCTCAAGGAATTTTTAAAAATCATGTTATGAAAAGCATGTGAAGATGGCAACTATATCTTGTTAAAAACATATGGCAGATATCAAGTGAAAATGTGGGACATTGGCATATCCCGTCTGAGCACAGCTGTCACATGGATTTTCAGAAAGCCGAAGCTGTGGTGGGGGGCTTTTCGGGGGGCAGGAAAATTGCCCTCTTTCCCCATGGGCTGGAGGACAGCGGCAGCCCAAAGCCTCAGGCAGTTGCCCCTCCTGGAACTCTGCCTCCATGAAGCGAATGAGGAAACAAGGGCGGCGGCAGCTTGTTCCGGCTGTCCTGGCTTCCTGAACACAGAGCTTTGCTATCGGGGGGCTACTAACTGCAGAAATAACCACAGACTTTGAGTCCTGCCACACAGATTGGTTTATTTTCAGAACCAGAGCTTGTTTTGATAAAGGGCACCAGGTGCTCCTCCTTTTTGTTTTGTTAGAAAATACATTAAGCTGAGATTTACTGAAAATGCGGAAAGTGGTTTTGTAACTAGCCCTGGGCCTTTGTTCCCTGTGGCCTGGATTAGCAAACCTCTTTTAAGGTCCTTCCCTCCACATTCCCCTTTGTCCTGCCACACCCTGGCCCCAAGGGAGCAGAGCTGCGGTCTGAGAGGATGCACGTGGCACACTTAGCACAGTGCTGGCATCCAGGAGGTGTGCAGGAGGCAAACATCAGCTGTCGTTAGGTGATCCCATTAGAAATAGTGGCCTAAAGCACCTGGTTGCAGAGGAGCTGGTCTTTTCTTCTTCTAGGCTTCCCTTCCCTGCCAACCGTGAATTTTTTGTTTTGACCCAAAGTTCCCACTAATGACTTGTTCCGTAGTTGGTTCATTTGGAAAGTGGTAGGGAACAGGCAGTGTTCTGGTACTTCCTTCTGTTCGCTAAAACTTCCTAATTCCCTATTTAAAAAGCCTTCTAACAATGAAACGCCAATTAATTGGATTGATGAAAAAAGATGAGGCGCTTGCTTTAATTTTTCTTTCATTTTTTTTTTTTCAGTTAAACTTTTTATTTTGAGAGAATGGTGGACTCACATGCGGGTGTAAGAAGGACCACAGAGAGATCCTGTTTACCCCGAGTGGTAACATCTTGCAGACTAGTACAATGCCACAACCACGATACTAACATTAATACAGTCAAGATACAGAACACTTGTTTTAAAATGTACCCAGGTTTTTGTTTTTATTCAGATATGATGTGGCCAATAAATTAGGAGAGGATTGCCACTGGAAAGATTATTACTCACAGTTCCCAAGAGGAGTAGACAGGCCACACCCTGCAGGGCCACCTGGGAAAGTGCAGGTGGGGAAGTGCAGGGTGGGTCAGGAAGCACAGGGAGCCAGGGAGAAATGAGCCAGGAAGGGCAGTGTCAAGCAGGGTGAGAACACTTAGAACTGATTAAGTTTGAATAATTTTGGCAGGTTCTGGGGTACATGGGTGAGTCCCTCTATGTCAGGTACCTGGCCCTGGGGAATCGTGTCCTGGACTGCAAGAGCCCATGAAAGCAGGCAGATGGAGATAAGAACTCAGCACTGGTTGCTCTACATATCCAAGGTGTGCACACGAGCAAGTCATTCACCTGGGAGGGGCAGTCCCTCCCTGCTTCTGTAAGGCCTCAGGATATCAAAGCATCATAAAATATAGAAAAAACCTGCCATAATACAATTTCTATCACCATAAGGATCTTCCATGTTGTCCTTTTATAGCTACACTCACTTCCCTTCTACTACCACCTTCTTCTTCATCCTTGATAGCCACTAATCTGTTCTCCATTTCTATAATTCTGACATTTCAAGAATCTTATATAAATGGAATTATATAGTATGTCACCTTTTGGAATTGGCTTAAAAAAAAACTCAGCATAATTCTCCTGAGATGCATGCAGAGAGTCTATTGTGTGGGTTAATAGTTTATTTCTTTTTACTGATAAATAGTATTCCATGGTATGGATATCCCACAATTTGTTTGATCATTTACCCATTGAAGGACATCTTGGTTGTTTTCATTCGGGAGCTATTATGAATAAAGTTGCTGTACTCACATGAAGGTTTTTGTGTGGCTGTGTTTTTATTCCTCTGGGATAAATATCCAGGAATGCCTTTGCTAGGTCATGTGGTAGTTGCACATTTAGTTTTTAAAGAAAATGTTAAACTACTTTTTGGGATAGCTGTAATGAATATATGAGGATCCAGTTTCTCTCCATCTTTTCCAGCTTTTGTTATTGTCAATATTTTTTTGTTTTAGTCATTCTGACAGGTGTGTAGTGATAATTCATTTGGTTTCACATTGAATTTCCCTAGTGGTTAATGAATGATGTTGAACATCTTTTCATGTGCTTATTTGCCATCTGTATGTCTTTGATGAAAATTTCTTCATGCCTTTTACTCATCTTCTAATGGGATTGTTTGGTTTTTTGCTGTTGAGTTTTAAGGGTTCTTTGTGTATTCTAGCTATGAGTCCTTTGTTGGATATGTGGTTTCCAAATATTTTCTCCTAGTCTTTACTTGCCTTTTCATCTTAGCAGGGCCTTTCACAGAGCAAATGTTTTTAATTTTGATCAAGTCCAATTTATTGCTTTTTCTGTCTGTGAATCATGTTTTGGTGTCAAGTCTAAGAACTCTCTGCCTAGCTCTAGATCCTGAAGATATCTCCTGTTTTCTCCTACAACTTTTATAGTTTTACATTAACACTTAAGTCTGTGATACATTTTTTTCCTTAATTTTTGTATAAGACGTGAACTGAGTTCAAAGTTCCTTCTCCCCTCTTTGAAAGAGTAATTGCTCTAGCATTATTTGTTGAAAAGGCAATCTTTTCTTTTGAATTGCTTTTGAACCTTTCTCAAAAATCAACTGAGCTTATTGTGTGGTTTTCTACTTTCATTCTATGTGTCCATCCCTCTGCCAATACCACCCAATAGTGATTACTGCAGCTGTATGGTAAGTCTTGAAATTGGATACTGTATTAGTCCATTTTCTTTTGCTTATAACAGAATATGTGAAACTGGATAATTTATAAATAAATGAAATTTATGTCTTACAGTTCTGGAGGCTGGGAAGTCCAAGTTCAAGAGGCACATCTGGTGAGGGCCTTCTTGCTTGGTGAAGATTCAGCAGAGTCCCAAGACAGTGCAGGTCATCTCATGGCGAGGAGGCTGAGGGTACTAACATGCTAGCTCAGATCCCATCCTCTTTTTATAAAGCCACCAGTTCCACTCCCATGATAACCAATCAATCTATTAATCTGATGAATGAGCCCTCATGATCCAATCACCTCTTAAAGGACCCCCTTTTCAATACTGCTACAATGGGGATTAAGTATCAGCAGGATTTTTTGAGGGTACATTCAAACCATAGCAGGTAGAATGATTCCTTCTACTTTGTTCTCCTTTTCCAAAATGATTTTAGCTATTCCAGTTATTTGTCCATATAAATCTTAAAATAATATTGCCTATATCTAGAAAAAACTTATTGGGGTTTTAATGGGAATTAATGTTAAATCTGCATATCAATTTGAGGAGAATTCACATCCCCACTATGTTGAGTATTCCAATTCATGAACATAGTATGTCTCTTCATTTATTAGTTCTTTCATTTCTTTCACCAGCATTTTGTGGTTTTCAGCAAACAAGCTCTATAATGTTTTGGTAGATTTAAGCCTAAATACTTATTTTTAGATTTTGAGCAATTATAAATGGAATGGTACTTTTAATTTTGATGTTCACATGTTCATTGCTGTTACATAGAAATTCAGTTAATTTTTATAGGTTTATCTTACATCCTGTGACCTTGCTGCACTCATTATTAGTTCTAGGTTTTTGGTTTTGTTTTTTTTAAGATTCCTTGTGATTTTCCACCTGGGCAACAATCTCATCCTTTTTTCTTTCACATCTGTATGCCTTTTATTTTTTTTTCTTGCCTTATTGCAAAGGGTAGAACATCTAGCACTATGTTACCTGTGAGAGAGTAGACCTTCTTGCCTTATTGCTGATCATAGGTGGAAAACATTCAGTCTTTCACTTTTTTTTTTTTTTTGAGACTGAGTCTTGCTCTGCTGCCTAAACTGGAGTGCAGTGGTGTGATCTCAGCTCCCTGCAACCTTCACTTTCTGGGTTCAAGCAGTTCTGCCTCAGCCCCCAAAGTAGCTGGGATTACAGGCATGCGCCACCATGCCCAGCTAATTTTTGTATTTTTAGTAGAGATGGGGTTTCACCATGTTGGCCAGGCTGTTCTGAAAGTCCTGACCTTGTGATCCACCTGCCTCAGCCTCCCAAAGCACTGGGATTACAGGCTTGAGCCACTGTGCCTGGTCCCAGTCTTTCACTCATAAGTATAGTATTAGCTGAAAGTTTTTTGGTAGGTGCTCTTTATCAAGTTGAGGGAGTTCCTTTCCATTCCTGTTTTTCTGAGGGTTTTTATCATGAATAGGTGTTGAATTTTGTCAGATGCCTTTCCTGCATCAATTGATATGATCGTGTGATTTTTTTTTCCTTTAGCTTGTTAACATGGTGGATTAAATTGGTTGGTTTTTGAATATTAAACCAGCCTTGCATCTGTGGAATAAATTTCACTTGGTGATGGTATATAATTGTTTTTATTTATTGCTGAATTCTCTTTGATAATAGATTGTTAAGAATTTTTTTCTGGCTGTTACAGATGTCTGAAAAAGAAAGGAAAAAAATGTTGTGTTTGTGTTTATGAGGGATATTGATACGTAGTTTTCTTTCTGTATCCTGTCTTTGTCTGGCTTGGTAATACCAGATTCATAAAATGAATTGGAAAGTGTTCCCTCCTCTTCTGTTTTCTGGAAGAGACTGTGTAGAATTAGTATTAATCATTTTTTAGATGTTTAGATGTGGAAGTCTGGGATTCTTTCTCTGGCCTTGTTGGCATGGGTGGGTGTGGGGCCACTGTATTTTATGTGGCATTTGGCTGGAGTAGAGCAATTATTGTCTAAACGTTTTCTCTCTTGCTAGGCTGCCCCCTGACTAGAGAAAGCAGGCTTTTGTTGTTTTTGTTTGTTTGTTTTTTGGTTTGTGTTTATTGCTGTTTCTGGGTTGCTGATTTCTTTAGCTTCAAGTCTGGGATATATGAGGCAGAAAGAAAACCAAGGAACTCACCACCATGTTGTTCCCTGGGTCATGAGATCCCTAGCTGGTCAGACATATTCTTTCACCTTTCAGAGTCTTCTTGTGTTTGTTTGGTATAATTTCCAGTTTTTTTTAGTTGTACTTACTGGGAAGATTAGGGAAAAGTTTGCTTACTCCATATTCCTGGAAGCGGAAGTACTGGCTTGCTTTAATTTTATGTTAGTTCAGAGTTAGCCAAAGAACCTGTTTATTTCTAAGCCTGTCATAAATCTTTCCAAAACATTTAGGTTTCAACCTTAATATTATATATATAGGCAGGAAGTGTGCTATTGTGTTCTTGTAAAATACTTGCTAGTTACTCCTTAAAGTCTGTGAGACTCAAAATGCTTCAGGGCCATCTTTCTCAATTTTTGTGGTCCAGATTTATAGTATTAAAAGGCTGTTTGCATGAGGGATGATGCAAATTAGGAAGAGGAGACATGGCTGGAGATGAGGATTGTGGCTGGTGAGCTGTATTGAAAGGTAGAGACCACTGAAGAAAAGAAAGAGTCCATGAGATGTCTCCAAGAAGGGGAGACAAGACTGGAAGGAAGGATCTGTTCTGGTTCTTGAAGTAGGCAGACATCCAGGGGATCTGTCAACTTGCTTCTGTTATTCATTCATTCATGTCTTTGTAAAGTATTGTTTTGTTTTAATAGCACAAGCATTATACTGCATAAATATACTTTCATTGTAAAAGATTCAAGCAATAAAGCCCTGTCCCCTTCCCTTTCCCAGAGGTAATTATCGTTAACAGTTTGGTCTGTATCCCTCCAATCCTTTCCCCACAAACCTGCAAATACCTATTTATAGAGAGAGGCCCTATAGTTTGGTGGTGACCTTGGTTAAGTTACTTTACCTCTTAGTGCCTCAGTTGTCTTGTCTCAAAAGTGAGGATTAATACCAGGACTTTCCTCACAGAATTGTGTTGAGGATTAAATTAGCTAATGTTTGTGATGTATTTAACAGTGACTGGCAGTAGCGTGAGTGTTGTGGCTGTTACTTAGTGTTATTATTATGTATTCTTATGCAGTACATAATGTGCCTTTTCTTTTTCCCTTAACATTATATGTAAGAAGTCTTTCCATGTCATGATGTGCCACTCAGCCTCTATTCTTCTACTTGTATGTTTCCCTTCTGTAGAGTAACTTAGTAACCACTGCGCTGCTGATAAAAATTTAGATTTTTCTTTTTGGTCTGTGAAAAGCAATACTGATGATGAGTATTCCTATTCATATATCTCTGGGTGTGTGCTGGTGGATCAAAGGATGTGTGCATTTTAAATTTTAGTAGTTACTATACCAGGTAGCTTTTCAAAAATGCTTTACCAGTTTATATATACTCCCAGTAAACAGTATACCCAAATAACTATTTACCCTTGTCCATACCATTACCCTTTATTGTCAGTGTTTTCATTACTTTTCAAAACTGGAAGCTCATTTTGTGAATGTACAGTTCTGTGATTAGCAATAAGGCTGAGCATCTTTTCATGTTTCTTGGCCATTTGCATTTGACTATCAGTTTCCAGTTTTTGTAGTTGGCTCGTGTGGCTGGCTTTCTCTTCCTTGTTTCTAGGCTTCCCTCATATATTCTGTGTATGGATTCTTTGCCTGTTGTATGTGTTACAGATACTTTTCTCTTAGACTGTCAATCTTTCAACTTTGTTCATAGTATCACATTTTGTTGATACGTTTGTTCCTCTTATCAAAAGTTGATACTTTTGTTTTGATAAAAACTTTTGTTTTGTTTTTATGTCATCATATCTGTCAATCTTTTTCTTTATTTCTTTCTTTATGATTGTTATTATTTGTTTGGTCTTAATTCTTTAAAAAGACCTGTCTAGATGCTAAAACTAGGAGGTGATATTTTTATGAGAAACAGTATATTTACAGAGTCTCAGAGTATCTTCCACAAAATACTTATGAATTACAAAGGAATAAAAGTGGGGAAACCAAGCAGATACCACTGTAAGCGAGTGATCCAAGTTAACATTACCAGTAATGAGACAAGTAGATGTCCTGTGCCTGCTGATATGCTACACTGAGAAGGACACAGCATGTAAATGACCATATGGATATGAAAACACATATAGCCGGGCGCGGTGGCTCACGCCTGTAATCCCAGCACTTTGGGAGGCCGAGGCGGGCGGATCACAAGGTCAGGAGATCGAGACCACGGTGAAACCCTGTCTCTACTAAAAATACAAAAAATGAGCCGGGCGCGGTGGCGGGCGCCTGTAGTCCCAGCTACTCGGGAGGCTGGGGCAGGAGAATGGCGTGAACCTGGGAGGCGGAGCTTGCAGTGAGCCAGGATCGCGCCACTGCACTCCAGCTTGGGCGACAGAGCGAGACTCCGTCTAAAAAAAAAAAAAAGAAAACACATATATACACACATGCATAGAAATGCAGTGTATACATATATAAACACAGAGAAAGAGGGGAAGCAAATATAGTAATGTTAACATTTTAGGGAATCTGGGCACAGGGTATATAGGCATTCTTTGAATTATTTTTGTAGCTGATCTTGAAATCTGAAATTATTTTTACGTAGAAACTTAAAAAAATTAGAAACAGAAAAGCCTGACTATCCCAGGATAATAGAAATATCATCTATTTTCAGCTAATATACCATCTATTTTATTGATTTGGCTTTTTAAACATCAGAGTTTTATTTTGGAGTGGAGTGTAAAGTGGAGTCTAACTTATTTTTTTCCAATTGTGTAGCCGTTTTCCGAACACTGTCCTCTCCCTGTAGTTTTGATGAGCTGCAGTTGTCATACGCTAGGTCTTTGCATATACATAGATTTCTGCGTTACACTGATGAAAACACTCGTTTCCGATCCCACAGATGAAACCCACAGCAGCTTCTTTTTCCTTAATATAGGGCCTTTATGCAGGGAATACAAGACATGGGGGAAACAGAAATAAACTTTATTACCACCTCCTTCTGACCCCTGATGACCCCAAACCAGACCCCAGCTAGCAGGTGAGGGGCTGATCCTAGAAGCCCGATCCTAGGGGTCTGCAGAAATGCTGGGTGGGCTTTGCTCTTCAGGCTAGGATGTGAGGCCCATGTGCGTAGAGGTTGTAGTAGATATAACAGCAGCTACACTGCAGCAGGCTAGGGCCAGGGGCATTAACAATACTCAGGTTAGGTCGAATCATACCACTGACAGTAAATCATGCCTTTAGCATTCAACGCTACTTTTCTGCTTAAATTTAAAGTACTGCGTTATGAGGACATTGTAACATCTTGCTTATAACTTAAGGCCTGCAGGCTTCAAATGATCTAGGAAGCAGCCTGCTGACCACAGGAAGAAATTTTGTTGTAGGGTGGCGTTTGCTTGGGGCCCCAAAGAGAGGGATATTCCAGACTGTTTTTAGGCCGTATTCTCTTTAATTAATCAATTTAACCTATTCTTCCACAATAGCTCACTGTTTCAGTGATCGCAGGTTTATAGCATCGTTTTGAAGTTAGCAAATTGTTGATTTTCTAAAAACTGAGGTAAAGTTGCCCGTAACGTAAAATTAACCATTTTAAAGTGAACAATTTAGTGGCATTTAGTACATTCATAATGTGGAACAACCACCACCTCTATCTAGTTCCAAAACATTTTTATCGCCCCAAAAGGAAATCCTGTACCCATTAAAAGTTGTTCCTCATTCTCCTTTCCCTGCCATCCTCTGGCAACCACCAATCTGTGTTCTGTCTCTATGGGTTTGCCTGTTCTGGATATTCCATATAAATGGAATCATATAATATGTGACCTTTTTGGTTTGGCTTCTTTCACTTCGGATCATGTTTTCAAGGTTTTTATAGTGTGTTTTAATGTCTGCTAGAACTATTTCCTTCCTCCTACTCTTTTTCAAAAATGTTTTGGTTACTACCACATATTATTTTTTCTACAATAACTTTAGATTCAACTTGTCAAATTGCACAAAATACTATGTTTTGATCCTCAGTGCAATTGCAATGAGTTAATAAGTTGATTTGAAGGGAATCGACATATTTGCAATACTGAGTTTTCCTATCTGGGGATATGGTTTGAATACTTAGGTCTTGTTTTAGTCCCTTTTAGTGAACTTTTAAAGTATCCCACAGATGTTTTGTCATTTCTGTTATTGTATGTATGTGTTTGGTTTCTGTTGCACATAGATTCTTTTTTTATAGCTTTATAATTGACATACAATAGACTCATATACTTAGAGGGTATGATTTGATGAGTTTTGGCCTATGTATGTAAATGCCTGGGAAACCATCATTACAGTTAAGATAATGAATGTATCCATCACCCCTAAAATGTTCCTCCTACCCTTTTACAATGCATCCCTGATTTAGCTTGGGTATTTGTCACCCCGAATCTCATGTTGAAATGTAATCCCCCCATGGTAGAAGTAGGGCCTGGTGGGAGGTGATTGGATCACTAGGGCAGATTTCTCATGAATGGCTTAGCATTCCCCTCGGGTGCTGTCCTTTCAAGAGAGAGCTCTGGAGAGACCTGGTCATTTAAAAGTGTGTGGCACCTGCGTTCATTCTCTCACTCTTGCTCCTGCTCTGGCCATGTCACATGCCTGCTTCCGCTTCACCTTCCTCCATAAGTAAAAGCTCCCTAAGGCCCCCCAGAAGCCAGGCAGATGCCGGTGCCATGCCTGTATAGCCTGCAGAACCATGAGCCAGTTAAACCTCTTGTCTTTATAAATTACCTAGTTTCAGGTATTCCCTGAGACTAGCAATGCAAGAATGGCCTAATACAAGCCCTCACTCCCCCAACCCCATTTCTGGGAAACCATTGGTCTACTTATTTCTGTCACTAGTCTAGGTTGCATTTTCTAGAATTTTATGTAAGTTCTTTATTTTGTCTGGCTTTTTTCTCTAAGAATAATTATCTTGAGATTCATTCATATTGTTGAGTATGTCCATAGTCCTTGTTTGTTTGTTTAATGAGTAGTGCTCTGTTGTACACTTGTATGACAGTTTACCAGTTGAGGGTTATTTGGCTTGTTTCCAGTTTGGGCTATTAAAGTAAAGCTGCTGTGAACATGCATATGCAAGTCTGTGTGTGGACATATGCATTCATTTCCTATGGATAAATACTTAGGAGTGGAAGGGTTGGATTACACAGTAGATGTATGTTTAACTTTTAAAGAAACTGCCAAATTATTTTCCAAGTGGTTGTATCATTTTGTATCCCAGCAGCCAAGCATTAGAGTCTCAGTTCTTCCACATCCTTGCCAACACTTGAGATAGTCATTCTTTCAATTTTAGCCATTCTAGTGGGTGTGTATTTGTTTATGATTTTAGTTTGCATATCTCTAACAAGTTATGATTTTGAGCTTTTTTTGCCATTAGTATGACTTCTTTGGTGAAGCATCTGTTCACATTTTTTACCTGCTTTTCATTGGGTTGTCTTATTCCGTTGAAAGGGTTCTTTGTACATTTTAAGTACAATTCCTTTGTTGGATATGTATGAACTATTTTCTCCCAGTCTGTAGCTTGCCTTTTCATTTTCATTTTCTTAACAGTATGTTTGAAAAGCAAAAGTTTTAAAATTTGATGAAGTCTAGTTTATTAATTTTTTTTCTTTTATAGTTAGTGCTTTTTGCATTACATTTACTAAATCTTTGCTAGCCCTAAAGTCAAGACTTTTCCTTCTAATCCCTTCTGGAAGTTTTATGGTTTTAGTTGTTATATTTAGATCAATGATGTATTTCAAGTTAATGGTTATATGTGGTATGATATATGTATCAAATATCATTTTTATATATAGCTGTCCATTTGTTCTAGTACCCTTTCTTTAAAAATATCTGTTCTTCATTGAATTATTTTGGCACTTATGTCAAAAATCAACTGATCATAGATATATAGGCACATTGCTAGACTCTGTTTTACTGCATTGATCTATAAGTCTGCCTGTATGCCAAGTCCATACTCTTTGATTACTGTAGCTTTATAATAATTCTTAACACCAAGTAGTCTTTTAACTTTATTCTTTTTCAAAGTTATTTTGGTTGTTCTAGGTCCTTCAAATTTTAATACAAATTTATTTAAGAATAAGCATGTCAGTTTCAAAAAAAAAAAAAAAAAAAAAAAAGCCTGCTGGGATTTTGATTGGAGTTGTATTAAATGTATGGGTCAATTTGCAGATAGTTGACATCTTAACAATATTAAGTCTTCAGATCCATGAATGTGGTACACCTCTTCATTTATGTAAGTCCTCTTTAATTTATCTCAGCAGTCTTTTAGTTTTTAGTGTAAAATTTGCAGATCTTTTGTCTAATCTTTTAGATATTTCATATTTTTGATGCTATTGTAAATGGTATTTATCTTTACTTTAACTCCATTCTTGTTTATAGAAATACAATTGATTTTTGTAGATTGTCTTGGTATTCTGCAACCTTGTTAAACTCACTTATTAATTCTTATACCTTTTTGAATATTTCTTACGACTTTCTGTGTAGATAATGATGTCGTGTGTGAATAAAAACAATTTGACTTGTTCCTTTCCGGTCTGTATGCCTCTTACTTCTTTTTGTTACCCCCCTGCACTGGCTAGAGCATCCAGTACGCTATTGAGTAGAAGTAGTGAAATCAAGCATTCTTGCCTTTTTCCAGATCTTAGGGGGAAAGTGTTCAGTGTTTCACCATTTACATATGGCATTCGCTGTGGATTTTAAAATAGATACTATTTAACAGAAAGTACCCTTCCAGAGCGTTTTTAAATCATACATTGATATCAAATTTTATCACATGCTTTATCTGCTTTTATTGAAATTATCATATGGGTTTTCTCTTTTTAATTTAATTTTATTTATTTATTTTTATGGAGACAGGGTCTTACTCTGTTGCCCAAGCTGGTATCTAGTCTCAGCCTCCCAGAGTGCTAGGATTACAGATGTGAGCCACTGTGCCCAGCCTGGGTTTTCTCTTTTAATCATTTAATATAATGAAATATACTGATTAATTTTTGAGTGTTAAACCAAACTTCCATTTCTGGATTAAATCCCCCATGGACATAATAAATTGTCCTTTTAATATATTGTTAGATTCAATTTTCTAAAATTTTGTTAAGAAATTTTATGTGTATGTTCGTAAGGAATATGGATTGGTCTGTGGTTTTCTTATAATATCTGCTTTTAGTATTAGGGTAATACTGGTCTCGTATAATGAGTTGAGAAGTGTTCCTTTCTTGCCTGTTTTCTGAAATATTTAATGTCTATTTGATATTATTTACTCTGTAAATATTGGTAGATTTTACCAGTGAGGCTCTCTGGGCCTGGATGTGGGAAGGTTTTTAAATAACAGTTCAATTTTTAAAATAGATATAGTGTCATTCAGGTTATCTCTTCTTAAATGAGCCTTGGTAGTCTGTGTCTGCTAAGGAATTTTTCATTTAATTTAATTTTTCCAATTCCTGGGCATAAAGCTATTCAAAATATTTCCCTGTTATCCTTTTAATGCTTCTAAGATCTGGAGAACATACTCTTTTTTATCCCCAATAATGGTAATTGGTGTCATCTCTCTTTTTTTCTTGCTCAAACTGCCATCCTGGACCAAAAAGTAGTTCTGTTTTTAGTTCTTTCCATTTTATTTTTAGTTCTAGTCTTAGTTTTATCAATTTAATCAATCTTCTCAAAGAATCAGCTTTTGGTTTTATTGACTTTTTCTCTTGTTTTTGTTTTTAACTTTACTGTTCTTACTTTTTAAATTTTTCTTCTGCTTACTTTGGGTTAAATGTTCTACTTTTTAAGGTGGAAGTTTTGGTCATTGATTTGAGACCTTTCTTCTTTTCTAACATAAGCATTTAATGCTATGAATTTCCCTCTAAACTCTGAATTAGCTGCATTCCTCAAATTTCGTTGTGTTGTGTATAATTTTATTCCACTCACAATGCTATCTAATTTCTCTTCTGATATCTTTTTTGACCCATAAATTATTAAGATGTATGTTTTTTTGTTTCCATGTATTTGGGGACTTCTGGATATGTTTCTGTTACTAAGAATACTTTCCATGTGGCCAGAGAACATAGTTTTATGGCTTACAATATGAGTCAGCAAGCTTTTCTGTAGAGGGCCAGATAATATATGAGCTATATGTGAGCTATATGATCTCCATTGTATATTATTATGTTTTCAACTCTTGAAAAAATATAAAACTATCTGTAATTTATAGTCTATATGCAAACAGGCTACAGGCTGGATTTGGCCTGCAAGCTGTGATTCATTGACTTCAGCCAAGACTGTGATCCATCTTAGTGAATGTTCCACATACACTTGAAAAGAATGTATATTCTTCTTTTGTTGCAGTTGAGTGTCCTACAAATGTCAATTAGGTCAAGTTGGTTGCTAGTATTGTTCAAGTTTTCTGTATTATTACTGATTTTCTGTCAATTTGTTCTATCAATTATTAAGAGAAGGGTATTAAAATCTCTGACTATAATTGTGGATTAGTCTAGTCTAATTTTTCTCAGTGCTGTAAGTTTTTGTTTCCTGTATTTTGGTGTTCAGTCATTAGTTGCATAAACATTAAGGAATGATATGTCCTCGTGATTAATTGACCCCTTCGTTATTATCAAGTGACCCTCTTTATCTCTGTTAATATTCCTTTCTCTGAAATCTGCTTTGTCATATGTTAGTATAGCCACTACAGCTTTCTTTTGATTTGTGTTGGCATGAAACATTCTTTTCCACCTTTTTGCTTTGAACCTATCTGTGTCTTTATATTTGAAGTGGGTTTCTTGTAGACATCATATTATCTAGTCTGACAACATCTTCCTTTTAATTGGAATGTTTAGGCTGTTTACGTTTTACACGATTATTGATGTGGTTGGGTTTAAATGTACTAATCTTGCTCTTTGTTTATTTTTTCCCATCTGTTGTTTTTTCCCCTTTTCCTATTTTTCCAACATATTTTTTATTAATTATTTTTATCTCGTTTTATTTCCTCTGTTGGCTTACCAGTTCTATTTCTTGTTGTTGTTGTTGTTGTTTCTCAGTAGTTGCTTTTGAGTTTATACCACGTATCTTTAACTTATCACAGTCTACTTTTAAGTAATACACAACTTCATGTGTAGTGTAAGAACAGGATGTTTATTGCTCCTCTTCCGGCCCTTGTGCTATTGTTGGCATACATTTTTTTTCTACATATGTCATAAACTCCACAATACATTATTATCATTTTTGCTTTAAATTTTTATTATCTTAGACTTAAAAATAATAACATAGTCTTTTATAGTTATCCCTATGGTACTATTTCTAGTGCTCTTCATTGCTTTGTGTAGATCTGCATTTTCATCTAATATAATTTTCCTTCAGCCTGAGGAACTTTTTTGAACATTTCTCATAGTATTGGTTTGTTGGTGATGTATTCTCTCAGCTTTTGTTTGTATGAACAAAGTCTTTATTTTGTCTTTGTTTTTGAAGGATGTTTGCCTTGGGTATAGAAATCTAAGTTGGCATTTTCTTTCAGTACTTTAAAATTGTTGCTACAAATACAAAATATTAGCCGAGTGTGATGGTGCACACCTATAATTCCAGTGGCTCAGGAGGTTCAGGTGGGAGAATCACCTGAGCCCAGGAAATCAAGGCTGCAGTGAGCTGTCATTGCATTGCTGCACTCCAGCCTGAGCAAGAGAGTGAAACTATGAAAAAAAAAAAAAAAAAAGATGTTGCTTCATTATCTTATGGCTTGCATTGCTTCTTATGAGAAGTCTGCTGTCATTCTTACCTTTGTTTCTCTGTACATAGGGGGTCTCAGGCTGTCTTTAAGGTTTTCTTTTTATCACTGGTTTTAAGCATTTTGCTTATGATATACCTTGGTGTAGTTTTCTTAATGTTTATTCTGCTCAAGAGTCACTGATCTTCTTGAATTTGTGGGTTTATAGTTTTCATCAAATTTGTAACATTCTGTTTATTATTAAAGTATTTCTTGTTCACTTCTCCCTTTCTGAGACTCTAGTAACATGTATATTGAACCACTTGATATTGTCCCACAGCTTAAATAGCTAGAATAACACATGGAAGGAAATAACAAAGATAAAATCAGAAATTAAAAGTAAGAGAAAAGGAGGGAGAGATGTTAATTAAGAATTGAGTCTTTGTAAAAAGCATAATAGATAAACGTCTGGCAAATCTAATAGTAAAATGAAATAATATAAAGATAAGGAAAATTTACTTGGGAAAAGGAAAGTAAGAATATAGGAAATTTCAAAATTACAAAAGAAGATGATGTGTGGCTCTTATGTACAGCCATGTTTGACTAAAATTGAAAATCCTGATGAGTTAGGTAATTTCTACTGTTATCTGAGAAGAAATCCTAAAAAGCCTGTATCCAAGGAAGAAATTGGAAATATTGTTAGAGAATTATTTGCAACAAAAGCACTAGGCCCAAACTGCTTTAAAGTAACATTTTCTCAAATTATCAAGGAACAGTTCATTTTTACGTGATACAAACTATCCTAAAGCTTTGAAAAAAGATTGGAAGCTTCGTCATTTGTTTTACAGAGCTAATTTAACCTTGACAATTGACCTTGCTAATGTAACTGGTACTGGTTCCCCCACCTCATTTTATTTTTTAAAATGGTTATTGGTATGGTTTACATGTCTTGCATAAAAGAAAATTAATTTTTGGCCAGGCGTGGTGGCTCACACTTGTAATCCCAGCACTTTGGGAGGCCAAGGTGGGCGTATCCCCTGAGGTTAGGAGTTCAAAACCAGCCTGGTCAACATGGTGAAACCCTGTCTCTACTAAAAATACAAAAATTAGCCAAGTATAGTGGTGGGTGCCTGTAATCCCAGCTACTCAGGAGGCTGAGGCAGGAGAGTTGCTTTAACCCGGGAGATGGAGGTTGCAGTGAGCCGAGATTATACCATTGAACTCTAGCCTGGGTGACAGAGTAAGACTTGGTCTCAAAAAAAAAAAAAAGAAAGAAAGAAAGAAAATTAATGTTTTAAAAATATATTTCTCTTACATTCAACAACCGCATTGAATTATTGTTTCTAATTCCCTCCCATGTTTCCTGGCTGTTCCATGACCCTTTAGATTATGGTTTAGAATGACAAACTTATGAGGTGTATATGATGGGAAATTATGTGATTACAAATTCTACCGTGTGTGTGGGGAGTGGCAGGTGATTGGGGAAGAATGTAAGAAGTGATTGACCTGTGGACTAAGCAAATACACATTCACTCTGTTCTCCATGCTCCTTTCTTAAGGCCTATTGGATTGTCTTCTAGTGCATCTCCCTAACTCCATTCTAATCTTCTCCGGTTTTCCCTGAACTGTTGCCAATGGAAACTTTCCAAAAAATGAGGTTACTCACCTGCTTAGAATTGTCCTCTGGCTCTCTGTTTTTAGACATAAAGACAAATTCGTTGTTTTACTTACCACCAAGTGCTGAGCACCTAGCACTCAGTAAGTGTCTATCCAATGGATAGACTTCACTGGCATCTGAGACTTGTTTAGATTTGCTCCTTCCCTACTCTTCGTGTTCTCATTCTGCCCCCGCTGAACTGTACACAGTTCCTCAGAGGTGCTGTGCCCATCCTTGCCTCTGTGCTTTCGTGCGTGCCCGCCGTTCCTCTCCCCGTGGAATTATGTTCTGGTTCTGTGTGTTTCGATAGCACCTTTTTCCTCCATTGCAGTGCTTACCACTCTTTAGTTACAGTTTAATTACAGTTACCACTCTTTAATTACTTCCCTGTGTACTGAGCCCCATGAGGAGGAGGCCACGGAGCTGTGCCATTCGCATAGGTGTACCCCCAGTACGCAGCACAGGGCCTGGTGCACACATTCTCCACCAGCATGCACAGGACATTTATTGAATTGAATTAGCTGCCTCCTTTCTGTTTTGCCTTTCTGTGTCTGGGATATTGGATGCCAACATCCAGCTAAGTTATGTTTGTGTTAAACATGAATTGAAATGCAATTACAGCTGGCAATGTGGTTTGAGAGCTGAGTAATAGAGTAAATAAGAAGAGTGACTTAGGCATGAGGACCAGTTTATCTCCTTTCCTTTCTTGCCTCCTGTCATTGGGCATGACTCATGAACGGCGCGAGTTCAACTTGTCTTCTCTTAAATCCCATCACTTTAACTCTTCCTGCCCTCCTTGTCTTGATGGGTCTCTTTCAGGGCCCCTTTGTTAAAACCAGCAAGAAGCCCAGAGCCAGGCCTTGCAGTCTGAGTTGGCTGGCGCCAGAGAAGGCTGCACTCCCCACTCCAGGGCAGAGGTGGAGCCAGCACCATGGTTGGGAGTGTGCACGGGGCTGCTGAAGTTTTGGCTGGATCACTAGTTTTCACTACTAATCACATCCTGCTAGGGCCCTAGCTAGGGCAAACACAGTGTATTTTATCAAAGATGTTGCCACTTTACCTTAGACCCATTGCTTTCATAGCCTTCTTGAATTGCATTCAGGAATTGTGTCTTAGGTTTGGACCCACCCTGAGGTTAATTGATTTGGCTTGATAGAAAAACTCCTCCCTTCTTGTTCTTTTGTTTGTTTGTTTGTTTTGTTTTGTTTTGTTTTGAGACGGAGTCTTGCTCTGTTGCCCAGGCTGGAGTGCAGTGGCACAATCTCCGCTCACTGCAAGCTCCGCCTCCCGGGTTCATGCTATTCTCCTGCCTCAGCCTCCCAAGTAGCTGGGAGGTGCCCACCACCATGCCCGGCTAATTTTTTTTTTTTTTTATTATTAGAGGCGGGGTTTCACTGTGTTAGCCAGGATGGTCTCGATCTCCCGACCTCATGATCCACCTGCCTCGGCCTCCTAAAGTGTCTTTTTTTTTTTTTTTTTAAGAGACAGAGTCTCACTCTGTTGCCCAGGATGGAGTGCAATGGCAAAATCTCAGCTCACTGCAACCTCTGTCTCCCGGGTTCAAGTGATTCTCCTGTCTCAGCCTCCCGAGTAGCTGAGATTACAGGCATCCGCCATCATGCCCAGATAATTTTTGTATTTTTTGCATTTTTGTAGAGACGGGATTTCACCATGTTGGCCAGGCTGGTCTCGAACTCCTGACCGCAGATGATCCACCTGCCTTGGCCTCCCAAAATGCTGGGATTATAGGCATGAACCACTGCACCCAGCCTCCAGACTGTGCAGTTGCTTATTAATATGCCTTTCTATTGTTTCTCTAAATCAGCTGGCGTGCTTATTTTATAAACCCACTTTCCTGGGTCCAAAGGGAGATTTCATCAAACTTTAGAGATGGAGCAGAGAAAGAGGGAAGCTTTTATTTATTAAGCCCCCACCACGACGGGCCTGTACTGAGTGGTAAATGGTCGGATGTAGCACTTACCTACGTGGAATTGACAGACCCAGACTGAAGGATTAAAATGAAAACAGAGATTGGAGCACCCTTCAGTGACCCTCTTCCTTCCCAAGGTTAATCCCAGTAGGTGAGTTCTCATTTCCACATCTTCCTGCCTGACTTTTGCTTGGAATTCCCTCCCCCATTGTGCTGTCAATCTCTCCCCCTTCTCTATGTCTTCCTTTCCATGAAGACATGCCCCTGTCCCCTCTGTTCTTAGCAGATGCTGCCTCCGCCACCCTCCCTTCATCTCACTAGCCCCGCCAGCTACCATCTTTGGATGCCCTACTCCCCAAAATCGTCCCTGCCTGCCATCTCCTCTTCATTATCCCCACTCACCCCTCAGTTCCTAAATTGTCTAACTCAGTGGCTCTTTCCTAATCCTTATTCTTCTCGACCTCATCTCGACTTTGGTTATTGTTGACCAATTTCCTCCTTCCTTAATATATTCGTTTTCTGAATGCAGAACTAGTACGTGTTCACTCTAGACTATGTAGAAGATGTTAAAAAGCACAAGGAAAAACATAAAAGCAACCTGTAATTCTACAACTCAGGAAAACTATTGTCCACACTTTAACTCTCTTTTAGTTTGTGTATGTATGTGTGTTTTAGCAGTAATGGGATTCTATTTATATAAATTTTATAACCTGCTTATTATTACATCATATTTTCTTAGTGTATTTTTGCAGTATTTTCTTAGATCATCGGATATTCTTCTGTAGTCCTTCTTTCCTAAAATACTGCATTGCTTCCATTTGATCCCAGCTGCATTCAGCTTTGTTCCTCTCTGACCGCCTTTCTTATAGTAGCATCTCCCTCACTGTGCACCCTGCCCAGCTCCCACCCAGCCTCCTGCACTGAGCACTCTTCTCTCACTTGGCGTCCGGCCCTGCCAGGCGCCGAGCTTCCGACGGCACGCAGCCAGCCTGTGCTCTCCATAACACCGGGCCTCCATTTCCACCAGCCTGCTGGACAAGCCCACAAATCTTGACTGGCTGACACCTCAACCTGAATATTCCCAAACCGAACTCCTCTTCTGTTTCCTTACCATTCCCAATAGAAGACCCAACCCACAACTACCCTTCTTCCAAATGTTCCCACGAGACAGAAGCCAGAATCCTCCCAAGGGTTCTCTGCCAGCCCTGCCTGCCAGCACCCCATCAGGCACTTCTTTATCTTTTCATCCTCCTCTTGTGTCTCTGCTACCACCTGGATGAGGTCCTCACAATTCTTGACGCGGGTAGTTTCTTCTAAGCAGTCTCTGGTGCCTCCCATCTCGGCTCCAGGTTTCTCCTGTAAGTGCCACTCTGAGAATTTCTCCCCCCTGCCCAGGGCTCTCCAGCCATGCTCCCCCTCTTGCTCCCTAGGATGGGGCAGGTCCTAAGACAGCACCTGCCCTGCAGCCTCCCAGGTTCCAGCTCCTCCCACCAGATCTCTGTGGTCGTATGGTCTGCTGTCTCTGTCTCACCTGTGTGGCCAGTGGTCCAGCCAACCCCATGCTTCCCACACATGCCAGGGAGGACCCACACCCTGGTCTTTTCTGTCCTGTGTTCTAGGGGTGTGCCTGCCCGTCTGCCCCTGCTTCGTTTCTGCCTGCTAGCCCTTTATGATACATCCCATCTGAAGACACCTTTGGTTCTGTTTATCCTCCCAGCAGCCTGCCCCTTCTCCTTCTTCTGCCTTATGCTTGCTTCTGAGAGCTCTCAGCACTTGGCGCTCCCTTACAGCACTGAGGTGATTCTGTCTGACACTTCTGGTGACACCAAATATCCATACTGTGTCTGCCCCTGCGCTAGTTGCTTCCACACACAGTATTTATTTCACACAATAACCCTGCCAAGTTACTGCTGCAATCTTGTTTTACAAGTAAGAAAGCAAAGCCTCCAAGAGCTCAAGGGTGTGGCTGAGCGGAGGTCAAACCCAGGTCTCCTGCCTCTGCGTGGCTCTCTTCCCTGCGTCCTCACTCCTGATTCAGCTCACCTGGGAGCCATCCTCGAAGGGAGAGGAAGGAGTGCCTTACATATCATCAATGCCTAGTGAATGTCTGCTGAAAGAAAAGGAAAGACTTGTGGCCTGAAGAGATGAATTGCAGCCTAGTGATGATGGCCCATGCTGGGGAGGGCTCTATTTGATGCCAGGCCTGCCTGCATATCTAGGTGTGGAAGGGAAGCAGTGGTTTCCGATGCAACACCAATACTTAGCATAATAAGTGATTACTGTGTACTGACCAAAGCACTTTCTTTGGTGCTGTAACTACAACTGTATGAGCTAGGACCTATTGTTTCCATTTACAGACACAAAAGCCAAGGCTCAGAGAGGTTAGCCAAGGCCACACAGCCACTACTGGTTGGTGAACCCAGGATTTGAATCACATCTGTCCAGTATCAAGGCCCACGTTCTAAACTCTGTATGCTGCTGGCGTGGGAGGCTGGTATTGGGTGATTTGGAGCAAACATTGTTATCCCAGATTCCAGCCAGGAAGAGGCTTTGGAGCCTGCCCTGCTTTGCTTTTTCTTCCTTCCCTGCTCAGCAGATGCACCCTCCATAATGAGATTATCTTGAACTCCCTGGATACTGTGGTAGAGAGAGGGTTGGAAAACCTTGTCTTTAAATTTTTTTTTTTAAATATTGCATGACATTTAAAAAATTATCAAAGCTCATCTCAGAAAATCTAAATCATATAGAATTCTATCAACCAAAGAGTGAAAATATTACCTTTCTTTTTTCCTCTAATGCCAATACATCTCGTTGACAGTTTGCAAGTATCTTTCTAGACCTATGTTTTTCTTTTCACCAAAAAAAGTATTTATTTTTAATTAAATAAGGAACAGAAGAATATCTTTTATCTAAAAAAAAATTAAATAGTAACAGCCAAAGCTTAAGTACCTTTCAACCACACCAGTTTGCTCATTTTTCTTCCTGACTTTTTTCTCTGCATTTATATGTAAATGACTTACAGAAATATATCGTTGTAATTTGTGTTTTTAATATAAATTAGATCATGCCATCAGCTCATGCTTTATTTTTATGAAAGATGTACACGTGTCATGTAGATCTTTCTAGACTTGTGCGTGTAGACCCTCCACACTCTTGTTAACGGGTGTGTGATGCTCCGTGACTGGGTGAGGGCCACAGGAGCCTTCTGCTGCTCAGCCAGTAGTTCTTTCACCTTCAGTTTTTCACTGAACAAAGCTTTTAGTGCATGCCTCCTTGTTAAGGGTGTTGGATTTAGCAAATAAAAATACAGGATGAACATTTTGAAAGATTTTTTAATTAAAAAAAGTATTTGTTGTTTGTCTGAAATTTAAATTTCACTGGGTGTCCTGTATTGCCTGTAGCAACTCCATTCCTTATGCACATTTGTGAGATTTGAAAAAAAAAGTTTCTTTTTAAGGTCTATTATCTGATTTTTAAAATTAAAAAGTTATATGACAAAATATTCCAAATATATAGAAAAGTATAGAGAACAATGTAGCAAATGCCCATGTATCCACCATGCAGCTCTTCCAAGTCTTAATGTTTCACCAAATGTCTGTCAGATTTCTTTTTTAATAAAAGAAAACATTATTGATGCCCATGCACCCCCCCGCTAGGCCCATGCCTCCTTCCTTTCCACAGTCTCTACTGCTCTGAGTTTGGTGTTTTTCATTCCTAGATATCTTTCCATGTTTTCACACTTTATATAGGTAATATCCTACGTGGGATATATGTCACACTTATCCGTATTTTTCAACATGGGATTTTTTTGTTGTTGTTGTTCGTTTGTTTTTGACAGATTTTCGCTCTTGTTGCCCAGGCTGGAGTGCAGTGATGCAATCTCAGGTCACTGCAACCTCCGCCTTCCAGGTTCAAGCGATTCTCCTGCCTCAGCCTCCCGAGTAGCTGGAATTATAGGCACACGCCACCATACCCTGCTAATTTTGTATTTTTAGTAGAGATGGGCTTTCTTCATGTTGGTCAGGCTGGTCTCAAACTCCTGACCTCAGGTGATCCGCCTGCTTGGGCCTCCCAAAGTGCTGGGATTACAGGCATGAGCCACCGTGCCCAGCCAACGTGGTTTTTTTTCTTAGTAGTGTTCTTGAGATATTTTTCCTTGCTGATACAGCTCTAGTTCATATATTTTCAAGTGGTATAGAATTATATTCCATGAATATACTATAACTTAGTTATTCATTCTTATGTTGGCGAGGATTTGGGTCATTTTCAATAATGCAATACTGTAAACAATGTTGTAAATAATATCCTTTTGTCTCTATGCTAAGGATTTCTCTAGGGAACAAGTTAGGAATAGAATTGCCGGTCATTTTCTCCTTTCTGGATATAATCATGTGCCCTCTGAAGTGGCGTGCAGGAGGTTCAGGTTTATGCTCCACTCATTTTGTTAGACATTTGCGGTTTGGTCAGTGATTTGCTGTGAATGGTCGAGCACTGCCATTTTGCTTGTGGGTAATGTCTTTTTCTTATTGCTTGATAGGGGCTTTTTTTTTTTTTTTCCCCAGAGTCTCACTCTGTCCCCCAGGCTAGAGTGCAGTGGCGCCATCTCGGCTCACTGCAACCTCCGCCTCCAGGTTCAAGTGATTCTCCTGCCTCAGCCTCCCAAGTAGCTGGGATTACAGGCACCCACCACCACGCCCGGCTAATTTTTCTATTTTTAATAGAGACTGGGTTTCACTGTGTTGGCAAGGCTGGTCTCGAGCTCCTGACCTCAAGTGATCCACCCGCCCTGACCTCCCAAAGTACTGGGATTACAGGCGTGAGCCCCTGCGCCCAGCCTAGAGGGGTTTTTTATTTCCTTATTTTGGATGTTAATCCGTTG
The DNA here is from genome assembly GCF_049350105.2 of Macaca mulatta. Classification (NCBI taxonomy): domain Eukaryota; kingdom Metazoa; phylum Chordata; class Mammalia; order Primates; family Cercopithecidae; genus Macaca; species Macaca mulatta. The sequence goes on along the minus strand of NC_133420.1, from coordinate 21,362,786 downwards.
TCACTGTGCACTGCTCCCAGTCTAAGGCTTCTCTTTTTACTTTGTGTCTTGTGTCCTTTGTAGCATCCAAGTTTTCAATTTTAGGGTAGCAAGATTCATCAGCCTATTCTTTTATAGATGGTTTTGTACATGTCCATCTATTTCTTTAATAATTCTCTCTATTAAAACATAAATATACTCCACATTTTTTTTCTAAAAGTTTGGAAGTTTTGCTTTTCACATTTCATCTTTAATCCATCAAGAATTTGTTTTTGACAAATTGAGGTAGGGCTCAACTTAGTTTTTCCTCTGTAGTGACAATCAGGTGTCTGGGTACTATTGATTCACTAGTCCCTACTTCAGCCACTGATGTGTCACTGGCAGTGCCATGGTAGACCAGGTGTCCTGTGGCTGAGAGGAGCTGGCCTTCCCCTGGGTGAGGACCAGCCACGAGGCAACCTCTTGGCTGCTGATGCTGCTCTCTGCAGGCCTGTGGAGGTCCCGGGCCGTGTCATAGCTTGGCCGTCTGGGTGTGACAGAAATGGGAGCTCTTCTGGCCCAGAGCCTCCCTCCTGATGACCTGGAACAAGGAGGACATACCTGCTCCGACGCGGCCAGGTGCCCTGCCTGCGTGTATCTCCCATTTCCTGTCTCGTAGGCCTCCCATGGAACTGTCTTCCCTGCCTGGCTCCCTTCATCAATCAGGAGGTGCAGAGCCAGGGCTCCTAATCCCTTCGCCTCTTCAGGGGCTTTTGCTGGGAATCGGGATCTGCTTTCTGCCTCCCTGCCCAGCCTCAGGAAGCCATCCCCTCTATGCCTGGTGTGGCCAAGGCACCTGTGCCACAGGTGGAATGAGGAAAGGGCTATCTTGTGTAGTCTTAGATGCACCAGGCTTCAGTCTTCGTGTATTTTTCATACCGTACATTCTTTTCATGGTTCAATGGTTCTATCAGTCATTTAGCAAATATCTGATTGTGTACTATAAACAAGGCATGGGGCTAGGAACTCAGAAAAATATTCCATGAATAAGGTAAGATCTTTATTTTAAGGACCAGAGATAATAGTAAGTAGGTAACATTTTTTGAGTGTCTGCCATGTGCCAGGCCTTATGCTAAGTACTTCTAGAAATATTAATAGCTTTACTGAGATATAATTCATATACCACAAAATTCACTTTTTAAGAGAGTACAGTCCATTGGTTTTTAGTATAGCCACAGAGTTGCACAATTGTCACTGCTGCCTAATTTTGAACATTGTCGTCACCCCCTAAAGAACCCTCCTCTCATTAGCCATTCTCTCCATCAACTCTTCCTGCCCCCAGCCCCTGGCAGCACCAATCCACTTTCTGTCTCTAAGGATTTTCCATTTCTAGACTTTTCATATAAACAAAATAATGTAATGTGTGGTCTTTTGTGTCTATCTTATTTTACTTAGCAAACTGTTTTCAGGGTTCATCTAAGTTGCATTATGTATCAGTACCTCATTCCTTTTATGACAGAATACTATTTCATTGTATGGCCATGCCACATTTTTATCAGTTGATGAACGTTTGGATTATTTCCTCGTGTTGCTAATTAAGAAAACAACATGCTGTCATGAACGTTTGAGTGCAAGTTTCTATGTAGACACTTGTTTTCATTTCTCTTGGGTATATACCTAGGATTAGAATTGCTGGGTCATATGCTAACTCCATGTCTAACATTTTGAGGAGCTTCCAGACTGTTTTCCAAAGTGGCTGCACCGTGTTACAATCCCACTAGCAGTGCAGAGAGCTCGCATTCATCCATGTCCTTGCCAACATTTGGATTGCCTGTCCTTTTAATTGTAGCTACCATAGTGGTTCTGAAGTGGTATCTCATTGTGGTTAACTGCTTTTTGTGCTTTCTCTCATTTAATGCTTACAGATAATCCTATGAGGTAGATATTATTTCTATTGTCATTTTTAGGTGGGGCTCAGAGAGTAAAAGAGTGACTTTGGAAAACCCTAGTATGTAAGTGGCAGAGCTGGGACTTGAACTCGAATCTACCCAACTCCAGAAATCCAAGTTCTTGCCTGCTGGGATCATCAGGGAGGTTGTAGAGTGGCAGGTTCTTTCAGCCAGGCCCTAAATAATGAGAACATTTCAACAAGACAGATGCAAGAAGTAGCAACACGAGCAAAGGCAGGGAGACCGGAAATGGTGGGGCACAGTTAGGAAAGACCTATCTGAGGAAGGAGAACTAGAGTGGAGAGGGGGTACAGTATCAGGAGGCCCAGAGGGGTACAAGGCCAACAGGGCTGGGTGGTCCGCTGTGTCCCTGTGCCCCGTGAGTGGAGAGGACCACCTGGAGACTGAGGGAGATGCATTAGTCTCAGGGAACAGGTTTATGCTTTTCATTTCTTTTGCTAAAAAAATGAGACATTGGCCGGGCACGGTGGCTCAAGCCTGTAATCCCAGCACTTTGGGAGGCTGAGACGGGCGGATCACGAGGTCAGGAGATCGAGACCATCCTGGCTAACACAGTGAAACCCCGTCTCTACCAAAAAAAAAAACCAAAAAACTAGCCGGGCGAGGTGGCGGGCGCCTGTAAGTCCCAGCTACTCGGGAGGCTGAGGCAGGAGAATGGCGTAAACTTGGGAGGCGGAGCTTGCAGTGAGCTGAGATCCGGGCCACTGCACTCCAGCCTGGGCGACAGAGCAAGACTCCGTCTTAAAAAAAAAAAAAAAAAAGAGACATTTCAGTTGAAAGTATAAGAAAATGTTGCAAACAAAATCAGAACTGAAAAACACTTGAGAGTTCCTGCACTCTTCACTGTATTAGTTAAATGCCTCTTCCTTTCACTTTATATTTGTAGAAAGCATCTTGGGCGCACCACCTGTTAGGGAGTCCACGGATGGTTGGATAGGCTCCTTGCCTCTGCTGTGCCCACCCTGCTCTTACTGAGTTTAAGTGGCTCACAGTTGGCCGCTGTCTGGCCTGGGCCAAGTGCGTGTGTTTCCACTGTTGATGATCTAACATACCCAGAGGCCTTTGAGCTTCATTCTCGTTCATCGTGTCAGCCAGATATTTCCTTTGGAATGTCTGCAGGATTTCCTGGCCGCTTTCACTGCTTTCTGTCTGCTGAGTACACCTTTGAGTTGTGGGTGGGCTCTCTTGAAACAGCGGGGTGCAAACAGATTGATGAAATTGGTGGTTAGCTTGTCTTTTGAGAGTTTCTCTTTGGCAACGAGCACTCAATTCCAACGTTGGAAAACCTCTGACGGTTGAAATGATTGACTGCACAGCTCCTCGTTAGGTGGCTTAGTTGGATAGCTGATTTACAAAGTGCTTCTCAAGTTTAAATCCAGCGGATTTTTATTTTTCACCCCATCGAATGAAGTATTTACAATTATTTTTCTTATAAAAGCTATATATGCTCATTGCCAAAAAAGCAGAAATGCAGGGGGAAAAAAAGAACATTAAAAATACTCATAATCTCAACTGTGCAGGGCCAAACAGTGGTTAATGCTTTGCTTTATATTTGCCTAGATCCTTTTCTATACAGATAATTGTTTTGAAAACAAAATATAGGATTGTACTTTACAAACCATTTTGTAACTTACTGTTTCTCCTGAACTTCCCATGTTAGTATGTGTATGTGTACAAAGTTGTTTCAAATGGCTATTGAGTCTCCTATTGTGAGGATGTCCTCTAATCATTAGAAATTTATCATCACCCACTCTTGCCTTTATAAACTGAGCCTCAATAAACATATCAATAACGCTTATCCCGTCTTACCAGGCTCCAGTTACAGAGCCCCACTTTCTGTCCCTTTAATACAACAACTTTATTTCTACTCTAGGGTCTTCACAGTAGCTGTCCCCCAGGCCCCCGGCCCCCAGATCTTTCAGGGATTAAGGGAATCCCTTAAACCAGGGAGACTGCTTACATTTAACCTCAGAGGTCGTTTTACAGTGAGCATGTCTTACAGGCCAGCCGCAGGTAGCCAGTGCCACTGTCCAGGGGACTGTTCAGGGCTTCCTGAACGCACATCATCCTCTGTGACTGCTGCACAGTGGTCCAGAATGAGACCTCTGAACTCAAGCCACAGAAAGCAATCAGAGACCTGGGCTGTGTGAGAAAAGGGTTTGTAGAGCCCTGTGTCGGTTCTGCGGCACTGGCAGCCACCATCCCAGGGACTCCCTGGGTGCTGCAGCTCCGCCTCCAGGCATCTGCATGTTGAGTTTTGATGAACTCTAGCAGTGGGGAAGGTTGGAATCAGCTGGACTTGCAGCTTTGGACATTGTCACCCACTTGGGAACACACTAACAAGCTAACTAGGAGTGAGATTATGTTGCATTGCTAGTCACGTCCCTGATGGCAGCAATAGCGGCAGCTTGCCTAAAAGAAATAACAAATTATCATA